>NC_046339.1:1330352-1662940 GCF_000738735.6 Corvus cornix cornix | reverse complement strand
ACAAGAGGCAGGAGGAGTGAATCAGACTAAAATCTCCAGCTCTCCCTAATCCTGCCCCTCAGCTCACAGGAGCTGCCAGGAGAACTCGTTCCATACCTCATCCAGTTTTTCTTCCTTCTGATTTCAGTGGCTGCTCCATCCTGAAAAGCTGGAAAAGCTTTGATTCCTCCCAGCTTTTCTACCCAGGCAGCCACACAGCTCCCAGCCTCAACTCTTATTTTTCTGGAATACTCTCTGAGTGAAACCTGCCACGGGGCCACTCATTTATGTAAATATGGATAAAATAATAATAAAATGATGATTAAAACCCTCCTGGCTCTGTGGGAGTCCCCATTCTGACCAAAATAAACTTATTTCAAGTTTTTTAATGAGTTCCTGAGAGAGAAAACTGCTCTTGCTGCTGCTCAGCTGAGAGCCTAAGAGCAAATAATCCCAGCTGAGCCTTCCCAGGGAAGTTGGATTCTTCAATCACAGAGCCAAAATCCTGGTTTTCTGCAGCAGCTGGTCCTGCTCCACTGAATTTCCTTGCTGGGAAATGTGCAGGTGACCCCAGGACTTGCAGCATCCTCAGTTAACTCAGTCAGATGGGGTCAGCTCACAATGAACTGCATTAAGTGATACTGGCTTGGCTGGGTTGCTCATTCTGCCCTGCCTGGTTTTTGGTGCATCTTTCCAGAGGGAAGGGGCCTTTTCTCAGTCCTGGTTTCCTGCAGACACATCCCCGGGAGCGTTGCCAAGGCACATCCACCAGGACAGGAAATTAAAGGTCTCAACTCCCAGACATCACAAGATCAGACAAAAAACCAAATCAAATCCCAGCGTTCACAAACACAACCTGGGATAATGAAAGGAGGCGCTGGCCACGGCAGGGGGGTGGAACTGCATCAGCTTCAAGGGTAGGATCAGCAGGGCTGGCCCTCACTTAGGTCCAATAAAAAATAATGGCTCAGCCTTGCTCTGGAGCTCCATATCCATCTTTTATAGCCACAGAATAGAATCCCAGGATCACTGAGGTTGGGAGAGACCTCCGGTACCGTCGAGTCCAACCTGTGACTGATCCCTGCCTTGTCCACAGCCCAGAGCCCTGAGTGCCACCTCCAGGTGTTCCTTTGACTCCAAACCTCCCTGGGCAGCTCCTGCCAAGGCCTGACCTCCCTTTCCATGGGGAAATTCCTGCTGATGTCCACCCTGAGCCTCCCCTGGCCCAGCCTGAGGCCGTTCCCTCTCCTCCTGTCCCTGTTCCCTGCCAGCAGAGCCCGACCCCCCCGGCTGCCCCCTCCTGTCAGGGACTTGTGCAGAGCCACAAGGTCCCCCCTGAGCCTCCTTTTCTCCAGCCTGAGCCCCTTTCCCAGCTGCTCCTCCCAGGATTTACTCTCCAGACCCTTCCCCAGCTTTGTTGCCCTTCCAGGACCTGTCTCCAAACGAAACCAAAATGCTGCATAATTATTCAGAGCCAAAGGGCCCCCAGATGTGATGAGAATCCCCCTTCCCTCACTGCTCTCCTGCGGTCTCTGCTGTGAAGGAGCCTCTGCTTTGGGTTTCCAAGACCAAAACTGAATTCAAGCGTCAGAAAGAGCAACAGCAACACCCTTCCTTTGGAATGCCTGGATCCTCCCTCCATCCAAGGGGCAGAAAGGACAGAAACTCCATTCACCAGGGCTTTGAACTTTCCTGTCATCCAAAAGCAAGGCAGAGCCCTTGGGCTCCCTGGCGGCAGAGTCTCGCTGATTAAATCTCTTCTTTCCCAGCTGCTTTTAGAACACCTTTTCATTTTCAAAGTTCACTGTGACACCAAAGAACATTCATGGCCGAGCCTGGGAGTGAAGCACCCCATTTTTGCCAGGTTTGATGCTACAGGAATGTCAGGAACACCACTGAAACAACACACAACCACTGCCGAGCTGCACCGAGGCCACGGGAGCGAACTTTATCCACTGAAAAGCTGCAGAAAAGGTCAAACGGGCACGAGGAGTCGCATCCCTGTGGATTCTGTGTGTGTGGAGGGGTGAGGGGGAGCTGGAAGGAAATGTTCTGGAAATGTTCTGTTGGAGATGCCGCTTTAACGCTGGGCTTGGACCGCTAGCAGCTGCAGCATTCACGGGAGGGACCTGTCACGGTGTGGAGTTCAGGCTTAAAGAAATACAAATGTTGGTGCTGGGTGTTCTCCTGCTCCCGCTGTCAGGGACTGCTGGAGCTGGTAAAGGTCACATCACGGCTCCCACAGGAAAGGCTTTCCAGGGAATTCAGCTTTGGCCGTGGGAAGGAGAGGTTGGGGGTGATGCTCTGTGATGTCTGCGAGCCGGGCAGCGCTCAGTGCTGCAAGTGGTGCAGAGATGCTTTGGCTGCTGGGTGCTCTGGGCATGTTCCTGCCATGGGGAGGAATTCCATCCCTTCCATCCCTGTGCCAGGCTCTCCGGTGGGCCACAGAGCTGTGGGATGGGGGAATTTGAAGCACATGGTTCCCCACCCCAGGTAAAGCATTAAAACCCCCACAAAACACCAGCCCTAAATTTAGGGATTAAGCCCAGAAAAACCAAGTGGGTCCTTGGTTCAGTGAGCACTTCCCTGTTGGAAAATCCATTTCTATGGACAGACGAAGCCAAGAAAAATCTCCAAGGCACCAGGACTGCAAAGCTGTGCCATGCCAATCCAAGGAACTCCTGAGAGCCAAGCTCTCCTGCTGGAGAATCCCGGGATTTTTTGGGTTGGAAGGGGTCCTAAGGCCCATCCAATTCCACCCAGAACATCTCCCACTGTCCCAGGCTGCTCCAGCCCCAATGTCCAGCCTGGCCTGGGACACTGCCAGGGATCCAGGGGCAGCCACAGCTGCTCTGGGAATTCCATCCCAGCCCCTCCCCACCCTCCCAGGGAAGAATTCCTTCCCAATATCCCATCGACCAGAACAGCTCACTGGAAAGAGGCAAAGCACTCCCAGCATAGCGATGAGGATGGTGAGCAAAAATAAACCAGCCCTGAAGTGTTTCTCCCTTCATCACACAAATAATTAGGAACACTCGAGGTCGTGTGGTGCTTTTTAAACAGGGCCTCGTGCTGCTTGGGGGAATACAATTCCACGGCAGCAGTTTATCCTGGGAAGTCAGCTCAGCGGGGTTACAGCGTGCCAAGTTTAAATGGGAACCATTTGTTTCCCGTCTGCACTGCAGCAGGCGCTGGCAGGGTTTTTACGGAGCATCCCCGGCAGCCTCCGACTGTTGTTTTTCCAAATTAGCGCCGTGCCTGTGGAGTTAACGGGAGTGCAGGCAGCGAGGGGCCTCTCCACAGCCCCGTCACCGTGCTCAGGATCCTCTGCAGGAGCAGAGGACAAGGTCTGGCTGAGCTTTCTGTAATCACTGCTCTGCTGACGGGGACACGGCGCCGCTGCTGCCCCGAACCGAGGGGCGCAGAAAGGGCTGGGTGGGCACTGGAAAGCCAAGAGGCTTTCTATTTGTGAGGGTGTCAAGAAGCAACCTCTGCCTTTCCAAGGAGTTCCACAAGTCCTTGGCCCCACCAGCACTGATTTCTGGAGAGGGCTCTGCAGAGTTTTACCTGGGGACATCCTGGGGACACAAGGGAAGGCAATTCTTGCTCATAAAGGGAGGGATTGCCCAGAAAACTCACCCCAGGAGGTGATGCAACTCCGAGGTGTCCATTCCTCCTGCCACAGAAGCTCTGGCTCTGGGAGAGAAGGAGTCACACAAGTCTGCTCTGACAGATCATAAAGAATCCTGGGATCTCCTGAGCCCCAAGGATCACCCAGTCCAGCCCCTCGCCCTGCAGAGACACCCCAAATCCCACCCTGGGCATCCCTGGCAGCACCTTCCCAATGCTCCTGGAGCTCTGGCAGCCTCGGGGCCGTGCCCATTCCCTGGGGAGCCTGGGCAGTGCCCGGCACCCTCTGGGGGAAGAACCTCTCCCTGATATCCATCACTAGAGAGGCAGCAAATCCTGCATCCTTCAACCTCTCCAATTCCCATTTATTACAGGAATATTCCACATCGGATGGCTCCAGGATTATCCTGTGCCCCAAAATTTCCAGGCCACGTCTCCTCTGTCAGCTCCTCCCTTTCATCGCTGACCCCTGCCCACCTCCAGCTCTGGAAGTGCCACCCTTCCCTTGGGCTCCTCCTTTCCTGCCTAACCTGCATTTTATCTCTCCTGGATAACAAGGAATTCTTCCAGCTGCAAAGCAGCTTTAAACAATTATTTTATCCCTACTATGTTGATCTGGCTCCTGTGGAACAGCAGCTTTGCCACTGGGCTGGAGCACGGGAATCAATTTTCCAGCAGCAGCTTGTTTTTATTCCATCAGCTCTCCTCCCTTCCCAATGATCCCTCATCCCTCGCCTTGCCCCGACAGATTTTTGCACGCAGAACTTTTTCCAGATGGCAGATCCAGTGCAGACAGCAATTTGCATAATTTAAATCTGCTTCCTGGCATAAATTACAGCACAACACACCGCGGGCTTTGATTTCCAGCTCCTCACAGCCAGGGCCGGGCAGTGCCCGGGAGTTGCAGGTGTCTCTGGAAAACCCAGGCTCAGCCACGGCACAGGGCAGGGGGAAGGGCTGAAATCAGAAATATTTCCTCATGGAAATAATAATTCCCGGTGGAATGTGCCCCAAACAGCACCATTCCAGGGAACTCCAGCAGCTCACTGGCTGCTCCAGGGTGAGAAGGTCAAGGAGAGCTCCTGGTGACACAGTGGGGTTTTCCCACAAGGACAAGTACAACTTTGGGGGTGTTCCAAGAAGGTTGAAACAAATCCATGGTCAAAGTGAATCTCTTTTTTCCTGACCTCCCCATCCCAGAAGCCGGGCTGAGAGCAGGAATCACCTCTTCGGGATCCACAGCACTCACTGATCTGACACCTGTGTCCATGCAACCCCTCCAAACAGGAGCCTCCTGCCAAACATGGATTATTCCCCTTCCAGAGGCTCCAGTTTAGACCAAACACGAATTTCTGCCCCGAAATATTCCCCGGGAACAACTGAGAGGTGAAAGACTCAGAGCAGAAATGTGCTGGCAAACACGGAATGCAAACAGATCCCTCTGACAGCCCCAGAACAGGAGCCTGAATCCCAAAATAATCCAACTAAAACACACACATTCCCCACATCTTGCCTTGCTCCCAGCAATTTGGTGGCACAGCGGAGCCGTTCCCATCCTTGGCACGTGCACTGCACTGGGGCTGGCCAAGACTGAGCATTCCTTTGTTCATTTGGCACCGGGAGAGGCACAATGGACCCAAACCCTACAGTCTGCAGCCAGCTGGGAGGCTGAAAACAGCAATAAACTCCAAAAGTGCTGCTTTTGTCTGTCAGCACTCCGAGCAAGCCCATGTCTTCAAACATTTCTGCCTCTTACATGTCAATTAATGCCTTCTAATTTCTGCACCAAGCGTTTGCAGCCCTCTCTCCCCGTCAGAGGAGCGTTCATTCTGCCGCTGCTTTGGGCTCCCTGAGCCCCATTTCCGCTGTCAGAACTCGTGTTTAGGAACGTCACCTGCGGAGTTCCTTAATTCTGTTATTTGTGGGGTTGGGACGGGCCCCACAAGCCTGAGGCCACTTCATCCCCAGGGAGGGAGCACATCCATGCCCTCATGAAGTGACTGTGAAATTCCCACAATTAAGGCCTTATTTTCAATGAAAATTTGCACTGGAATATTCACATTCACAGGCTGCTCCCAGTGCAACTCCCTCCCTCAGCCCAGTGTGGATGTGTTTGCTCTGTCCCGATGGTGAATTCCCATCGACTTTCTGCCAGGGAAAAACCCCGGAAAAATCATCCCATCCATCACCCTCAGGCCTCTGCTCCACTTTTAATTACAACGCTCAGGATCCTTCCTTCAAATCCTAAACCTGAGGAGAAAGGAGCTTTTAATTTGCACAGCACCATGAAGTTCCCTGCTCCAGTGACATCCATTTGCTGCTGTCTCCTGTGCTAAGGGAGAGATTCCCTCGCTTTCCCTTTTTCCATGGAAGATGAGTTTGCCCCAAGTCACAATCCCTTTACAATGAGTTGTGCTTTGTGCCCACTCTGAATTATAAGGATCATTTTCCATGGGCAGCTGTAAATGGATAATTCAGGCTCGTTTTGCTGGGATGTATCGCAGTTTGAACACTCTGGTTTAATTTTAATTTCACCCAGTTTGGGTCTTTATTT
Source organism: Corvus cornix cornix (assembly GCF_000738735.6). NCBI lineage: Eukaryota > Metazoa > Chordata > Aves > Passeriformes > Corvidae > Corvus > Corvus cornix. The sequence goes on along the minus strand of NC_046339.1, from coordinate 1,656,777 downwards.
TTAGGCTGATCCCAGTTTTGGGAGAACTTTGGGATGAGGAGTCTGACACAAAGCAGCTGCTGAAACGCTGACCTAAAATAGACCTGAGAGGGGCTTACACAGACACCTTCCCCCCTTTAGGCTGAGCTTAAACCCCACCAGCATTCCCAGATTCCTTCGGCACCTCCCCCTTTGCAAGTGGACATTTTCCATCAGGATTCCGATCGATGACCACCGCAACAACGTCACCGTCCGATGGAAAACTCCCATCAGGCACCATCAGGAATCATCGGATTCCTCATGGAAAGAGGGAAAGGGATGGGATAAAAGCTCGGGATGTTTTGTGGAGAGGGAGAACAAGACGGGAGAGGATTTAAAATCAGCCTGAAATTCAGGCACCTGGAGAAACGCCCCACACTTCTCATTCATTCAGTTATTAGCACACAAAACCCACTTTAAATACTTGATAATTGAAGGAATTCACAGGATTACCAGGAAATTAATTATTAATAAAAGACCCTCCTCTGTGCCTTTCCGAAAGCAGCTGCTCTCCGTTGTTTTCAGAGGCACCAAGCTGAGCATTCTCCAACTGCTTTTTAATACATGGAAATAATATTCCAAAGCAGGGACAAAATGCCAGCGGCTGAGGGGTGGCTGAGCCATCCACGGCGTGCAAACGAATTCCCTGCCTGGATATCGGGATGTGGATGTGCAGCCTTCAGGAACCAAGGGAGCCAAACCCGCCCAGGATGGCAGGAGGAAGATCAAGCCCAGCTGCCCCCGGTGCCGCAGGAATGGATGGGAAAATCCGTGCCAGGAAATGTGAGAAACGGCTGCAGGAGATGGGGGCAGGCCCTGACGGGCTTCATGCTCATCAAGGATAAACAGGGTGTTCTTAATTAACACGCCCGAGCCAGGACTCGTTATCACAGATCGATGTAGGGTAGGATTTGTGGGAATGAAGGGGAAAAGGTCACTCCAAAAGGATTTCCCTCACTCCCGATCATTCTCAGAGTGAGCAGAGCTGTAAAATGCAGGAAATTCCATCTTTTCTGTATTGCAGCATTGTACAAAGGTGTTTCTATTCCTTAAACACAGCTAGTACAGAAAAAACCCTACAAAAGGGTCTGGGTTTATTCCTTAAAAAATTCAAGGTGTCTTTCAGCTTCTTGCAGATTGATCCACCTTTCCCTAAGGAGCTCCTCAAAACATTCTTATGGAAAAGCTGTCCTGCCTATGGGAATGCCTTGTAATTCCCACAACCAAAAATTGGCCACCCAGCATCGCTGATGCTGGAATTGCATCAACAGTCCCATTAAACACCCACATTTTATGGGTGTTTGAAACACTTCCCGTTTAACAGCCCCACTTAAACACCTCGTTGGAGTCTGGAAAGAACTCTGAGGTCCACCAGGAATTTCTCTTGCCACAGAACAGGAATAGAGATTTTTTTTTCAATAAAAGAAGAAGGAAGCCAGTCCCCAGTCCAAGATGTGCTGGAGATATTTGGGCACAGAGCTTGGCACAGCTTTTTTTCAGGGCTCAAGGAGTAAAACTTCCTTTGGCTCCCTGAAGGGTTTATTTTGCATCAAAATAACCAGAAAAAACCATTTCCCATGGCAAAAAAAGCCCCTTCAACAGGAAAAATTCCCTATATTCAGCATAATCACCTTTAGCACCTCATTCATCAGATCCCTGTCTACTCCAAGAAATAATTCCAGGTAATTCCCATCTTTGAAAGCTGGAGTTTCACGTGGGGGAGTGGTTTATACTCCTGATCCTTTCCCATTTATGGAATGACAGATGTTTCACTTTCAGCACCAGGGACTGGCTCCTCTGAGCCCTCCTGACCCGGGGGGGACTGACTGCAATGAGGTCAAACCCCATCTCCACCTGCACTTTGAAGCCTCTCCCTTCCAGGTGTTCCTAAATCCATCAGAACTGCCTGGGAAATCATCACCCATTCCCAAGGGATGGGAGCTCCTCTCTGCTTTGTTCCCAGCAGCTCAGCCTGGATCATGCAGTCGGGTTCACTGGCCCAGTTCAGTGTCAGGTTGGTTCTCAAATTCCCATTTTCCCACAGTTTTCCTGTTTCCAGTCTGGGACCAGCTCTGTTTCCACACCCTGGACATCCCCTTAAATGTGGGATTTTCCCAGCTCAGTCTCCAGATCTCACAGAGGAGAAGAGCTGAGCATTTCTTTTCCTCATGGATGTTCTCCCAGCACCATTTTTTCCTCAAAACCACTTTTTAGACCCTTCAAAGCCTCTGACCTTGCTAAATGGAAATATCCCCACATCAAGATCCTGCTGAAAACTCGGGATGAGCAGAGCTGCCCAAACTCCAGTTAAACCCTAGACAAGATCCTTGTTCCAGGAGATATTTCCATGTTTCCTCTGGCTGATTTTACTGTATTTACTGTATTTACTCTCCAGCCTGTTGTAAACAAGTGAGTTTGAACTCAGGTCCCAGCCCCTGTGGTTGGAGGACAGCACAGAAATCTGGGACAACACCTGGAGGTGTCCCACTTCTCCTGCCCACCTGCATCCCGCTGCTCCAGGATGCTGCAATCAGGCTTCCCAGCTGTAGGAAATGTGGAATATTGGCTTTGCTGAGTTTTCCCAGCTGGAATCGGGGCACTGAGAGCCACAGCTCCCCTGAAACAGGAAACCTTCCCCTCCAGAGGGTTCATCCCAACCAGTTTGTCATTTCTTCCTGTGTTTTCTTGGGCATCCAGGGAAATTGCTGGAAGTACCAACATTCCCTGGCATTTGATCTCCTCCCTGTATTTCAGGTCGGAGCAGGCTTTTGCACACAAAGGCAGGCCTTAGCCTTTGGGCACAGAAAGAGTCTCCCTGGTTTTATTGGGATTCCAGGAGTCCCCAGACGGCCTGAGCAGGAACCTGCAGGAGCCTCAAGTGACAGAAAATCCAAGTTTTAAGAGATTTAAAGCAGGGAAAGGATTCCAGTTCTGTCTGTGCTTTGGAATGCTCAGGGAAAGCATAACTGGACACAATTCCAGAGGTTTGACAGTGCTGCACTGGGAGCATGAGGTGAATCCCAGCACCTTCAGCTCACGGAAATTCTTCTGGATTTATTTTATTTCTAAAACTCCTGCGGAGCTTCTCCAGCCTTTTGGGAAGCTGAACACTTTGAACCAGCAAAGGCAATCCAAATTTATTCAGCTCCAGGTAAGTGAGATATTCCCAGTGCAGCCTTTTTCCCCCTGTGCAGTTTAACCAGTGAGTTTCCATTGTCTGACAAGTTGTCCTGGAAAACAGAGAAGCTGGGATTGATCCCAGCGTGGGAGAAACGGGAATCCAATATTTGCTGATTTCCAGCCACCCACTCTGGAACTTGGAGCCGTGCAGGATCCATCAATCCCAACGTGTTCAGCCTCCTCCTCCAGTGAGGAACGGGATGTGCAGGATGGATCCTCGCCCGAGGGTCGGCTCCCTGCCCTTGGAATGCCTGAGGAACCATTCCCACTTCCCTGTGTTGCCTCTGAGTGTCTCTCCCTGTTTCATTTCCACCCTCTGGTGTCTGTACACGGTCACTCCCATCCACCACATCCTGGCCGATAGCCTTGGAATGAGCTTTGGAAAAGCCTCGTGGGCTGTCTGTGCCCTGTGCGCGGGGGATGGAGTTTGGGATGGAAGGAACCACCCTGTGGAATCTCCTCCCGAGGGAAGCACAGCTCCAGCGTGCTGGGAGAGAGCCTGAATGCCCAATCCAGCCGGCCCTGCTACAGCTGCTCCGGCAGGAGCGCCGAAAATAAACAATCAGTCCGGCACGGAGGAATCATCGGAGCCCTCTGCCCGCCGCCAGAGCCCGCACTGGCCCCGCACATTCCCGGGATGACTTCATCGGGATCCAGCGCTGAGCCGGCAGCGCAGGGAGCTTTTCCGTGCTGACAGCCAGCTGAACTCTCGGCTCCAGCAGCCCTGCATCGATCCGCCGGCTATTCCAGGGCTCGGATCGCCAGGAGCTGAGATCCCTGCGGAATCCCGAGGCTCAGAGCCGCGGGCCGTTCCCCCCAGGACGCCCAGCCACGTTTCCCCCACCCCCAGGAATTGCACAGCCGAAAGAAAAAAGGCTGTGAAATCCAGGGAAATTCTGCCACGGAGCCCGGCCACCGCTCGGCAGAGCCCTGGGAATCCTCAGGCATCTTTTCCAAGCACTGTTTGGAATTGTTATCCCCCGGAGCTGCTCCCCTCCTTCCCGAGCCGACAACAGAACCCAGCCTTAAATTCCCTTAATAAACTTCCAGCACGGCAGGAATCGCATCGCGTTTGCTCCAGGCTCCTTCCCCCGAGGCAAAAGTGCTGCTGGATCCCAGATTCCCTGAGGAAATCTGCCCGCGCATCCCCGGCTGGGGAGTCACACACAGCATCATCCATGTCCCGGCGGGCACCCCACAGCCCCGGCATCCCTTCCCCATTCCCGAGGGAGCTGCTCCATCCCAGAGCTGCCCGAGAGGGAGCTCGGGGCATTCTTTAGGGGATGCAATCCCTTACCAGCCGCATGGCGAAGTTTCCCAGGGAAAAGAGGCAGGAACGCGGCTCCTGCCGGCGCTGGCTCCCGTGGAACGGCAGGAGCCGGGGAAGCTGCAACCCTCGGAGTTGAGCTCACTCTGTAGGCACCAGGAAAACCTCAAAGAGAGGGGGGAAAAAAATGGGAAGAGCCAGAGCGGGAGCGAGCAGCCCACAGCCAGCTAGATGGGAAACTTCTGGCACGGCTCCAGCGCGGGGATGGATCCGCTGTCATCCCGAGGCGCGCAGCCATGGGAATGAGCGAAACTTGGATTTACGGGCGGGTTCGGAGCCGGCAAGGAGCGTTTTCTAGGGAATCCAGGGAGGAACGACGCTGGGTCCGAGAGGGAATGGCGGGGTGGGTGTGTGCAGCACACACAGAAACGCATCAGCCAGAGAGTCCCTGCCAGAGATTCTATTTTATAGATTCTGTATTTTATAGATTCTATTTTAGATATTCTATATTTTACAGATTCTAATTTATAGAGTCTATATTTTAGATATTCTATATTTTATATATTCTATATTTTATATATTCTCTATTTTACAGATTCTATTTTAGATATTCTATATTTTATAGATTCTGTATTTTAGATATTCTATTTTATAGATCTATATTTTATATATTCTGTATTTTAGATATTCTATATTTTACAGAATCTGTATTTTACAGATTCTGTTTTAGATATTCTATATTTTATCTATTCTATTTTCTAGATTGTATTTCCTATCTTTATTTTGATTTCTCTATTTTATTTCCTATTTTCTATGAACAGACCCAGGTGCCAGCACAAACCCCAGCCAGGCCATTCCATCAGCTCCTCGGTGGGAATTTTATTATGCACAACTCCAATCCCAAATCTGCATCCAAGAGGCTTCTCTGGGGTTTATGATGCTCCTCAGGCACACCAACAAATCCCTTAAGGGGTTTTTCCCAGCATTGCCAAAAATCCATTTTCCAGAGGTGATTCCGATGATTTCAAGCACGTGGTGAAAGTGCTCTGAGCCTGAACTTGTGCAAAGATTTCTGCTTTGGCAGGCAATAAAAGGAAAATGAATAATAATCCCAAATAGTAATAATTGCCAACTTTTCATAGGCCAAAAGGCTCTGTAAGGCTCAGAAAAACAACCAGGATCACTTGGAAAGTGTTTAAATCTGAATTTATAGCAAATGCAAAAATTTGGGGGTTTTAAATGCTGGTAGGGAATATATATTTAATATTTTAAAATAGATTTAGTTTTAAAATATAAAATAGTTTAAAGACATGTAATAATGTAATTTAATAAGATAAATAATTTAGATATATTGAATTTGGGGGCTTCCTCCTGAACCCCAGCTCCAGCAGGGCTCAGGGATGTGTTCGGATATTTTCCAGCCCTCTATGCAAAGGGAATGTCAGCTCAGGGAAAATTTGTAAATCAACACTTTTTTGGCATGAAAAGGGTTAAAAATCCCAAAAAACTCCAGAGAGCGTGGCTTAAACTGGCAGCGAATGAGTGAATTCAGCCTCTTTTACTCCATCGTTATTTGCTTATATTGTGTAATTATTTATTGAAAATGAGGTTACGAGTTCAGTCCCTGTAAACAGAGCTCCAAACAATTCCAGCTTTCCAAACTGGGAAGGGGATTCCTGCAGGTCTGGGCTGGGCTTCCTTCAGCCCACGAAGAAAACGAGGAGTCAGGCAAAGCTGAATCACCGGAGGGGGGTTCGGTGCTGGTTCCCCTCCCGTGGGGAAATGAGCCCTCAGTGGGAAGGGAATCACACGGGAGCAGACAAACAGGAATTCCTCAGTGCCACAGCAATCCCGGGAAGGCCGAGGAGCTCGTGACAAAAGCAAAATATTTGGGATATTTGGAAGCAGAGCCATCCTTAACACCAGCGATGCTCCCACAGGTGGTTCCTCTCCAGGCTCAGCTCCAGGCCCGCAGGAGAAGCGGCCAGGAGGTGCCAGCTGTGCCCAGATGTGCCCATGGAAGTTCAGCAGGGCGCCAGAGCTGCACAATCCCAGCTATCCCAGTTCTGGGAATGTGGCTGGGTTTGGTGAGCACCACGGGTCCTGCTCAGGATTTCAGATTTCTTCCCCGTGGACAGAATTCCAGGATCAGCGAGGTTGGAAAAGCCCTCCAGGGCCAGCGAGTCCAACCTGTGCCCCATCCCCACCTTGTCACTGAGTGCCATGTCCTTGGGCATCTCCAGGGATGGGCACTCCAAAGCTCCCTGGGAGCCCCTTCCAAGGCTTGGCCGCCCTTTCCATGGGGAAATTCCTGCTGACACTCGGCTGCAGCCAAGTCCATGCCCCAGGAAGGAGGAGGGTTCCCGCTGGTGGTTGAGGAGCCAACCCACCACATCCCAGCTCCAAAAGAGAAGCTGGAAATTGGCCCAAAATTCCTCCCTGGCTGGCACTGCACACCTGCATTTCCCATCAGGGAATGTGGGCATTTATCAAGGAATCATGGACTGGTTTGGGTTGGAGGGACCTTAAAGCTCATCTCCTTCCACCCCCTCCCATGGATTCCACACCTTCCCCCGGATTCCTGTCCCTGGAAAGCTCAGGGAATGTCTCACCCACCTCCCCTCCCCTTCCTTTGCTCCAGGGGCAGCCTGGCAGTGTCCAAGGCCAGGCTGGGGCTTGGAGCAGCCTGGGGCAGTGGGAGGTGTCCCTGCCCACGGCAGGGGTGGCCCTGGATGGGCTGTAAGGTCCCTCCCCACCCAAACCAGTCTGGGATTCCATGGTTTCCCAGTTCAGCCTTTGGTTCCTGTTCTGATTTCCAGGTTTTGTACCAACGCTGAATCATGTCCATGAAAATCTGTGTGTCCAGCCTGGACAACACTGGGGACACACGAGTTTGATTTTCCCCTCAGATTAGATCACCGCAGAGCTGCTCCTTGAGCCAAGTGTCTTATCAAGATCTCAAATCCCATCTTTATCGTTTCCTTATGGAGAAAAAGACAGGAAAAAAGGTCTTTGGGAGAGCTGCAGCCCCCCTGTGTCCCCTCCCCACTGGTTTTACACCCTCCGGGAGAAGGATTTGGGGTTAACCAGGCTTTATTCCCAATCCCTTTTTCCCAGGATGAAACAAAAACAATTTAGAAGGAGAAAGAAATAGCAAAGCAGACAGCAACCCTGCACCATCTGCTTCCCAGGGAGGAGCCATCTCCGGCAGGAATCCGTGTGCAGGGAGGGAAGAGGACTTTCCCTTGGCTTTGCCAAGGAAAAACCGTGTGGGTCCTTAGGGAATTGAGCTTTTATCTGGACACCAGCCCCAAATTTTCTGATGATTTTTGTTCCTCTAGACCTGGAGTGGGTGAACTAAACTGCCCAAAGCTGGGACCTGGGAGCTGCTGGATCCTTCCTGCTGGTGGGGTCCCAAAATCCACGTCCTCCCGGTATCCCATGGACAAAAGCTGCTGCTTGCTCCCAAAAATGGGATCCCAAACAGATTTGGCACCAAAAGAAAACTCCACAAGACCTCAGGTGGCAGCTGCAGCCTGTGCTGGGTGAGCTCATGGAAGAGATGTGGATTTTCCTGGTTAGGAAAGGGAGCGCTGGATATCTGGGAACAACGGATGAGCCGAGTGACTCTATCTGTGAGATAATAATGCAGCACCAGGAAAAGATCCCATTTTTATGATCCACTTTTTATCGGAAATTAAAATTAACTGCAGGACGGTGGAAGTCAGAGGTGGCTAATTATAGCTCTGGGAAGGAGGAGCTAATTCCCGGGAACAGCTCAGCTCCATGGGATGCAGAACGAAGCCTCTGCCACCCTCTGCTCTCCCTCCACCCCTCCCTGCGCTCCTGGGTGGTTTTTGCACATTCCAAACCCCTCAGGGACCAGGACAATGATTGTCCTTTCTACTTCCAGCAAAACCAGTTTCTTGGAGTCTTTTTGATTCCATGACTGTGTGATCCAGGGAATGAACATCCACCTATTCCAGCACAGGAAGCCCGAGAGCTGCTCTTTGACAGAAATGAAGATGCTGATTTCTTCGAACACCCGGGTTGTTTGAAGGGAGATGAAACAGAATTCCTGGGAAACCTGGATTTTCCAAAGGCTCCACACTGCCTCACTCCACCCTGGAGGCCCCACAGATTCTGCAGAGTTAAGTTGCCACATTATCTCCAAGGGAAAAAAAGGGAAAAATCCATCTCCTGTACCACATCTCCAAGCCTTTTCCAAAGGAGTTTGGAGTCCCACGATGCCACACCAAAGCCACACGTGTGTGCCAAAATTCCTGATTTTTGAGCCCAAAATAAAGCTGGAAAGATTGATGGCTCCAGCACTGAGCAGCACATTCTCCTACTCATTCCCAAATCTGATGCCGGGAGGAAAAAACCAACCCTTGGTGCTCCCTCACATCTCCAAACCCCAGTTTTCCAGGGAATTATTTGGTCTCCTGAGCTCCAGCCCCTCTCCCTGATTTGTCCATGTGGGAAAACCCTCTCTGCTCTTCCCAGGAGCCTGGGTTGTCCTTCCCTGTGCTCCCAGGAGTTGATCCCATGGCAAGGACTTGGCGGATGGCCTTGGGCCAGCAGATGGAGAGGGAGAGGAGCTGTTCCTGCTCCTCAGGAGAGCAGGAAGGACATGAAGAGCTCTGGCTGGGAAAGCAGGATCTGGGCATGTTCCTGTATCCAAGCTGTTAATTCCCACTGGATTCTTGAATAATGAGCACTCCCTGCCCAGCCAGAAGATTTTAAGGCAGCCAAAACCCAGGACCTCCTGCATTCCCAGAATTGCCTGGGAACCCTCCTGGAAACAGCCTTAAAACCAGGAATTAAATCAGGAATTAAATCAACAAAGCTATCGGGGTAATTTTTCTCACCCTACTAATTAGTGGGATCTGAGATTGCAGTGTGATCTCGGAGCTGCACCCATTACCCAGCCAGCCCCACACATCCCAACGTGGAATTTCAGCACGGATGGTTTACCCAGATTTTTCCAGAGGAGCAATTCCCATCTGCTGGGTTTAACCATGCATTTGCTGTGTGTTAGGAGCTGTGGTGATTCGGCCCTCGGGGTCTGGTCAGGGTGGGGTGATCCAGATAAAAGAGGATGGTCCCTTTGGGGCAGGATGGTCCCTCTGGAGCGAGGGGATCCATCTAGAACAGGATGGTCCCTCTGGAACAGGGTGGTCCCTCTGGGGCAGGATGGCCCTCTGGAATGCAGTGCTCCAGCCAGACCATGATGCTCCTCAACATTCCCAACTCCTGGTCCCATCCTGCCCCTGTTCTCCAGAGCACACCTGAAGCTCCGCCTGAGCCACGCCCAGGGCACATCTGTCCCCTATCAAAGGGGTTTTAAGCCAGTCCTTGTGTGTCCTTAGGCCAGGCCTAAGCTCCTTGTGCTCCGTCAGGACGTGCTGTGGGTGTTGCACCATGCCACCGTCACCAAACCAAGCCCAGGTGCTGGGTTGTTCAAGGCTTTGGACTAAAATTGGGCCTAGTGAGGAGTCTGGCACTAAAACCTGATTTTCTGAGCCCTGCAAGGCTGACCAGACTCACGGGAAAACCGGCCCCTATAAACAGCAGGTTAATCATTTATGGAGATCAGCTCTGGCTCGGGATCTGGAGCTCTGCACTCCCGGAATGCCAATGGGAAGGAAGAGCGGAGCTGGCTCCCTCTGCTCCAGCCCACCCTCCCTGGGGAGCTCATTAGCGTGGAAACTCTTGCTGGAGAATTCCATCAATCTCTCAGAGCTGGCTCTGTTTGGGATTCCCACTCCTGGATGCTCCAGCTGAACAAAAGCTCCCGGATGGCTCCCCCAGCCTCCCTCGGATTTCAAGGAACAGACTCCCAGATGTTTAAGAATGCAGTTATTGAACAGCCTTGCTCAAATATGGGACTAAGCTGGAGTTGTCTCATCCTGCCCACACTCAGCTGCTTCCAGATGGATTTATCCAAGAGAAAATGGAATTCTGGGTGTGGCTCCTTGGGGGCCTTGTAGGAACCTCGGATTCTTTGCAATTTGAAGCCTAAAATGGAGTTTTCCAGAAGTCACAAAGATGGGAAAACATCGTTCCTGCTCTTAAAATGGGAAGAAAGGAAAACCCAGGGAACTGCAGACCAGGGAGCCGCACATGTGTGTGGAGGTGGGATTTACACGGGATAAGGGGAAGGAATTCCTCCCTGGGAGGGTGGGCAGGCCCTGGCACAGGGTGCCCAGAGCAGCTGGGGCTGCCCCTGGATCCCTGGCAGTGCCCAAGGCCAGGCTGGACATTGGGGCTTGGAGCAATCTGGGATGGTGGAAGGTGTCCCCAACAGCAGGGGATGGGATTTAAGGTTCCTTCCACCCCAAACCATTCCATGACTCTAGGATAAGATGGAGATCCCATCTCCAGGTTTTCCATGGGATTGAGGGGTCAGGGGCTCCATAGGAACCTCACCTTCCCTGATAGGACACGATGGGCCCAGGCAGCAGAGACCCCATCCCAGCTTTCCCAGCATTCACCACTTCCAAGCCTTGGATTCCCAGTCTGGATGAAAACAGAGAATTCCCCATTTCAGCACCAGATAAAAGCACTTGTGCATTGGAATGGAATTTTATTAATTGTTATTTTAATAATTTTAAATTGTTATTTTAGTCATTTACCAGTTTACTTTCAAACGGTACCATTTCAAGAGTTCTAAATGATTCAATTATTTTAAAGTAAAACCACGTGGAAGCACTTGGAAAAGGCTGGATTTAGGCATGGAAACACCTGGAGATGGCTTTGGATGCAGCTGTACATCCTGGCAACTTCATTTTGCTGCTGGGAAATTCCCCCTTCAGTCCTACCTGGTTAATTCATAAAGCCCAACGTCCCCAAAAGAATTTTCTCCGCTATAAATCCCCTGGAATTCACGGGAAGTGGCTTTGGCCATGGTCTGCTCCGTGTGGGAGCTGGGCCCAAGGGATGTGCATGGAAAGATTTCCAGTGCAAGGTAAGGAATAACCAATTCCAGTGGGATCCACAGCATTTGGGGCCCTTAATGAGCTGCTGGAGAATTCCCGTGGTTAATATATTCAGGGACTACGAGGGAATCCGGGAATTTAATGAATCTCAGCATAAAAAAAAAAGGTGCTTGGATCTAACTGCAAGTAAATATTGTTTAATTATTCTTCTCATTCCATGGCTGATTTAGAGGCATTTCCCTGGATACTGTTCCTGGTCCAGGCTGTGAAATATTTATTGGTCCAACTATAAAGTCCACGGGTTTTGACACACTGATGCATTTTCAATGCCTGTGTTCTAAACCCCAAAAGTTTAAGGCACCAACCCCCCTGCCAATCCCGAGCACATCTTTCCTAGGAAAAGCAGCAGGAATTATGCAGATTCCCATTAATTTCTCCCTAAACTGGCTGCTGTCATTCCCTCCCCTTTATTATCCCTAATCAGCCACACTGCCTAACTCCTCTCGAGTTGTTCTTCCCCTTCCTGATTTTACTGGGGATTTTGCTCCATTTAGAGCTTCCCAGTGCTTTTTTTTCCATTCCAGAGGCTTCCCAGAGCACAAACCAACAGCCCTTGCGGTGAATTATGGATTTCAGCTCCTCGTTTCTCTCCAAAATTTATTTTGAGCGTCCTTGTGCTGTGCAAGACGAGTGGAACCCTTGGAAAATCCATTTTTCTTTCCAGGGAGCTGCCCTTGCTCCTTAAAAACTCAGTCCCAACTCCCACAGAGCTTAAATCAAATCCAGGTATTGCATCCATCAACCTGAAAGAGGAACCAATGGGAAAACTCCCAAATCCCATCCTGCTTCCTACAGACACAACTTAAGTTGTTTAAATGGCCTGTCCAGCCTTTTCCTGCAGGAGCACCGGGATTACAGGAGCTGAAACTCCAAAGCTTTGCGAGGGAGTGTGATGGATTATCCAGAGGGGAATGATAATGGGTGGTTCATAAAAGATTTGGGGGTTTTTGGTGCTGTTGGGAGAAAAATCCCTGGAATAATTGAGTGTGTCCAGCACTGGGTAGGGCAGGTCTGTCCATCAGCTCTGGTGCTTTCGGAAAACCAACAGAACTTTGAGCCAGAATTCATCTAGAAAAAATTAATCATCATATTTAAATATGAAAGCTTTATGGTGGAGAGAAAAGGGTGAAAAAATAGCATTTTTTATTGTCCCCTGCTCAGCCCTCAGGTTGCAAATCCAGCGGGAAATGCTCTTCCCGTTGTCCGGGAATGGCGTTCCCGCTACCTTGCAGCTCCTCATGGGCTTGCTCCAGTTAATTACAGGCTTTAATTAGTCCTGAGTGGTGCCTGGGGAATAAGATAACTGCTCTCTCCTGATTTATAACATTTCAGAGATTGCATCAGTCCAAACAAAGGAAAATTGGGAATCATTGCTGATTGATGAGCCTGGGCAGGATCGAGGGGAATTCCTGCACAAAAATCCCTGGGACAGAGCTCTGCTGCCAGCACGGGATTCAGGACATGGAAACCCCCAAAAATAAGGAGCAGGGGGGATTTTCCTGCACTCCTGGAGCCCTTCCAATGCCAGAGCTGGGATCCTGCCAGTGCAGGCCTGGATCTGGGGTGATCCTTGTGGATCCCTTCCAGCTCAGGATGTTCCATGACCCTGGGATATTCCGTAGCAGTTTGACCCCCAAAGGCTCGTTAAAGCCACAGCCCCCACGTTTACTCCTAAATGCTGAGTTTTGGCTCCCCAGTGTCCATGAAAACGAGTTTCTGATTTTTCTGGATGAGCAATTCCCATCTGCTGGATTTAACCATGGATTTGCAGTGTTTTAGGAGCTGTGGTGATTTAGGAACTCCAGACAGGAGCCTCCAGGGCTGCCCAGCTTGGCTCCTGGAGCTGCTCCCAGCTCTGCTCCTCCAGCATCCTCACACAGCCCAGAGAGCCCAGCACTTAAACCCTGCTTAAAATGAACGGTTGGCACTTTATCCACTAAACTCCAGACTTTTTACCAGCTCCACTATTCCCAGTGAGGAACCTGCCCTTCCTCAGTGCGAACGCTCCTCCTTTGCAGAGTCCTGGCTGGTTTTTGATGATTATTGTTATTATGGTCGATGATTATTGTTGTTATTTTCATTCTGAGCACTGTGTTATCCTTTCCCCACCAGCCTGGCCTGCTGGGCCTGGATTACTGAGGCTAAATTAGAGATGGAATCAGCACTCGTAGGGGCTGGGTAAAATCCAAAAATGGCACCACAAAATCCCTCCGAAGCCAAGCAACGAGGATGAAAATCCTGTGGCAGCCAGGGCAGGAATGATTTAGGTTTGGAATTCACAGAGCACAGAGATCGAAGCAGAGGTGACCTGTGGCTGTGGCAAACACGGAGGGGGTTTAAAGGGAAGTTTATTTCCAGACACTTCATTCTGCTCAGGGGCAGCCGGGGATGGGGCTGCGTTCGAGCGGGGCTGGGCCCAAGCAGGCACTGCCAGGGCTGGTATGAAGGTGATGTTAAATTGCAAATTAATTCCTGTTCCAAAGGCCATCTGGATGGCTTCCTCGGAGCTTTGTCTCTTCACTCAGATGAGTTTGCTGCCACCGTTTTGGCGCTGCCATTTCCTCAGTGCCAAAGGCAGTGGGATCCCAGCTGTGCCAATCCCCAGCTCGTTAGGGACAGACAGGTGTGGAAGGTTAGGTTTTATCCTTCTTTTGCTGTTGTTGTTTCTTTCTCCCAGGGAATTTTTCTCCCGTTTGCTGCCTAAAAGATGGGAAGGACGGTGCTTAAGGGACCAAAGCTGCGGCCGGGATGGGGAGGAGGGGGTGCAGCTGCTGCAGAGCTGGGGGGTGAGTTTGGTGGCTGGGGGGTTTCTCCGGGGAAATGCACAGATCTGGGGGGCTGGGCTGGGGTCAGGGGCGGGGCTCGGCTCTCCTGGGGACCGGAGAGGGACAGGTGTGGGTTGGTGTGGGATTGCTGCTGCCACCACCGAGTCCTGTCCCTCACTGCTTCTCCCACCGTGGGTGAGCCTCTGCCCCTCAAGAGCGACCCTCGAACTGGCACATTTCAACCCCTGACCGCACTGGGAGGGAGCCTCACCCTCTGCTCGGTGCCTCGGGGGACCCCAAACCCGACCCGCTGGGAGGGAGCCTCTCCGGCTGCCGCTGCCGCCCCAGGACACGGCACGGGACAGGTGAGAGCCGCGGAACCCCAAAACAACCCCCGCTCTCCTCCTCCTCCTCCTCTCTCCTCCCGGAGCTGCCCGGACCCCGTTGTTTTCTGCCGCTCTTTCGGGGTTTTTTTCTCCTCTTTAACCCAAAACCCCACACCCACGCGGTCATCCCGCTGTTCCCACGGCCGCGCTGAAGGGGGAATTGCCCGGCTGGGGAAAGGCGGCTGCTGGGATTCTGTTTGCCTTTGCTGGTGTTGTTTTTCTCGTTATGTATTCTCTTACTCCTTTTCTCAAACCTTTCCCTAATTCCAAAGTTACAACCACACGGAGGGAAGGGGGCGGTATTTCCCACGGCAGGAAGGTTCCCAGGAGGGCGGACAGGCGTCCTTCAAAGCAGGACACCAGGGAAGACCCGTGGCGAAGCTCGGGTGGGAAATGGGGCGGGATGAAAGCTGCAGGAACCCCACGGCAGCAGAGCATCGCTCCTGGGCAGAGGGACGATCCCATTCCTTCAAATCCCCGCCCTGTGGAAGGCGGTGGGGAGCATCCAAAGGGAGTTTGTGTCCATCCCACTCCTGCCTGTCACGGCATTCCCGAACTTTTCCCTGTCAGCGCACAGGACCTGCCCCCACCTCCTGATTCCGTCCTCAGGGCCGCTCAGCACTTCCCGGGAAATGCGCTGCTCTCCAGACACGTCTCTCCCATTTTTTTCTATTTCCCTCCCTTTTGTCCATTTCCCTCCCATTTATCCCCCTTGTTCCCCATTTTCCCCTTTTTCTTTTTTCTCCCCCCCCCTTATGCCCCTCGTTCTTCTCCCCTTTTCTTCTCCCCCTTTTCCCCCCCATTTTCCCCCTGTTTTTTCCCCCCTTCCCCCCCTCCTTTTCCCCCTTTTCCCCCTTCCATTTTTCCCCATTTCCCCCCCAATTTTTCCCCCCCATTTTCCCCCCCTTTTTTCCCATTTTTGGAGATGCAAAGAGGGGGAAGCCAAATGTGCTCCTGCTGCCAGCCCGGGATGCTGAGACCACAAATGCCAGGGAGGGCTCCCAGGCCTGCTGGAGTCACTGGAACACGGGATAGGAAACCCATTCCCACCCCAAAAATTGACCTCAGTTCCCTGGCATGGATCTATCCACGGGAATTTTCTTCCCCTCGATTTTAAAGGCTTCTCATGCAGCCCCGACCCAGCGCTTCTGATAGAAGATGGAACGAGGAAAATGAACGCCCCAGTTCCAGCTCAGCTCTGGAATCCCACCATCGTTCCCAAATCTGCTGTTCTGCCTTTGTCTCCCAAACATCAATTCCATCCCGGGAAACAAAAGGCTGATAATATGATATGATATAATATGATATAATATGATATAATATGATATAATATGATTATATAATATGATATAATATGATATAATATGATTAATATATATTATAGATTAATATATTAATAATATAAAAGAATAATGAGTTATAGATTATGAATAATATATGTTAGTATATAAAATATAGAATACATTATAATATAATATATCATAATATAATTAATAATAAATTATTAATATAATTAATATATAATAATATATTAATATAATTAATATATATGAGATAATTAATATAGTAACAATATATAATATTGTTTTATAATATTAATATTATACTATATTAATATATAATACATAATAATGTAATGTAATTTGTATACAATATATTAATAAATAATGATATTATTTATATATTATTATATCTTAATATGTAATATTTATAACACTATATAATATTATATTATAATCATTATATATAATATATATCATATATATAATGATTTATATATATAATGATTATAATATAATTAATATTTAATATTAATTATAATTAATTAAGTATATTAATTGTATATTATAATATATTAATAATTATATTATATATTATATATTTATATATAATTATATTATGTATTATAATTCTATATATTATATATTAATTATATTAATTATGATATAATATATTATAATTACTGTTAATAATTAATCATGTTATATTATATATATAAAAATCATAATATAATATAATATATTATATTATATCATATTCATAAAAATCATAATATAATATATATATATTATATTATATAATACAATATAATACAATACAATGATTTTTCCCTCCTGGAAGGAGCCGCACCCTTCCCTCCCCGTGCCCCCACCCAGCCCCAAGCGCAGCCCACGCCCCCAGAGGTTGCCGGTGCTGCGGGGGCAGAGAGCGGGGGCAGGGCCGGGCAGGATCGGGGCCGGGCAGGATCGGGGCCGCTGCCGAGTGGGAGCACCGGGAATGTTGATCCTGAGATCCGGGCTGTGGTTAAAGGGGAATTCACGGGTGTCTGCAGCTCTCACTGGTGCCCTCGTCTGACCCCTTGGCCCCAAATGGCCCCAAGTGACCCGTGGATCAATTAAAAATCACTCCAACGACCTCAAGTAACCCCTACGACCTCAAGTAACCCCAGTCAGGGCCTCAAATGACCTCAAGTAACCCCTGCCGGGAACTCAAAAAACTCGAGTAACCCAAAATGACCTTGAGTAACCCCAAATGACCTCAAGTAACCCCAATCCGGGCCTCAAATGACCTCAAGTAACCCCGGTCAGGGCCCCAAATGACCTCAAGTAACCCCTGGATCAATTTAAAAAGACTTCAATGACCTCAAGTAACCCCAAATGACCTCAAGTAACCCCTATGACCTCAAGTAACCCCGGTCAGGGCCTCAAATGACCTCAAGTAACCCCTGGATCAAGTAAAAAGTACTCCAATGACCTCAAGTAACCCCTGCGACCTCGAGTAACCCCTATGACCTCAAGTAACCCCAAGCAGGGCCTCAAATGACCTCAAGTAACCCCTGGATCAATTTAAAAAGACTTCAATGACCTCAAGTAACCCCTGTGACCTCAAGTAACCCCGGTGAGGGCCCCAAATGACCTCGAGTGACCCCAAATGACCTCGAGTAACCCCTGTATCCTCATTAATGCCCGTTTCCCTCCTGTGACCCCACAGTGGCTCCTCTGAGGGGTTTCATTCCCCCTCAGTTGCTCCCCGTGTCCCCCACCAGGACCCTTTGGGGTTCCCCCTTCCCCCCCATGCCCTGGGCATCCCCTTTTGTCCCCCAGAGCTGTCCCTGGCTCCCCCAAAGCCCTGGGGGCTCCGCTGGGCCGGGGTGTCCCTGCTGGAGTCTGTTCCCTTTCCCGGCCCCTCCAGGCTCTGGAATGTTGGAGGTGGCAGCTCCTGGAGCCCCCGGTGCCACCAGGGACCAATTCCAGGTGCCAGAGCCTGGCAGGGCCACCGGGGCCTCCCTGTGCCACAGCCCCCCAGAGCCCAGCAGGGTGTGCTGGATGCGCGCCATGGGAGGGAGGGACGTTGTCCGTGGGGAAAGAACCCGGGCATTTATTGGTGTGTGCGGGGGCAGAGGCACCGCTGGACCCGGACATTGCAATCAGTTCCTTCGTTAACAATACCTGACGAGCTCCCCCAGTTCTACCCCAGAACTGCGAGGGAGATGCACACAATGGAATTCCAGAGTTGTGCCATGATGTGGTCAACTTTATTTCTTTTGAAGTTTTTATTTATTTATCTGTATTTCTTTATTTCTGTAAGTGCTGTGCAAGAGCTCTCAGATTCTGCAGAACGTTCTCGTGGATCCCCTCAGATTCTCCTGCTGGGTGGCAGCTCTGTGTCCTTCTCGCTGCTGGTGGCCCAGAGCCTTTATTCCCTGATTCTCTTGGAATGTGCCTCGTCATTAGGAACTTGGTGGAAATCCTTCCCCGTCAGCTCCTGCACTGTGAACAGGAATCCACCAGAAAATTGCCAAAACCGTTCTGAAACAGCCCCAAAGCCAGCCTGCAAAGGACCCAGGAGCTGGGCCAATGATCCCAGAGGTTTTTCCAGCCTTCCCAATTCCATGGTCCTGTGATTAAAGCTCAGGACTTTTTCCTGGGACACAGAGGGCTCTGACATCCCCCCTGTAACTCCCAGGTGGGGTTTTTTGGGAATTATCATTTTTTTCCTGCAGCGGCTGCTGCAAAGCTCAGCCCAGAGCCAAAATCTGTGAAAGCTCCACTCCCACAGCGACTGCAGCTCGCTGTAAATGTCATTTTTCATATTTAATCACCCTGGCTGGCCCCAATATTTACAGCAGGAGCCGTTTGATCGGGGAGTTCAATGTATTTATGGTTAAACATCCCACCCAGCCCGGATATTGGAGGAGACGGAGCCAGAGGCACGGACGGGGAATTGCGCCCAGCGTGAGCTGGGAATGGAACTGCACGGGGAGGTTGGGGCTCTGCTTCTCCCTGCAGGATGTCTGAATTTCATTTTTAATCCTTGGTGTGAAAGGAGCTCCTGTCAGGGGTGCCTGGGTGGATTTTATTCATCCGAGCTGGGGGAGAAACACAAAACCCAAAGGAAAAAGCAAGAGAGGAACAAAAAACTCCCCAAACTACAAAACCCCAAAAAAATCCCAAACAAACAAACAAAAAAACCCACCCAAAAAACCAACAACAACAAAAAAACCAACACAAAGAAACCCCCAAAAAACCAACACAAAAAAACTCCCAAAACCCCACCAAAAAAACCCCAAAAAACAACAAAAAATCCCTAAAAACCAAAACAAATTTTAAAAAACAACCAAAAAACAACCCGAGAAAGGAACCAAAAAACCCCCAAACCCCCCAAAAAATCAAGAAAGGAAGGAAAAATTCAAAAATAAAATGAGAGCCAGTGAAAAGGTTTTACTTTGCTATTTATATACTTTCCCCATGTTATTTTATATTAATAAAATATATATATATAATATATATTATATATAATAGATGTTATATATATATAGAATATATAGAATATATAGAATATATAATACATATATTATATATATATATATTTTATTAATATAAAATAACACGGGGAAAGTCCCCGTGTTATTTTATATTAATAATATATATATATTTTTTATATTTTATATTTTATATTATATATTTTTTATATTATATAATATATAAATTATATAATTTTTATATTTTATATATAATATATAAAAATAAAATATAATATATATAATAAAATATATAATTAATTACATCTATTACATCACATCTATTATTAATTATGACGATAATTTAGGCAGTGATTCTATATCTATCTACCCCCTAAATAGACTCATTCCCATACTTTACTGTGCTACAAACACGCCGGGAGTGGAGCTGCGTGAATCAACACCTGTTTGCTGAAGCAGCCTTTGGAAAATGTAATTCCCAGAGAATTAAAAATGCATTTCCCCCCCACCCCCCCAAAAAAACCCCTTTCCCATAAAGGCACTAAGAATCCCCATCTCAGACTGGTTTGGACTGGGAGGGACCTCAAAGCCCATCCGGACCATGGGCAGGGACACCTTTCCCCATCCCAGGCTGCTCCCAGCCCCAATGTCCAGCCTGGCCTTGGGCACTGCCAGGGATCCAGGGGCAGCCCCAGCTGCTCTGGGAATTCCAGCCCAGCCCCTCCCCACCCTCCCAGGGAACAATTCCTTCCCAAGATCCCATCCATCCCTGCTCTAACCCACTGCACAACCCCCTGGAATAACCTCACTCCTCGGTTTCTCCATTTGCTGTGCAGAAATTGGGGTTTGCACCATTAATCACCGGGGCTCTGGAGCAAGGACTCTCCTCCTGCTTGCAAACAAGGGATCAGCGTGCTCGGGATATTCCCAGAGCATCCCAGGCTCCTCCTGCCCATCCCAGCTGGATCCACACCCCCAGGAGAAGGGGCAGTGCCCTGGAAGCCAAAGGCACAAGCTCCTAATGCTCCAGAGGAGCAGTGGGCAGAAATACAGACAAATATCGGCCAGCCCCGGTGCTTCCAGCCAGGATGAAAATACGAGGCACAACATCCCCCTGCTCCGTTACTATGGAGATCCCACAGAGGACAGAACAGCACGGCACAGCCCTGGGGATGAACCAAAGCTCCCAGACAAGATCCTGATCTGCCCATCCAACAATTCCAGGCGCAGGGAACACCAATCCAAAGGCAAAAACACAAGGGAGCAGCAGGGCTCACCCCGAGCATGCCAAGGTCAAACACATCCCGTTAATTAACCAGGGGCTGCTGGCTGGAAACTGCCCCAAATCAGCCCTTCTGGAACTGCTGTTGTTCTGTGAGCCTGTGGAATTCCAGGCTCAGGCCGCGCTTCCCACTTTTCACCCAGGAAACAGCCCAAGAACTCAGCCCATGGCACTTAAAATTTTAAGTAGAATTCCTTCTCTGCTTATTCCAGGGGGTCTCAATTGTCCATTTCAAATCCATTTCTGGTGCAAAGAATCCCTGCAAATCTCCAAGCATTCAGGAAAGACGCCCAACCATAAATGGATGAAATATCCCTGGGTTTGTCCATCCACCTCTCACATCCCAGCAGCAGGGAAAGCTGCTGGATAACCCTGCTCCAGGGTTGCTGCAATCAGGGAAGACACTTCTCTGGGATTGGAGCTGTGGGATAAGGCAGGACACACAGCTGCTGATTGCTGTTTTCCTGGGAAACGGGAACTGTTGGGATTTGGGGGCGGATGGGGTTTTGATTAACTCCAAACTTTTCCCACAAGCAGGAGACAGGGATGACCTTTCTACATAGGGAAGCGACAGCCCAGGAAAAGATTCCTGGGAGTCCTGGGCAATTCCCAGCCCACAGGTTTCTATCCTGCACAGGAACACACTCCCAGGTCATGGAAAACTCACGGACAAACCCCAGGGAGACAAGCGACAACCATCCCTTCCCTATCCACAGCCCCGCCTTGTCCCAGATCCCATTCCATGAACAGCTCCTCAACACCCACCTGAGCCAGGCTCAGGAGGCCACAGGGATGTGCTCCCTCCTCCTCCTCCTTTTCCCACTTATCTTAAAGCTTCAGGGATTCCAGCGGCCTCCAAACCCTGCTGGGAGCAGGATCTGCTGCTCTCAGGTGTGGCACAACAGCAGGGAATTGCTTTCCTGGGAGAAGATCGAGGTGGCTTCCCATGGAATCCCTCTGTGGGCTTTTCCTGGGCTGCAGTTTCCTTCCCGGTACACCTTACCCCATCCCTGGCACCTTTCCCAGGTGCCTTCCATGAATCCTGCCACCTTTACGATTTCAACCAGGATGCAAAACCCCTGTGAATACTCAGGTGCCCAGCCCCAGCTGCACCCAGTAATTCCCCCAGGGAAATTTCCCTCCTGCCATGCCGAGCTC
Organism: Corvus cornix cornix; assembly: GCF_000738735.6. Lineage (NCBI taxonomy): Eukaryota > Metazoa > Chordata > Aves > Passeriformes > Corvidae > Corvus > Corvus cornix. The sequence continues at coordinate 1,634,958 of NC_046339.1, read as the reverse complement.
CCCACCTCATTCCCAGCGGGACGTTACACCTCCAAACGTCCCAAATTCCCCTTCCCAGCTCCTTTCACCCTCTGGCACGGGCTCACCCATCCACGCCCCTACAGTGTGCACCGGCAAAATGTCTTTGCCCAGGCCCTGCATGGAAAAAGGCAGCAGGGAAAATTCCATGCGGGAGCCTCTGGTGCTGCTTCCTGCCGATCCAAGCATTTTGCTGGAGAAAGCCTTGGGAGCACGGCAGGAAAGGCAGGGAATGATGGATCTCACCCAGCCACCGGCACCACAGCGAGGGGAGAGATGGAGGGAGCGCTCCAGAGCAGCAGATGCGCAGGGGCTCCCTCGCATCCATCTTCCACACGTTCCTGCTCCAGCCGAAATTCCTGCTCCAGCTGAAATCCCCGCTCCGGGCACACACAGAGGGCAACAGGCACGGCTCACCCTCCCCACCCCCACGGCTCTAGGGGCTGTTTTTCCAGGTGAGGAAGTTTTCCTCTGGGATTTATCCCTGCATTTGTCAGGAGGAGACTGCTGGGTCTCAGCTCCGTGGATTTGCTCTCCAGCAGGATGTGGATGAGCCCAGCTCCACCTGTGGCTCCATCCTTTTCCATGGAGACACTGGAGAATCCCTGCTCCAGCCCTGCCAGCAGCATCCAGCCCGCCGGGAAATGAGGGATACAAAATCCACCCTGAGCCCCAGGAGCCCAGCCCCCCTTCCAAAGCCTGCTTCCCATCGCAGGCACACCCAGCCACGGGAGCAGCACATTCCCGATGCTGGGAATTCCCCTCTGGCTCTGCCCAGGTCCCTGTGGTTAATTCCTTGTGCCTTCTCCTCGCGGGTGGATGTTGTTTAGGAGCAGTAAGGAATATCCAGGCGGGGTGGAGGAGAGCAGGGTTCCCGCTGCAAGGAGATGTTTGTTGTTTATTCCTCTTCAAGGCTCGTTAGATTAATCTGTTCTAAATTACCCCATGCTGCCAGGCACAATTATCGGGATTTATTGGGATCATGCCGGTGCTTTATTTCCCTCGGATGGGAGGCGGGGGTTGCTTCTCCAGTGCTCCCAGGAAGCTGCTGCTGCTGCTGGAGCAGCATTCCCTTCTCCAGAGGGAACAACCTTCAGCTCAGGCTTCTGTCCACACTAATTCCTTTTATTTTTTTCCCAGCAGAGAGGAATCACAGAATCATGGAATGGTTTGAAATGTTAAAGCCCATCCCATTCCATCCCCTGTGCAGGGACACGTTCCCTTATCCCAGGCTGCTCCAAGCCCCATCCAGCCTGACCTTGGACGCTGCCAGGGATTTGGCAGCCCCAGCTGCTCTGGGCAAGGACAGAATTCCTGCCCCCCGAACATCTTCCTGCCTCTGTTTCCTGGGTGGAAATGGCTCCTCCTCAGACATTCCTCAGGCTTTCTAGGAGTGACACTAACACGGAAATAAAGCCTCCCGCTCCGTGCTGTGTAAAAAGACTTCACCTCATTCCTTTAGGAAAACCCCACATTTTTGTTCGAAGCTGCAGTTCCCGTTATTACATTTAATTGGTGCCCTCAGGGGCTCAAACCGAGCCCGGCTGGGCTGACATTTAATTATTTTCCACCAGGGCTCGTAAGGGAAAGGTGCAATTAGAGCAGGAGGGGCTGGTGCTGGCTCCCACCAAACAGACCTGGAGGGGTTGGGGCAGGGAAGGGAACGGAGCTGGGAAGGGGCTGGAGCCCCAGGAGCGGCTGAGGGAGCTGGGAAAGGGGCTCAGGCTGGAGCAAAGGAGGCTCAGGGGGGCCCTTGTGGCTCTGCACAAGTCCCTGACAGGAGGGGGCAGCCGGGGGGGTCGGGCTCTGCTGGCAGGGAACAGGGACAGGAGGAGAGGGAACGGCCTCAGGTTGCAGCAGAGGAAGTTTAGGTTGGATATTGGGAATAATCTGAGCATGGAAAGGGTTGTCCAGCCCTGGCACTGCTGCCCAGAGGGGTTTAACAGCCCTGTGGATGTGGCACTTGGGGGCAGTGGCCTTGGCAGAGCTGGGGATGGTTGGACTCAGTGACCTTGGAGGGTTTTTCCAACCTGAACCATTCCATGATCCTGTTATCCAGCAATACCAAAGCCAGGGGCAGAATTGGGGTTCTCCCTCTCCCCGGGGGGGCTCTGGGCACCTCCTTCCCACCCCAATAAAATGAGAGCAACAACACCTGCACGAGGGGCTGGGAACCCATCAGCTGCTGCTTTAAACAACACCTCTGTAAACAACATCACCTCAAACAACATCACCTCAAACAACATCACTCTAAATAACTGTTTCTCCCCTTGGAAAGGGCCCCTCCCTCCTCCCAGGGAAGAGCATGCAAGGTGCTGATGTGGGAGGAAGGAGGCAGAGCCTGTTTGAGCCCCCAGCACCCCCAGCATCCCCACAGATCCTCCCTCCCCAAACGCCTGCACTGTGCAAACGCTTTGGAACTGAAATGTTTAATCAGGATCTCCCAAGAGGAAATGCAGCCACGAGGAAAGAAAGAGCAACTTTTTCATAGAGGAAGAAAAAAAGGGCCCTTTGGAGTAAAACAAATGATTCTCTACCAAAGAACGGCCCGGGGACACGGAGCCAATGGGGAGCTTTTGATGCCACAATCCTGCACTGAGATTAATTCAGAGCTCAGCTTTTACCCCAATTATAAATCTCCCTCAGCAAGTAAGGAAATAGAATTTATTCTCCTCTGAGAGCAGACTGAATTCCAGCCTTTCTCTGTGAGTTTTCAGCTATGGAGCTTAGGGACAATCTAACAAAATTATCTCAGTGCCGCTTTCATCAAATCTCTATTATGTGAGTATTATGCTTTTGATTTTTAGGCCGTGCCCTACCAGCTGTAAGCAAATTACCTCAGGATATTCCCACTTTTCTGCCATTTAGACAAATCTCCATTTCCTCTCCTTTCAGGGACAGAGAGGAAATGCTGGAGTCACCAGGGGCAGTCTCCCAGCAGGGACAAAACATCGATTAAACTTTAATCCAAGCAGTTCCACACAGCCCCACGATCTTTCCCGAGCTCTGATTGTTCTGCTGAGGTCTCTCCATGACCCCTGGGAGTGGGAACATTTCATTTCCACGGATAATCAGGTTATCCAGAATAACCCAGCATTGCAGAGACACCCTACAAACATGTGCTGCACACTGAGCCCCTGTGTTTGTGATAAAATGACCAAAAACCAGGAGAAACCAAAATTCCAGTGGTGCAGAACCATGGGATGGAATCCCTCGCGCTCCTCAAGCCCTCAGACTCCCTTGGAAATCCAAACTCCTGCTGTTTCCCTCTGGGGTATTTGACCCAGCAAACACAAACCCATATCCAATATTTCTGACATCCGGCACGCTGAGGCCTCATGTTTACAGTGAAATAACCAAAAACCAGAAGGAAACAAAATTCCACCAGGGTAGATCCAGGGGATGGAATCCCTCATGCTCTTCAAGCCCTCAGACTTCCTTGGAAATCCAAACCTGTGCTTTTAACTCCTGCTGTTTCCCTCTGGAATATTTGACCCCAGCCCATATCCAATATTTCTGACACCTGGCACGCTGAGGCCTCATGTTTACACTGAAATAACAAAAAACCAGGAGAAACAAAAATTCCATCAGTGTAGAGCCAGGGGACAGAGCTCCTCGCACTCCTCAAACCCTCAGGCTTCCCTTGGAAATCCAAATCTCTGCTTTCAGCTCCTGCTTTTCCCTCTGGGCCATTTGACCCAGCCCACACAAGCCTATCCCCTATTTCTGGCACTCGGCATGCTGTTATTTTAAACACAGTTTCAATAAACTCCCGGGGTTGATGCAGTTGGAGGCCTGCAAACAAACGAGCTCATTAAACACCACGGGCACTCAGCAACATCTCCGGTGGCCAATCCCAGCTCGGGCAGGGCTGTCATTTATAACTTCGATCCCCCCAGCTAAAGTGTTTAATCTGCTCATAAACATCAATCTCTGATCTTTATTGCCCCATTCTGCAGCCTGAGCACAAAACCTGCTCCAATTAAGCCCCCCCAAAGCGACTCTCGCAAATAAAGACTGACTTTAATACTCCACAACAGAATTCCCTGGGATCCGTCTTCTATTGAAGCGTCCCTGGAGCTCAGGAAGAGGTTTGGAATGACAAAAGCATCCCCAAAGGGCTGGGGAACAGCAGCTGGGGAGCTGGAGCTGCTCTGGGACAACGCAGATGTCACCAGGAGGTTACGGAGCGTGGCCCAACATTCCGGGCGACATTCCATAACTCACCCTTAAAAATGATGGGAGATCCCATTAAGCTCCAGTTGGCTCCAGGCCCTCGTTCTCCACTCGCCAGGGAAATGGAATGGTTGGGAATGATGCATGGAGCAGGGGAGGACTGCCAGGAAAAATAAATCAGAGGGAGCCCGTTAACACCTAATGATGCCAGGCTGCCGTTAATTCATTCCCAATCCAAGGAGCTGTTAAAGAAGCTACTGGAATAATGATTTTCCTCTGGATATCAGCACGGCTCGGAGCTGGAATCTGCACCCACTGGAGCATTAGATGTCTTTCTGCAAGGTTCTCCTGGGAAAGAACATTTTCCAGTGGAGATGGATGGTAATTAAGAGCCATTGTCCCAGTCCAAGGTGGAGAACTTGAAGAGTGCCCCTCATTCTCCCCACATTCCTGCAGGAGCCCAGGGAGAGGCAGCAGCCGGGACATGGAAATCTGCTGGTCCCAGTTTTTAACAGGATTTGCTGGGTTTCTGCTGCACAAAAGGAAATGTAAACCCACAGTTTACTGTCCAAGAATTCCCTTAATCCCAGATCACCTGGAAGATGATCTGTGGGGGAAAAAAAGGTCATTTTGGCTTCACTCACCACTTCTTTTTCCCTGAGAAAACAAGACAAATGAGTCATGGAATATCCTGAGCTGGAAGAGACCCCCACAGGAATCATCCAGTCCAGCTCCTGGCCCTGCACAGACACCCCAACAATCCCACCCTGTGCCTGAGGGCTTTGTCCAAACGCTCCTGGAGCTCTGGCAGCATCAGGGCCAGGACCATTCCCTGGGGAACCTGGGAAAGAGTGGAGCAAGGAATGTTTCCCTATGAGAAAAGGCTGGAATGAGCTTTTCTGTTGGGTTTTTACACCAACATTCACGTGAATTCCAGAGGTGTCTGAGCAGATGGAAAGTTTAGCGGAGTCCCCATCCCTGGAATTGTTCCAAAACCCATGGATGTGACACTTGAGGGTGTGGTTCAGCGGGGAACGCGGAGCTGCTGGGCTGAGAGTTGGACTTGATGAATTTAAAGATCTTTTCCAACCCTTAGGGATTCTGTGATTCCATGATTCTATGAGACTATTCCAAGCCCTGGGATCCTGGGAGGTGCCTGAGCCAGCCCAGGGACTGATCCCCGAACCCAAGGCTTGGCCCATCCCTGTTTGTGTCCAAAGCTCCATCCATCCCTCCCCATGGATCCATGTTAACAATCCTGGAGCGCACACAACCCCGGGGAGCTTTGCTTCCCTGAAAAATGCTTTGTTCTGAGCCAGGAAAATACATGGAGGCACTTAAATTCCTGCCTTTTAGCCCTGCAGCTCTGGGAATGCATTTGAGTTCCTGATTCCAGCTGCTGCAGCTCCTCAAAGGGAACTTCTCCAGTGAAGTGTCCGGCGTGTCCATGAAGCAGCTGGGACAGGGATCACATCAGCAATTCGGGAAGTGCTGCTTTCAATCCAGACACTGCTTTCCACCTCAAGGCAGAAAAACGTGGATGAATCCCCCAGCAAAGCCATGCCCTGAGAATGTGAAACGTTGCTGGCAGTGCTGGGCAATCCGGAACGTGCTCCTCGCTGGAATGAGCTCCTGAGCACTTTGGTTCATCGGGAGGCCAATTGCTAACCCTGTCAGGCAATATTCCAGTGATGGATACCAAAAGGATGTCCAGGGTAATCAGGCTCTGTTCCTGAGGGCTGTAATTGGGTTAAGCTCCTGAACGAACCCTTCAGAGCAGCATCCTGGGCAAAGGGAGAGCAGGAAATGCAGGAGGAAAGGAGGAGGAAAAAAAATTATTCCATGCAAAGGGATAAATTTGAGTCTGTGGGTTGTGCTCTTCATGTGACACCTTAAAAATGATTAATGGGAATAGAAATGTCACAGAAATGTATGGATATGGCATTATGGAAGTGACCATGATGCCAGAATCATGGAATTGTGGAATGGTTTGGATTGGAAGGGACCTTAAAGCCCACCCAGTGCCACCCCTGCCATGGGCAGGGACACCTCCCACTGTCCCAGGCTGCTCCCAGCCCCAATGTCCAGCCTGGCTTTGGGCACTGCCAGGGATGGGACATCCTTGGAAAAATCCACTCCAGCACCTCCCCACCCTCCCAGGGAAGAATTCCTCTCCAACATCCCATCTAACCCTGCCCTCCGGGGGCCATTCCCCAACCCAAGGGCTGCAAGTTCAGGATACTCCGAAACACAGGACGTGCTCCCTCTTCAGCCTCCTACTGCCCTGAAAATCCCCAAACCAATTCCAGGACACGCAATGCCCTGAGCCAGCTCACCTCTGCTCTCAGCCCCCCATTTTCATTTAACTCCCCCATTACAAAAGGAAAGGCTGTTGGATCTGCTTTCCCCTCCAGCAGAAGAAAGCCTGGAATTCCCAATTCCAGCACTGCCAGTGAGAGATTTTTCCTGGAGTCAGCTCTAAACGAATATTGACATTATAGCCAATCCATTACATGTCCCTGTGTTTACATCAGGACCCACTGGCAGGACAACCAATCCATCTAAACGTGGAGCTGTTGGATTTCAGTGGAGCCTGGGAACGCCACCTCTCCCTTCCCCTTTTCCCTCAGCTTTCCCTGTGTGTATCCATCACTCCTCACACGTTTCATAAGCTGGGATGTCGCCTCCAGTCTCCCTACAAACTGCTTGGAGGGGTTGTTTCGATCTAAAAGCCTGAGAAATTTGCTTTAGGGAGCTCTTCTAAGCAATGTGTGTTCTGATGGATGAGAAAGTCAAGGGTTGCTCTGAATTTCGTCTTCATGGGGGGTCTGAGATGCAGGATGGGCAACGAGGGACACCCCAAAAACCTTCTCCGGTCCAACAAATTCAAGCTGATTTCCTCCTGCTGCTACACTGTAAAACAAACCCCCAAAGACCTATTTAAAAATATCAAATAATATTGGAAACCCACACAAACTCACCCGCAGACATTCTGGGAACACAGCAGGATTTTTAACGAAGTGCTGAAGTCTGGAGCTGAAGGGAATTCCCATCAGGATTTAAGGGACACCCGAGCTGTCCCTCTGGGTTTGTCCCAGCCCTAAAGGAGCATTTCCCCCCAGCTGCCATGAGGCTGCTCCGTCCTCGTTCCGGCTGCCAGCAGCAATGGGGATGTGCCAGCTCCTCCGGGCTCAACCCCTGCCATTCCCAGCTGCTCTGTGCCCACGCACAGCTTTGTAAACACGGAAACAACTCAATTAATTCAGGGCTAACGTTGATTGCGATCATTTGAGGAGCAGCCCCGTGTTTACAGATCCACAGCTGTGAAATCCGAATCCCAGGCAGAGCAGCTTGGTCAGGGGAAGCAGAGCAGGAATTATTTCCTTCCTTCTGTTTCCTGGCAGGCCCCACCTTTGGCTTGAAGAACAAAGGGATCCCAGCCCCAAATCCCAAAGGGACAAGGAGGTTTTCCTCCAAAGGTCAGGTCCAGCTGGATCAGACAAAGCTGATCCACAAAAAACTCCCCAAAGCCACTCAGAAAGACACAGAATAGCCACAGAATCCCAGAATCCCTGAGGCTGGAAAAGAGCTCCAAGACTGAGTCCAAGCTGTGCCTGATCCCCACCTCGTCCCCAGACCAGAGCACTGGGGACATGTCCGGGAATTCCTTGGACACCTCCAGGGGTGGGGACCCCAAACCTCCCTGGGCAGCCCCTGCCAAGGCCTGAGCGCCCTTTCCATGGGGAAATTCCTGCTGCTGTCCCCCCTGAGCCTCCCTTGTAATGGAGAACACCAAGACTTTACCCACCCTGGAAATAAATTCAATCGAAGAGAAGTAAGGGGTTGAGGTGCTTTTCCCAAAGCTTAGACTCTATTCCACGGAATCACAGATTGGGTTGGGTTGGAAGGACCTTAAAGCCCACCCAGTGCCACCCCTGCCATGGGCAGGGACACCTCCCACTGTCCCAGGCTGCTCCAAGCCCCAATGTCCAGGGACAGTGCCAGGGACGGACTCCCTGTGCCAGGACCAAGCCGGGTAAATCAGGCACCGAACCACCCTCAGCAGCTGCAGCCTTGGAGGTTTCCATCCCAATTTCCCAACGCTCCCGAGGCAGCAGCGGGGCAGGGCTGACCTCTAGCGAGGGATGCCTGAAAAAGGGAGGATTTGCTGGGATAAAGCTCCCCTCGCACCCGTTCCCTGAGCTCACCCACGGCCCCTCCTCCCGCAGGGCTCCGCAGCCGCTCCGGCACTGGCACAAAGCCGATTCTGAGGAAGCTGGTCCAGTAAACTCCTGATTTTGAGATATTTTCAATAAATGTTTCCATCACTACCCAGTGAGGGTTAATCCCCTTTCCCACTCTCAGATCCTGCCTGGAGGGGCTTGCAGCTGCCAGGGGAAGTTGCTCTGTTTGCAGAAGTCCCCCCCAGGACTGGAGCAGGAGCCTGGAGGGTACAGAGAATTCAGGAACCAAAAATGAAGGAAAACAGGAACTTCAGGGTTGGATCATGCATGAAATGCCAACCTCGAGGGAACAGCAGACGAGTTCCTCCAACCAAAATATGTCAGAGTTCAAGAGAAGCAGAAGATGAAGAGCAAAATTCAATTTATTTCTCTCCCTCCCCAAGAAAAATTCATTATCCATCAGTGGGGGCAGCTTTGCCTTCGGATCCTCAAAGAGAAAATTCCCCCAAACCCTCCACCCCTTTGGGGAAACAAAACTTTGCTTAAAAATTGCCCCAGCAACTCCCAAAGGCAACCCCAGAACCCTCAACAGCCAAAAAGCACAGGTGCCAGTGTCCATTTTTATTTAAAAACACCCAAAATTCACAGTCTGCAAGGAAACCAACCAACCACCCACCCCCTCAGTGCTGAGGAGCCCAGAAAGGACCAGTAAAAACCAGCACAGCTCAGGGGGGCAGAAGTTCCCACGCTGCTGCTTTGTTTTGCCAATTGTCCTTCAGAATCCAGAACTTCCACCCAAAACAGCCCTTCAGGAAGATGAGAGTTTTCCAGGAGCATCAAAGAAATCTGCACTGCAAAGTCTCTCTTAAAACCAGCTTTAAAGACCTTGAGTTCTGCTTAAATTACTGTAGGCAAAAATAAAACATTCTACGTAAAATGTAATATTTGTATCCCAACAAACTCCTCTCTCCACAGCCAAACATTTCCAAAGGCTCTGGAGCGTTTTGTGGCACACGAGGAGTCCCTGGAGTCACCCCAGGAACATTCCCCCTGCTCCTGGGGCTCCACAAACCCCCTGCCCCTGCCCTTTAAAGCAAGATCAGCTCACTTTGGATAAATTATCCCTCATTACCTTGAGGAGTAATTAAACCAAAGCAAAATGCACTCTGCAGGAGCTCTGGGAACTCCCTGTTCAGCAAGGAGCCTTCCATTGAAAACAATGGGAAAATGCTGAGTTTCACCAGGGAATTGAAGGCTTTTCCCTCTGCAAGCAAAATTCAGTTCTTGCTTTAACTCTTTTTGCAGTTTTTAGTCACAAACTCTTAAAAATATATCAGTTTTCACAAGATTCAGGGCTTGTAGAGGTTATTGCTGCTCCTGAGCTGGGATGAATTCCAGGGTTAGCACTTTTGGTACTTCTGGAAGTGGAGTTTCCTCTGAAATACTCACTTGGGAGTTTCTCCTTACCTTTTCCTCCCAGAAACATGGAACAGAGCAACCAAGGTGTCCAAGAGGAGAGGCTGGAAAAGCCCCACTTCCATCCAGGCTCATCCCAGCAATTTAATTAGGGAATTTTCCCATTTCACACCCGGAGATCCAATCCTGGCCACTGACTCAGCTACTCACGGAGTATTTGAGACAGGAGGCTGGAGCAGGTACTCAGAGGTTCCACCAGAGCCAGAATTTCCCATCAGGATCTCTGAATTGCCCAGGAAGGAGGAGATTTAGCCAATATTTGAAATCTAGGATCTAGGCTTGCAGCAAAGCACGGAGCATCTGCTTGTGCTGGGCTCTGTGTCCCAGGAAATTCAGTGCATTCCTGCTTTTCCAGAGGCCAAGGTGCTATTTCAACACACTCCTGTGGGCCAGGGTCGATAAACAGGAGGAGTAATGAGCTGGGAGCTGCAAAAAAATAAAATTAAGACATTCCTCAACTTCTGGGGTGGGCCAGCCATTGATTCCTTTCCTCGTTAGATTTTTAATCACTGGGAGATTTATTTCTGAGAACAAGCCCCAGGAGTTTCACTCACAGCTGGAGCTGCTGGCTGTTAGGAACAGCCAAATTTCTAAAATAAACCCCTCATTACTCTAGTTTTTCATTGTCCTATGACCCCCTGTTAGTGATACCTGAGCTCCAAGTCTGGACAGGTATTTATTCCTTAAACTAAAGGCATCAGCTTTTGGCAGCAATTTTGCCAAATCGTCTTCGTTCTGCCGTCTGAGCCTCTCCTGCTCTTCTGCTCTGCAAAAGAAAAGTGCCTTCAGATGTTTGCCCTGAGCAGTGTGGAGCCAAGCAGGGAATTCTGGTTATTCCAATACCTAAGAAATGTTTTGGGGTATCAGATTAACGACCCTGAGACATGCAGGGGTCAGTAATTCAGTGTAAAGAAACAGAGAGGCTGTTTTCTGCAGGTTCCTTTTATTTCATTCCAAGATTTCAGCAGAAAGAGAAACCTTTTGGTTTTTCACAGATTACAACGTGCTCAGGGAGCTTCTGTAACAACTTTTATATCTGTTAAACAAACTTGCATCCCTTAAAGTAAACACTGCAATACAAAGAGAATCAAGAAGGCAATAAAAGACTGCTCAGCAGTCTCAGAATTCAGAAATCTCCTACAAAAAAAAAAAAAGTCCATTTGAGCATTTGTGGCTCTTTTTCCATCAAAGTGTCCGAAAGGAAACAAACCCAGAGCTGGAAATACATTTAAAAAGTGGAATTTGCATGAAGACAGTGACAAGAGCAGCAGTGAGCTGTTGAGAGCTCGGGGTGAGCTCTAACAGAGAACAAAAAATGGATCAGAAACCTCCAGCCAGCGGGGTGTGGGCACAGGAGGGCACCCTGCCCAGCCAGGGCACAGGGCCCTGCCCCGCTGTGCCCCCAGGACAGGGACAAAGCAGGGACCAGGCAAAGCCCAGCTGTTAATGAATCTTCCAGACAACTACAATGCACCCTAAACTCTCCTTCTTCAGTGGTGGTGGTGCTGATCAAGTGTTCCCACTTCGGGATGGGGTTTGCTACTCAACTTTCCTTTCTGAAAGAAACAGTGGGACAACAATTACTGCAAACACTGGCCTGGGGCATCCTAAACCCCACAGATCCACAGGAATCACTGGAATTGTTACAGGGGGAGAAGCAGCTCTGTTTGGACACAGAATTGTGAGGTTTGGGAGGGGTTTGGTGGGTTTGTATCAAAAAAATGGGATTAAAAATCCCTTTGGCTCAAGGAGACCCATCACAATTAAGTCAGGTTTTAATTTCCTTGAGCTTTCCTCAAGATTAATGTGTGGAAAAAACAGGAAAAAAACCATATCAAACCTCACCAATCCCCTTTGCTCACGGGTGCCTTGGGTTTTTGGGGATTAATTTAAGTACCACCATATGGGCACAGTCTACTTTTGGACAAGCCCATAAATCCATTTGTAAGAAACATCTTATTAGCAAAGTATCTGGATCAAACAGGTCTGATATTATAAAATGTATAAATATATACAACTGTGTGATGTACAACATCTGCAGGTGAGATGTAATTGCCTATTAAAAAACAAAGAATTCCAACAAAACTACAGGAAATGAGCTCCAGGATGTGAGGGAGCTGCTGAGCTGAATTAGGTCAGAACAGAGAGCATTCCAACGGGAAAATTCCATGTTCTTCACACAGCAGCAGCTGGAATTCTACAGGTGTGGTTTTGCAAGCTGTGATTAGCCCCACATTGATTTATTCTCTCACATAAAAAATGTGAAATTAAGAATAATGAACATATTTTAATAGGATGAACCAGCCTGGTCTATGGGAGTGTCCCCACCCATGGCAGGGCTGGGAACTGGATGGACTTTAAGGTCTCTCCCAACCCAAACTATTCCAGGAACTGCCAAAATTTCCTTATTCCAACCCTTTCTGTCACCTAGAGTGCTCCATTTCATTTTAAAGGAAGTGAATCCCATTTTACTGGAAAGTCCTGCCCCATTTTCTTCCTAAAAATTAAAACTTCTCACTGTAACAAGAGCACTTGTGACAGATCTGACCCCCAACTGAGTTTCACATCAGTGCTGTGATTTAAACTCAACATTTTCCACCACATTTCAGTTGGAAGGCCACTGAAATAGAAGAAAATAGAGAGGAAAAGTAGCAGGAAAGGACACCTGGATAACTGCTCCTTCAAATATTGATCCACAGGGGCAGGAATACGAAACCCTGATACAGACTGGTGAGAAAATCAATCCAGTCCAAACCAGACTCGAGACAATGATCTACTGAATCCCTCCAGGACAAACATTTCCCAAGGCCACTGATATTCACTGGCTCTGTACTCACTCAGAAGCAGCAGCTTTTTGCAGTTTTGCCCTTTTCTTTGCAGACCAGTTGAGATCACCACCTGTAACAGCAGCAACGTGCACACTGAGACCTTGAAAACTGGCATTTCTGTGCCTTTGGTATCAAAACTCACCACAGGGGTTCTCAGAGCACTGAGAAGTCTGAACTTACTTTACAGAAGTAAAGACTGAGGTAAAGGGAAAGAGAAGCTGCAGAGACTCACCTGTGAGGTGATTCACAAAGTACAGCATGACCACAGCTATCAGTGACACTGGGAAAGGAAAGGGACAGGTTTAGGCAATAAATGAACAGGTTCAACCCACAACCAAGATTTTTCATGGTAGTTGTAACTCAGAGGAGTTTTCTGCTTTTGTAAATCCCCCATGCTCACGGCACGTGGTACTTCAGAAAAGGATTTTAATTTTAAACTTACACTCTAAAAGTATTATTTGTCTATTTTTTACTCCATTTTTTAAACACTGAAACTCTTCACACTTCAAGAAAACCCCAAACCACTTCACTGGCTGTGAGTTCATCTCAGCACTGCCCCAGCTGACACCTCTAGAAGAGGAGTCATTTCTGTTTTCCAGGAAATAAAAAAGCCCAACCAAGCTTCCTGAAGCCACTCCCAGCGTGTCCCACACTCACAGCAAACACAGGCACTGAAGAAGACTTCCAGGAACAGGTATCCCCTGGTGTCCAGGATCATGCCAGCTGCTATGGCAATCACTGCCAGGCCCAGGTTCTGGATGGACTGCATGCTAGGACAGAGCAGGAGCACCACATGGATGTGATTCCTTAGGGAAAGCTCCTCAGTGGCACTGAGCTAACAGGAGATGAGCTTTCCCCTTTTGCTGGGACAGGTGGAAGGCAGGGCTCCAGCTTTGCAGAAGCTCCTGTGCCTCCCCCCAGGCTCGTGCTGCGTCCCAAAGCCACATCCCCAGAGCAGCCAGGGCTTCCTGCTCCAAACCTGGAGGAGCTGGGAACCAGGAACGGGTTGGAACTGCTCAGATCCAGTGGTTCAGGAGTGTCAGGAATCAGGGAATGGTTTGGGATGGATGGGACCTTAAAGCCCACCCAGTGCCACCCCTGCCATGGCAGGGACACCTCCCACTGTCCCAGGCTGCTCCAAGCCCCAATGTCCAGCCTGGCCTTGGGCACTGCCAGGGATCCAGGGGCAGCCCCAGCTGCTCTGGGAATTCCAGCCCAGCCCCTCCCCACCCTCCCAGGGAAGAAGTCCCCCCCAGTCTCCCATCCAGCCCTGCCCTCTGGCAGTGGAAGCCATTCCCTGGGTCCTGTCCCTCCATCCTTTGTCCCAAGTCCCTCTCCAGGTCACCCCAAAGCTTCTCCTCTCCAGGCTGGACAATGCCAACTCTCCCAGCCTTTGCTCCAGCAGAGCTGCTCCATCCCCTGCTCCTGCTGGTGCTCTGGATTTGCACAAATCCATGGAAGTACTTACAAGCCATAGGCAGTTCCCAGCTGGTGTTCTGGGACGACAAAGGCCACCATGGGCCACAGGGCACAGGCCAGCAGGGAATAGGCCACTCCCAGCAGGCACTGGGGACACAGGGAGAGGCACACAGGGTTAGAGGAGAGGCACTTCTGATGTCAAACTCTAACAAATGAACATCTTGCCCTTCCCTTTCTCCCAAAAGTGACAAAAAGCGAGCTCAAGTAACACCTCGTGCAATGAAATTCCAAATAAATACCCACATTTAGAACTTCTTCCAGGAATGACCTCCAAAATAAACTCTGTTAATTAAAATTGAAGAGCCTGACTGAACACCCAGAGCTGCACCTTGCTAGAAAAATGCCTGAAAACTGAAGTTTTTAATCCCTGCCCCACTGGTGAGCACCATAATCCTCAGCTCCAAACAAATATTTCAGGGCATCTGCTCTCAGTAATGCAGATTTTTACTGAGGTTCAATCCAGCACATCAGAGGCACATTGAGCAATAGTTATAAACTTCAGAAATAAACCAAAAGAACCATTTTTAGGAGAAAAGTGAGCACCTGGCACAGGAATTTAGTAATGGAGTGAGGCATCTTTTCCACCTCCCAACTGGCAGAACAATTCAGCATTAACTCCATTGCTTATTTTGTACTTATAAAAGAAATACTTGATACTGATTTTATTTCTATTTAGGTCTAAATCCCAGAAGAGCAGGTTACCATGGCTATCCAGGGGTTCCAGAAGGTAAAGGCCAGCATGATGTGCGAGGCCAGCGTGGTGATGACAGCACACAGAACCCAGATGATGTTCTTGCCAACTTTATCCACCAGAAGGCCGAAGACTGGGGACATGGGGGCTGAGATGATGTACACAACGCTGCAGGAGAGGAAGAATTCAAGGCTCAACACTCCCAGAGTCATTTGTTAACTGTGAGGTCAGGAGAAAAAAGCACCTCCAAAAAAATCCCAATCATTTAGAATTCCCAAAAGGTTTCAGGCATCCAAGGAAAGAGTGACAGAGCTCTGGGAATCACAGCCCAGCAAGTGTTTCCTTGTTGGGTTTTATCACTTTGGGGTGATTTTTGCCACATCACAAATTCATCCTCAAACGACCAACACTGAGTTCTTTTAGTGTTGTTATTACACTGCTTTTATCACTCGGAAAAGAATCACCAAATACTAAAATAAAATCCTTCAGAGCTTTTTCTTTGCAGTGTGAACATCCATTTTCAATAAAAAACACATCCACAACTCCCAGTTATTCCTTGGGTCATGCGAAATTATTTCTCCATTTAAATCCAAGTCACAGGAGATCCCAAATCTCTCCCCACCTGCCCAGAGCCCAAAAATACATCCTAAAATTTGGCAGCATTCCTAATTAATCATTTCCAATATACCTGTTAATTGCACTGGCTTCCTGAGGGGAAAATCTGAATTTTTCAATAAAGAAAACCCTGAAGGAAGAAAAAAAAACTATTTAGGAAAATGCAGACTTGAAGGACATAAAATCAAAATTAAGTTAGACAAAGAGACAAGAATCTCATTTACAAGAAAATCAAACAGAGCTTTGACATAAACATCCCAGATTCTCATTTATAATTAATTTAGGAGCTTGTTATCAGACTCCACAGATTTTAATTTAAGGATTGTTCAAATTATACTTTGGGGAAAACATAAAATGTCCACAGCCAACATTTAACCCAAATAATGAGATATTGGGTTGTAAACATGGAAAGAATCCTGCAGGACAGCAAATTCCACCCCATGTTTTAAATCTGTATCCAGTTTTAATCAGGAAATCAAACATTTCCTCACGCTCCTGAGTTCTGACAAGTCAGAGTGGTAACTCCCACAAAGCTCAGCAGGTCAACGTGAAGCTTTTAAGCATTTGGTTAAAAGCCTGGCCAAATTCCAGAGGAATAGCTGGAAAAGTGAGCAGCACTTACTTCCCAAGGCCGATGAAAGGGAAAACTGCTGCGTAGTAACACACACAGATGACAAAGATGAGCCACAAGGACAGGGAGAAATCCTTCACATCTGTGAGCTTGATCACTTCTCCTGCAGTGGGGCAGACACAGCATGGATTCAAGTCAGGATGAACAAACCTGGCATTCATCCCCACTGGGTAACACCCAGGTGATCCCAAATGCCCCCTGAAGCACATCCCTGCCCCTGCCTGGTTGGAGTTTACCCCGTGGCACTCACTGAAGGATGTCCAGTGTTAAATGCACGCTGCCAAAGCCAAACACACTGTGCCTCCCACAGGAAGTGATGGACAAGAGCTCCACAGCCCCTGCAAGTCCTGAGCAGCAGAGTTCAACACACCTGGCCAGGGAAATCTTTCACCAGCTGGAAATTCCTGCCTAGAGCCAGGCTGGACACTGGGGCTTGGAGCAGCCTGGGACAGCGGAAAGTGTCCCTGCCATGGCAGGGGGTGGCACTGGGTGAGATTTAAGGTCCCCTCCCAACCCAAACCAGTCTGGGATTCCACTGCATCTCAAATTTAATTTACTTTTAATTGGCTTAAGTTCTCCCACATGGAAAACTCAAGCCACCACACGCTGACAGGGAAGAGCTCCCTGGTTCTGCATCCCTACTGAAGGGAATCAGATCAACTCCAACAAGACACAGAACTGGTGGCAAGGGCACAAACTGGTGTGAACTTCTATTTTTATAAATAAAGCAGGTGACAGTGCATCTGCCTCTTGAACTGGTGCTTAACACTAAAAATTCATGTAAATGATAACTGTGAAGATGTTCAGCAGCAGCCACCGAATTACCCCAAATGCAAAGCTGCCCTGTGCAGAGTAGCTGGAAGGGTCTGTTCCAGCTCAGGCCCACCACTCACCTGTTTTCCCTTGCTCTTTACAAAGCAGTTTTTCTGCTCTCCTGTCCAGGTAAGCCAGGATTAAAGCACAGCTCAGTGAGAAGAGACAAGTGACACCACCTGAAGAAGGCAACACCACGTTTAGCTAACGACTCAAAGAGTAATTTGGTTTTTCAGCCCAATTAATGCAGTTTTTGTTGGACATGTCAAGGCACATCGAGTTTAACACCAGCTTTAAGGCTCAAGAGCTGTGCAGCTCAAAGGTTAAGGTGTGAAACAGGTGTGCAGACACCTGCCTTGGAGCACAAACATGAACATACATTTATTTTATTTAAAACACGACCACCAATCCCCCTCAGCACAGCCAGGCTCCTCATCTGCACCTTGCAGTGACAGAAACAAAGCCTGGCCTTACTCCCAACACCAGGGTCTCCATGCCCATGGCTCTGAGGGAAGGGAACACACCCCAGAATTGTTCAAATTCTGCTTTTACAACCAGACAACCACAGGCAAGGTTTGACACCCCTCAGAAAATTCTGCAAGTCTTTCCTTTGCTCAAAGCATGTGAAATATTTCATCTCCACAAGACACAAACTTGAATTCGGCCACCCCAAAAATGCCACAGCATTTCAGCAGCTGCAGTGACCTGAGGGAATATGAGAACATGATACAAAGGGTGCTGGAATTGCTCCTCTGAGGCTCAAACAGATTTGTGCTGCTTTTAAGTGGTTAATAAGTGCTTTTAAGTGGTTAATAAATCATTAACACACATGCAGGTGGACAGCAACCCAAAACATCACTGACCTATCAGGAGAGCCAGGCCGAGGGTGCTGGGGCCAGCATAGCCCAGGAGATCCTGAACTCTGGAGTAGATCCATCCCATGATATTCATGTTCACCGTGCTCCCCTAGGCACAACAGAGCCATGTGAAGAACCCAGCATTTCCCAGCTCCAGGGATTCGACAGGAACATCAGGCAGAAGGGTTTATTGGAGACAAGCAGGGAAAACGCTACCCAGGGAACTTAAACCAGCAGGGAAAAGGATACAAATGATTCCCTGTTGGCTTGGTAACAAATCAATCATTGCAACAACAATATAACATCACAAATTTAAATTTATACCAATCTGGAAGGGTTTTCACCAAGACTTGAGAAGTGCATAAACCCCAGGGGCACGAGCTCATAAACTGAGCTGAATTTAATGTATTAGAGCACACAGGATTCCCACCTGACAGGCACCAGGAAGAAGCAAGCACCTTTTCCCCTCCCTTTGCCCCCAGAAAGGATCCATGGCTGCAACCCCAAGACTACCCCCAGTTAAGAGCAGTTCAGCTGAGAGGAGGCAGCTGCTCATGAGCACCAGGCTGAGCATCCCCCAGCCCCAGCAGAGAGCAGCTCACTGCCCCACCAGGGAAACACCAGCAGAGCTTAAAACCACCCCAGGCTGCTCCAAAGGAGCCCTACAAGAAGGGGCACAACTCCTCTCTTCGTTCTCAGCTGTGCACTGGTGCAAGCTTACAATTCTGGCCATGCTGAGCTGCAATCCAAACACCAGGTTTAACTCCTTGCCCTTGAACCAGCTCACTGCATACGTGTTCTGGGCCACTGCCAGGGACTCACCACCTATCCTGAAAAGCAAAAGAAAACGTTTAGAATGCAGCAGGCAAAGCAGCGAGGTCCTTGGCAAGAGCAAGAGCAGAATTTCAGAGAAACCTGGTCGTGTACAGGCAGAAGGAATGCAGATTTCTATACACAAAGCAACAGAAAACAGAGATTCAGGAACAGAATTGCAGTGATTTAAGAATCACTGGTGGTTCCACAGGTTTTGGTTCAGCAAGACCTGCAAAGTCCTATTTTTTGTTTTTAAGTTACACAGAGAAAGCAAGCAAAGATCTTGCACTCCTCAGCTTTAGAGGTCTCAGAATCCAACCATTTTGCCTCCAAGAGGCAGCACTTTTCCAGGAGCGTTTTCTAGGGTTGGATTTTGTAGTTTTCTAGATGGCCTTACCTCAGAGAGCACAAATCTGCTCTTCCAGACTCACCCAAATATGAATCTGCCCACTTCCATCAGCCAGAAAGTGTTAAACAGTGCTCCCAGAGCAAACACCACCTGCAAAGAGCATTGAAGGAAAACGATAATTGTGCATTTCGGGTATGGAACAAACCAGAACCGTGCAAAAACAGGAACAGAAATGCTTTTTCCTTCCCAGAAAGACTTCACACCCAGTTCCTGCTCTGCTTTTTGGTCCTTGCTCCCTCTGCTGTTCATCATATCCAAGCTGGCCCACCCAGGACTGTCCTCAACCAATTCCACATCAAACATGTGGCTCCTTCCCATGATTTCACTCACATTCCAAGATTCCCTTTTCCCAGATACTCCAGCACAACCCAGGGTTCTCCCATTCCAGTTCTCAGCTGTCTGATGTGGAACACAAATTCATCATCCTTCACCCCCTCCCCTGCACTCACCTGCCCAACACACACAAAGATGCTGAATATTATAGTGCCGAGCCTGGAAAGAAAATAAAATCAAATCACTTCATGCATAACCAGAATCTTCTTTTCCCCTACAAAACACTGTGTTAGACCTGCAGCAGGGAAACAAGGGGAGGTGCATGTGCAGTAAAAGGTCTCTGTAATAAACTGTGCAGCTCAACAGCTCCCCTAGAAAACAGGCAGTGCAAGGTGGTGCTTTTTAAGCAAATTTATTTAAATTATAAAGGAAAGGAAGCTCAACTATATTGTTAAAACATCCTAAATTGTGTGGGGAAAAAATATTGGAAAGGTTTATTGCAATGCGGAAAAACTTTATAATATAAAGCTTAAACCTCACCTGCACTTTTGGCTCATCATTCCTTGCACATGAGCGACACAAACATTGCACTCACCGAATTCCAAACACTCTGTCTATCAGGAAACCTCCAAAGAAGCACAGAACCACATTGGGCCAGGAGTACCAGGCATAGAGTGCCATGAACTGGGCTGTGTTCACCTTCATGTCCTGCATAGCACCGGGGGAATTATAAAAGGGATTATTCCTGAGCTAACTGCAGGGACACAGAATAAATATCCAAGCAAACCGTGTAGAAACAAGTGCATTTCTGACCTGGCCACTGCTTGTCATTCACAGAATTCCAGACTGGTTTGGGTGGCAAGGGACTTAAAATTCATTTTGTTCCAACCCCAGGAACGCCTTCCACCACCCCAGGCTGCTCCAGCCTGGCCTTGGGCACTGCCAGGGATCCAGGGGCAGCCCCAGCTGCTCTGGGCACCCTGTGCCAGGCCCTGCCCACCCTCCCAGGGAACAATTCCTTTCTCTATCCCACCTCCCCCTCTGCCAGCGGGAAGCCCTTCCCCCCTGCCCCGTTCCTCCACGCCCATGGCAAAGGTCACTCTCCCTGTTTTTCAAAGCCCCCTGGCAGCGACTCACCCGCTGAACCTGCGTCTGCAGAGCGGCCGGGTTGTCGTAGCAGAAGTAGCTGCCTGCAGGGAGAAGGCGACGGCTCAGCGCTCCGTCCGGGCACCCCGCACACCCGGAACCCCCCCACACGCAGCCCCCCAGGCCCATCCCGCACCGAATCCCAGGAAGCACATGAGGGCCAGGACGAGCAGGCGGTGCGGGAGGCGGCGGGGGTCGCAGGCGGCGGGCAGGGCGCGGGCGGGCCCCGGGGAGCCGCCATCGCCGCCATCGCCGCCCAGCAGCGCCCGCTCCTCCTCCGCCATCGCGCCCGCCCCACGTGAGCGCCCGTCACGTGCGCCCCGCCCGCCACGTGACCCGCGCGGGTCACGTGCGCCGTTGCCACGGCAACGCCGGGCCTGGGGCCTGCGAGGGTGGGAAATGGGAACTTAAAATAAAGCTAAACAATGAAACGTAAATGTGAATGTAAATGTGAACGTGAACGTGAATGTAAATGTGAACGTGAACGTAAACGTGAATGTGAATGTAAATGGAGTTTGAGGGCCAGGCTGCAACCAGTCCACGAACAGCATCCAGGGAAATGCAACAGCTTGTAAAATGGCTGTATTGTTCTCTTTTTGGGTGCTAAAGTCATGGGATCATGGAATCATAGCATAGTTTGGGTTAGAAGGGACCTTAAAGGTCATCCATGGGCAGGGACCCCTTCCACTGTCCCAGGCTGCTCCAGCCCCAATGTCCAGCCTGGCCTTGGGCACTGCCAGGGATCCAGGGGCAGCCACAGCTGCTCTGGGAATTCCATCCCAGCCCCTCCCCACCCTCGCTGGGAACAATTCCTTCCCAATCTCCCACCCAGCCCTGCCCTCTGGCACTGGGAAGCCGTTCCCTGGGTCCTGGCATTCCAGCTCCTGATGAGCAGCCCTTCTCCAGCTTCCCTGGAACTCCCTTCAGACACTGGAAGGCTTCTCTTCTCCAAAGTCTTTTTTTCTTGCTCCAAAAAGTTCTTCCTTTATTAGACCAACCCTTGAAAAAGGTGGTTTTTTTTACTTTAAGAAGCTCCAACCTTCCACCAAATTTCATCTTCTTGCACCAAAATGACCCAAATCCTGTGTGCACATCAGCAATTGCTTTTTCATTAAAAATATGCTCTTTTTCAATAAAATACGCTCTTAATGAGGCACTTGTGATTTAGTTCAAAGGATTTATTTCTGTTTTCACAGTGTAGAAAGGAAAGGGCTGTGTTTTACCTGATGTGCTGAGCCAAGACATTTCACCGTCCAGCTACTCTGTCATGAATTTGCTAAGGAACCATAGAAGAAAGTCAAAATAACTTCTCAAAATATGCAGGTATCACGTTGTGAATCAGCTGCCAGCTGCTCTTGGACGTGAAATGCTTCATTTCACTTGATTCGTGTCTTTTCAGAGACCTGTCTAAACAGAACTGTGTTATTAAATGAATCCTTTTCAACTGCTCTAAACTGGCTGCGATTCCTTGAAATCCGAGCGTCTCGGTTTACCAGAGCAGCTGTGAAAAACATGGTCTTAAATTACAGGGCTTTGCTGGAAAAGCAGTTGTGCAACAAATTTGAGAGTTTCTGTGACCAACTCAAGGATTTCAGTGACAAACTCGAGGGGTTTTGTAAAAAACTCGAGGGTTCCAGTGACAAACCCCAAGGTTTCATTGCCACTTGAGGGAGCTCAAAGGTAATTGACCTTGCAGAGCACCTCGAGCTTCCTAATTCCAGGGAGACAATTTATATCCACAGATAAAAGAGAGAACTTTGGAAAGAAATCTGTGTCTGGTGACATTTTAACACCAATTCCTTGATTTTATTCTTTAAACTATTCTCACATGGATTTCAAACCGAGCTAATGAGTAACTCAGATGGGCAGTGACAAGATGCCAGCACTTTGGCAAAAGGATCCCACAGAAGCTTTCTCCTCGAACTGGGGATCCATTTTAGCCTTTATTTCAAGGAAGATCCAGAAAAGCAAATTTTATCTCCCTGACTCTCACAAAGGCAAAGCCACATAGTGAATAAACATATTAAACACAATAAAGTGCCACTTCTGATGTAGGATGAGAATATTTTGGCCTGGATTCAGCTGTGTATTCCAAGGGAAAGCATGGAAGTGAACAGCTGGCAGAGGCTTTAGGGATTTCCTTACCAAAACTCTTGTTAGGTTGACTTCATTTAATCAATTGCCCAAAAATGCCACATTCTCTGGATCAGGATTTCACCCTGCAAACTTTTGTCCCAGAGTTTTGTACACTGAAGACCCAAAAATTCACTCTGCAAAAATTCTGAAAAATTGACTCTGCAGAAATACTTCGGAGAGCTTCCAGCAGCCCTGGGGGATTGGCTGTGCCAAGTGCAGTGGCAGAGGATTCCTGGAAAAAGAAATCCTCGGCCCAGAATGGCATCCTGAGTCTCGGCGGTGCTACCAGGAGGATTTTGAGCACTGGTTTATGATGTTCTTGTCCCATTTCAGTTTATTAAATCCCTGTAGCATTAGAGGGCAAGGCCTCCTGACTGGGAGACATTCACTGTGTCACTCCTGTGTCAATGTGTAACAAATGTGAAAAGAGCCAAGAACCTCCTCCCTTTTCCTGTGCAAACAGAGGCACAAAACCATGTGACCTCAAAGGGTGAATGTTGTTCAGATCTCTCTCGTTATTTAAACTCAAGAACCCTGAATTTGTCTTTTTTCTTTCAGTCATTACCCAAGTGAGTTGTGCTGCCCTGAAGACGTCAAGCTCATGGTTTCGTTATGGCGTGGTTTTCCCTGTCCTCTCTTCTGACTTCCCTTGGGAAACCAGAGATTCCTCTGAATTTGCTTACTCTGAGCGACTTCCTTCTTTTTCAGAAATAAATGGAGAAGTGTAACTGTCCCTCTGAGTCGTTCATTCCTAATAATTTCAATTTCATCCATGCCACGCTCCCACACTATTACTGTCATACAAAAACATGTAAAGGTGGAAGGGTTAAACTATTTAAACTGGCTAGAAAGCTACTTAAATCAGTTAAAAATTATTACCTTTGCTGCTCCTAATCATCCACTGAGCATCATCAGTTCAGTACTGGCAATGATCCCTCATGTGGAGCAGAGCTGAGCAGGTGCCAGAGCCACAAAGGGTTCCTGTGCTTTCACTCATGCACGAGGCAGTTTTCATGAACCTGAAACACATGCAGTTTTATTATATTCCTTTTCAGAGCTCTCAGTGGGTTTTTCATGTTCTTTTCTTGGCTGTGTGCTTAAATATTTCCTATTAAACAAGCCTGGGGCTGTATTTATCTTGTCCTGTGTAACATCAGGCCCTTCGTAGGAGAGTAAGAAACGACAGCCATGCATCCAGAATATTTACCAGGAGAAAAAGGCTCTTTTCCATTTGCTGTTTCCCAATATTTGCCCTTCTCCCCAGTCACATCCACCTTCACCTTGGCTTTGACCTTGCTGTGCCTGAAGCTCGTGGCTGTGATGTTTCTGGGAGCTAAGCCCGGGCTGATTCCCACGTGCATTGCAGGTGAGTGTTTATGTCCCAAATAAATACAGTGGATTGCTCTTAAACTCAGGCTTTAGAATGTTTGTTACAGATGCAATTGCTGCCTCCCCATAAATCAGAGCACTTAAAGTGCCATATGATCCTAAATGCTCCTTTTAACAGCAGCAAATGGAGGAAAACCTGTGTACAGGACTTTATAGGGGCCATAAAATCCTTGTGCCTGTGGCCTCCCCTCCTTGCACTGCCTGGATCAATCAAGTGCAAGGAGCACTCAGGGCAGTAAATACTCCTGGGAAACAAGGATGAGCTTCCAGGCTCAGCTCCTCTGAGTTACTGCTGTCTTTGGGAAGATGCTTCCAAACTGCAACGAAGCAGGAGCTGCATTTCACGTGATTAAATTGACTCCACCATCATTACCCCATGATCCATTTTCTCAAGGCAAAATCTCGTGCTTTTCCCCCCAAAGGATGAAGGGTCTGTCACACACAGGCGTGCAAACAGTGTTTAATCACTCCACCTGCTGAGGAATGGGTTATTACAAACCTCTCTGCCTCACTCAAGCATTATTGGGCTTTTATGCACCAGCTCAAGACAAGTCTGATTTCTGCAAAGTGCTGGGGAATGGCTGAGGGAGCCTTTCTGCCCCATAAATCTCCCTGAGAGCAAAGATCCTGGCCTGAGGAAGCTCCTGTGCTTGGAGGGGACTCTGTGCCAAAGCAAACAGCTCCTGCCCTCTGCCGGGTCACAGCAGCACCGAGCGGGTGGGTTCATGGCTCCTTGTCCTACGCTGCTCAACGCTGTTCTGCCTCCTTCCTGAAATCACACAGCTCTTCCCGAGGGCACCTGGCACCAGGCTCCTTCTCCCACAGCCAGGCCAGCTACTGGAGTGAAAAACACCCCCAGGGAGAGGAGGGTAGGAGCATCATTCATGATGTGCAGCTTCTCAGCCACACCAGGGCTTGCAGGAGGAGTTTTTGGTGTTCCAGGCCAGGCTGGACGGAGCTTGGAGCAGCCTGGCCCAGTGGAAGGTGTCCCTGCCCATGGCAGGGGGTGGAAGGAGGTGATTTTAGGGTCCCTTCCCACCCCAAACCAGTCTGGGATTCCGTGATTCTGGGAATTCAGAGCTTTGGGCTTTTGGGACTATGGTTGAATTACCAGGTAACACTTGAACTTGGCTCCATGCACAACTTTCCCTTTGTGCCTGTTTTCCTCAGAATACACAAATTCCTGGTGGATGTTAACAGTTTTAAAGATCTCCAGGTAATTTAGTGGAAATACTGAACAACTACAGCTGCCTGAGAGGCACTGAAGCAAAGCATTTACTGGAGAGTTCATCTTTGAAAAGATGCATTCTCATAACTTTTAAACTTCTTAAAACTGTCCTGTTTCTCCCAGCGGGATGGACATGAAGGATTTCATAGCTAAGCCCTGGAATTTCAGGAGGAAGCTTTGGTTCTGAATCAGATGCTGAAGGTTGGTGCCAGCCAGCCTCAGTGCCCTGGGAATGAAGGAAGTTCCCACCCTGGACAAGGGTTCTGCTTCCCTCCTCTGGCTGAAGGCCAAGGGAGAGCTCTTTGTCACCAGGGCTCCTCATTCTCTGGGAATGGGAGTGGATGGAACCACAGAAATGGATGGGAGAGGGGAGCTGCTTCCCACTGACCCCGTGGCAGGGCTGCACCATCCCCTTGGCATCCCTGTGCACATTCCCCACACAGAAATCATCCTGTTCCCAAATGCAGGGCTGCTCTCAGCACCCAGGCTGCCGGACATTCCAAGGATCCAGCAGAAGCTCCTCTTTGCAGCCTCCTGCTGTCCCCTCTCAGCTCTGGGTTGTCTCCCTCAGTTACTTTATTCCAAAGGCACATCTCCTGCCAGACTCCTGCTTTTCCCCTGCCCAAGCCTGAGGATCTCTGCACATCCAGCAGTTCCTCCTCGGCCATTTCCTCTGCCCTCCAGTGACTGAACTTTGCTGGAGACTTTCCAACACCTGGGGCCACTGGGGTGGATTTCTTTCCTTCTCTCTGCTGCAGCCTGGAGAACTTTCCAAGCAAATCACTTGATTCAGTGCTCCCGTTGTTCCCTGAACTTTAATTCCTTTGCTCATACACCTGATCCCTCACTTTCAAATTCATTCCTCCCCCTGTGGAATTCCTTCTCACCAGCTCTCCTAGGCCTTGGATCTGAGGAAATTCAATTCAATTCTATTGCTGTAGTTGACATGGTTATGTTAAATATTCTCATTGGGTTGAGACCTTTCAAAATGAAACCAAAAATTAAAAAATCACTCTTATTCCAATAATCCTGAGTCATCTCCACATATCCAGCTTTATCTCAGAGTAGGAGGCTTTGCTTCATAACCCAAAAAAGTGATACCATGGGGAAAAATTACAGAAAGCTCCAATTTAGAGGAAAAGAGAAAAGGGTGGGAAAGGGGGAGCAGAATCATTTCCTTATAGGCAAAAAATTGGAAACAAGCTGGAGAGGGGAGGAAAAAACCATTTCACAAAGTGATAATTCAAATTAGAGGACAAGACATGACTGTCTTAACTATTTGTTAAAGGAAGGGGCTGGAGAGGAAGATGAAGTGCAATTTTCTTTTTTACTTCCTTCAAAGAATGAATGACCAATTATTCTGCACAGCAAAGAAAAAAATCACCAGTGATCTAATCCTGAAAAGATATTGTTTCCTTTAGAAGCATCTTGCTCAACACTTGATTTCACACTTTCACTCCCAGATGACAATTCTTTGCATTTTTACATCCCTGAGCTCCCCACCTTGTGGTTTCCAAGTGCAAACAATTTCATTGATATTATTCATGGCCTGAGAGAAGGAAACAAGTGGGTTCATGTTGTTCCCCATAAATGACAAGTGAATAAACACAAGTCCTGCAGGTGAGAAACTGAAATGGCACCTTCCTGGCACCACAGCCAGCTCATCCCCACTGAGGAAACAGGAAGGGAATTATTCCCAGCCCAGAGTTTCAAGGAAAGGTCATTGCAGCTTTGTTGGCTTGGAAAATGTCATTTCTTAGGGGACCTCCAGGACTCACCTTCTTCCCACAAGGCAGGGAAAATGGTGCTGGGCATTCACCACCTGAGTCAGAGCTGTTCCTGGGCTCCACTTCATTCCTTGAAAAGGAGGAAAAGAAGAGAATTCTTTGAAAAAAACCTGGTTTGAGCATAAGGAAAAGAGTAAAGCAAAGTTCTGAGATGGTTTGAGTGGAAATTATGCTGTGCTTGGAGAAGCTTTCCCTCACAACTTGGTTTATTTCTATATTTACCTCTTCCATTGAGGCAAATCCTAAATGCCATCCACCTCTTACCACCAGCATGAGGAATGGATCCCAGAGACATGGGAAGGCCACATGGGATTTTTCCTCTCCCTGCTTCCATTGGGAACAACATTCTCAAAGATACCAATATTGCAATGACTGTAATTGGACACATAAACCATGATCTCCTTGGATGGGGAGGAATTCCCACCATATTGACCTGGCCATGGACATCTCCTGTGCAATCTGCTTTGGCTACACTCAGAGGAGCTGAAACCCTTCCGAGCTACAAGTTCTTTGTCCTTTTAGAGTCATCCCAGAATCCCTACATTTGGAAAAGGCCTCCAAAGGATCAGTTCAGCTGTTAACCCACCACTAAACCACGTCCTCAAGTGCCACATCCACAGGATTTTTAAACAGGGCTGGGGACTCCACCACTGCCCTGCATGGGAACCAGCAGATGAAGTCAGATTAGAAGAAACTGAAGAGAAAAAGAAATGAAGTTTGGGTTTTTTTTCTCTTATCTGGAAAGCAAATGCGGGGTTTTGTTCTGGAAATTCGAGATCCACAACCACAAAGCATCCCTAGAAAATACAACTCCAGGCTCAAATATCTGACATCTAACAACAAGTGCCAAGTGCATGGCTCTGGAAAGCGATAGGGAATGGAAAATGGGAAGAGAAAACTGAACTCAGCAAAGGGAACAGATAAAAATCCTGCTTTGGAGAGCCGTGCCAAGTTCCAAGATCCATCCTGGATCTGGAGCGCTCGCTTCCTTGTTTTAGTTTGTTGGCAAACTGTGTGAAATCCCACTTCTTGTGTTCCACTCCAGCAATGAGTGCTTTGGGGCAGGCCTTGGCTCCAAATCTCCAGCTGCATGCCCTGTATCCAATCTCCATGGAGCCTGCTGGAGAGCTGCCTCCTCAGTTCTTTGGGAATACGCCTCTCGGGCTCTGGCCAAGCACTGGCAACCACTGGGCTGTTTTGCTTGGCTTCTCAATGTTTACATCCCCACCAGAAGAGGAGAAACAACTGATGAAGGCTTTTATAACTTCTTAAGACCTGATTGTTCTGGGCAATTCGAGCCAGCAGCTGCACTGGAGATAAGGGGTGGGATGAGGCACATCCAAGCCCTGCTCTGCTGGTGCTGGGGAGGAGGGATGGCACCCCCAGAAAAGTCAAATCACAGCTCGCATAGTCAGGGTTCCACCTCTGCACCCTCAGGAGTCCAAAGGCTTCTTTTCCAAAGTCAGTCTTCCAAAGTCACTTTTCCAAAGCCACGCTGCAAGCTGATCAGAATTCATCAGCTTTGTATCATTTTCTTGTCTAAAATTCACATGTTGAAGTTTTAAGGCTGCCTGTTCCTTCCCTGCTGAGCATTCCTGCCTCCAGCCCGAGCTGTCCCAACATCATTTCAGCTTCTACTCCACTCATTCCCAGCCCATTCTCCTGCACTTTCTGCTCACCAAGCAAGAACGAAGCTTTTTATAAGCTTCTTCTACCGGCACCTGAAAGAGCAGTGCTGCTGTCAGCACACTGCCAGCCCTTCCTTCCTCCCTGGGAATATTTCCCACAGCCAGCCTCACATCCTGCGTGCCCCACAGGAAAAGTGCCTTTCCTACAAAACCAAAGGGCTGGGATTTTCAGGGAGTTATCAGGAGATAATGCCTGATAGTGGCTGTGGATGGAGTCCAGCAGCTCCTCCCAGCCCAGCAAGCCCCAAACACCGAGTGCTCCCAGGAAATGGAAAAGAAACACACATCCCACGGGACTGGGAAGAGTGGCTGGATCAATCACTGCTCCCCACACACATCTTTAAGGAAATCAAGGAAAAAGAAATGGATTCCAAATGGCATAACTGGCTCCCTGGGGCCTTGGCTGGGGGTTTATCCTACAGCCACAGCATCCCGATCCCGATGGATGCAGTGCCTGGCTCAGTCCCAGGCTAGGGCTGGAAGCAAAGCACCAATAAACAGCTTTGCTGAGGCAGCACGCTGTGTTGGATCTGTGAGAAAATCTTGGTGCTGTTGCAATGTTTTCCTTGTTGCTTTGTGCACTCTGCAAACAGATTTGGCAAGCATTGTTACCCTGGGATCCTGCTCCAGGGTTTGTGCTGGGTGCTCACTACTAATACCTGCCACAGCCTCCTGGGCTTCTCTGAGCTGGCACCGAATGCTGGCCCTGAAGTGACAATTTATTGCTGGTTCTGTTGTCTCAGGATAAGCCACAAAGCCAATAAAAGTTATCAAAAGTCCCACTCCCAAAGCGTCCCACTCCCAGGCCTTGGGGATGCTCCTGCTGACTGTTCCCACCACCTCTCAGCTAAGGGATGAGCAAGAAAAAACTGGGATAAAGTCAAGGAGCTGATGTCTGAAATTCCTGTTCTGATCAGCAGCTGTAAAGGTGCTTTAGCCCCCAGACACTGCTGGCTCCATAGACAGGCTGTCTTTGGGTTAGGATCATGGCAGGGTTTGGGATGGAAGGGACCTTAAAGCCCACCCAGTGCCACCCCTGCCCTGGGCAGGGACACCTCCCACCGTCCCAGGCTGCTCCAAGCCCCAATGTCCAGCCTGGCCTTGGGCACTGCCAGGGATCCAGGGGCAGCCACAGCTGCTCTGGGAATTCCATCCCAGCCCCTCCCCACCCTCACAGAAAACAATTCCTTCCCTAGATCCCATCTAAATCTCTCCTCCTTTAGTCTAAAGTCATTTCCCCTTGTCCTGTCACTCCAGGTCCTTGTCCAGCTCTCTTGCAGGCTCCCTTCAGCTATTGGATGGCCACAATTAAATGTCCCCACATCCTTCATTAAACAGATTGACCAGGGAAACCAGAATTGCTTCAAGTATCAGCAAGACTGACCTGAACTAGACTCTCCTGAACTCCTGTCCCTCCCTTGCTTTGGAAAGCAAACCCAGCAAATGGAAAGATGGAAACAGATGGAAACCCTGCAGAAATAACAGGATGAAAAATTCACTTGGATTGATTTTTGGTCTTGATCTTCTACCACCTCACATTTCTTTTAACACACAACCTGTTCCTGTTACCTTCTCCAGCTCATTTCAACCTTCCTTGATTGCAGTGATGTCACCTCCTGAGCCAGCCTTCTCTTCATTTGGGTAAGAAATGTTTTCTATTCCACCCATGATGAGCAATTAGATCATTCCTGCCAAAAATCTGTGTGAGTTCAGCACAGGTGCCTGTGACTCTTCCCCTGGGACTGCCAGGCATTTCCTCTTCCAACCAAGTGAAATATTAACATCACACCGCCCTTTTAACTGTCTTGTTAAGAAATGGGAATTTGTACCTAAATCAAATTTACCCTGCTGCCTCTCAAACCCTGCAATCACTACAAATATGCAAAGTTGAGCATTAGATTTAAGAAGGCTGGGAAAAGGAATTCATTAAAAAGAAATCTCTGACCTTTTGAGCTGTTAAAAGCAGTGTAACTCCCCCAGCAGCACCTTCTGAATGCACCAAGAGAGTGCATCTGGGGCCTTGCATGAGCTCTCCTTGTGCCCTCCCAGCGCTGCCACTGCAATCCAGGAGTTTTCCATATTGTTAGCAATTCCCTTAGGGAAGAGCCTCGTGCATCCAGAGGCCTGGTGCACAGCCAGAGGATTTGCCAGGGGAAGGAAAGGGGCTCTGTGCTGATGGGAGCATTTCCCATGATTGTGCTTTAAATACGCCCAGCACTCCCTCCCCTCCCATTGTTTTCCTCTGGAATCAAGGGCAGCCAGGATTAGGGAAAAAAAGGAACCCAAAATGTCAATGTAGGTTGCAGCTGTCTGCAGGGAAACTCTCCAGTGTCTTACACAGAAAAAAAGGGAAAGTTCTCCCTTTTTCCTTTACGTAATAATTTCCCTTAAACTTTCTGTATTTGTTTGTATAATTAAATACTACCCTCAATTAGAAATCCTTTCAAAGGGGAAGGTGGATGATATCAGGGATTAAGGAAGGGAAGCTTAGCCCCAGTATTACTTCAGTCATGGCTTACACCTCTCTCTATTTCTATTTCATATACATGTGGCATTATGTTTTGTTTGTGAACAAATCACCAATCTAAAGAGATCTCAATTAAATATTATAGCACCAGGCTCTTAACTGGCACCATATCATTTAATCTGGGGTAATTGCATTCACTTCATCCATACAAATAGTTCAGCACATTCTATAACACAAATGCCTGGAAGAATAAAATTCCACAACTCTGAAGGCATTTTTTCTTTGGAAAAAAAAAAAAAATTAACAAACCCATCCTGGACATGGATTTATATTCTAACCCAAACCCAAATATTCTAACCCAAACTCCTCCCTGTGAGGGGGGAGGCCCTGGCACAGGGTGCCCAGAGAAGCTCTTTGCTGACTGCTTCCCTCTCGGCAGAGCAGAGCCGCAGCCCCAGAGGCTCCACACTCGCTTCGCAGCTCTGGGGTAACCAGCCCGCGTCTCATGCACACGCTTTCATCCCCCTTATCTCCCCAAAAAGAGGAAAGAAAAAATACTCACCTTTCTCGGAGTCTTGGTGCACAAGATTTTACGTGTTTATTTTACGTGTTTAATTACCGCGGTACCTCAGGGAGCCTTTTCTTTCCTTTCTTGTTGCTTTGTCTCCTCTCTTGCCCTCCGGGTGTTTGACTGCAAAGCCCCCTGACCCCGCCGGGAAGCACAAAGCGAGGCCGCCAAAAGCGGGCGGGGGCACCTCCCTGCTCTGGGTTCCCCGGGAGATCCCAGAGCTGAGCCTTTATCCCCGTACGGGCCCCAAATTGTGAAACACGAGGTTCGCTATTTGTAAAATTTGAAGGGAAGTTTAAGAAAAGGGACAATTAGGAGACAACAGCAAAAGGGGCGGTACGGCCGGGTGCTTCGGCAGAGAGCCAAAGGCGCACCTGTACAGCCAAAAGATCGGCTTTAAAAGTACATCGCTTATTTTTATTCATCACCATCATGCATCATTCGTTAATTCTTTGGAGTTGCTGAGTATCATCTTATCAGTCTTATCTTTTTCCTTGGCTCCATTCCCTCTGGTTTCGGTTTTTTTTTTTGTTCTGATAAGATTTTCCAGGAATGCGAAGACCCCCCCCCCCCCATCCTTCCCAAACTGAGCACCCAAACTACAGACATTCTACAGCATTACATTACAGAACCCAGGCAAAGCTTTTCTCACATTAAGTACCATGAAAAAACCAACATCGCAATCCATTCCTAACAATGATGGAAGGTGCAAAAAGCCAACATCACAATCCCGTTCAGAACAGAGGGATCGGCCGCAGGGAGCCGCGGCGAGGCGGTCCTGGCCGCGCAGTGATCCGCCCGAGGGACTATTTGTGATGCGGTCCTGCCCGCGGAGGGATCAGCGCTGATGCCGCCCCAGCCGCTGGGAAAAACGAGGTTCTCTCTTTGTAAAATTAAACATTCTCCAGCGTTACATTGCAGAACCCAGGCAAAGCTTTTCTTACATTAAGGAAAAAACCAACCCCACAATCCATTCTTAACAATTCTGGAACACGCCAAAAGCCAACACCACAGTATATTCATAATGTTATAAACATAGATTGGAATATTGGCTTCTCGCAAGTATTAAGGTAGATATTACATAATGTTAGAAATGCTTTTTGCTGTGTGGATGCAGTTTTCTCTCTTTTAACAAGGATATTAGCAAGTGTGACAAGCAAGAGAACCTCCAAGCGAGCAGAGGGTGAGCCCCGAGGAGCTGCTGACCAACACTTTGTCCAGGGAACAAAAGGGCCCCAAGGCTGCTCCGCCCGGAGAACGGGCGGCCAGGAGAGCCCAGAGCCGCTATCACCGCTCTGGCCGGGGGGCAAAGAGGCCAAAGCTGCAATCAGCCCTGACTGGCTGGAGAATTGAGAGGTCCACCCTACTATCAACTCTCACCTGGCGAGCCCAAGCCCAAGAATCAAAAGAAATAAAACCACAAGGCCGAAGCCTACGCATGCTCTAAAAAGGCGGGACCAAGGAGTGGCCATGCAGAACAGCTCCGGGAAAAGTTTGAATATGAATAGAGAACAGACAGTAAAAATGGTATAAAAAGGACTCACCTCGAGCATCAGGTGTGCTCTTGGCAGAGCGTCAAGGCACCCGGCCATCACCTCTTTGCTCTATTTTATGGGTCTCGTCTTTATATTAAACCCTTTAAATTCTCACAGGAGAGTGAACCTCGTTTTTCACAATAACAATTGTGCAACCAAACACCTCCCAAGTTACTGTGCTGGTGCAACCCTCATTTCACAGTGACAGGCACTGAATCTTTACAACACCAGTGTCAACAAGTCAGGAATTCAAAGGGATTTTTATTGCTGTCAGGTCAGTAAATGTTAGCCTCAAACAAATTAAAGTTTTGTGGGGTGAGGAGTTGTGCCTCCACATCCGTGACCTGCCAGGAGGAATTTCATTCGAACACTGCTTGAGAGGCTTCATTTCAGATCCCCATCTTTTAGGGACCAGCTCTGGGGAGGCAGAACTGCTGCAAGAGCTGTCCAACAACCAGACACCCCAGCTGAGCTCCCTTGGAACAGCCATCAGTGGCACAAAGCACTCCAAAAGCAAATCTTCCCCTCAGCAGTTCAGCTCCAAAGGGCTGCTTTAATTGCTGTTTATTTTTGAACGGGCCTGAGCTTGATCCCACATCCCTTTGTTACAATTTTACGAGGCAGGACGGTGATTTCAGGTCACGAACAGGGATTGTTTGCTGCCCGTGTTTATTCCTGACCCTGGGTGCTGGTATCTCACTGGGCATGGAAGGGATTTGTTGGTCTGCAGAGGTTTCTCTGTTCCACACCAGCTCCAGAATCAAAAGGAAGTTATCCAAAAGAGGTTTGCAAAATGTTCTGTGTCTCTCTGCAGCGGCAGAGTAACAGTGATAATCTGCAATGATTGACTCCCTGTTTGTAACCCGTGTCCTTTCACTTTCCTTGGCATTAGGGCAGTGCAGATACATTCTCATTTCCCACCAGAACAACATTTGGGGAAGTGCCATAAAAGAGGAACCTGTCAATGCTCACGTGCTCGAGGGTTCCTGTGCTTCGCTGTTTCACTGGGGTCACAAAAGGGTTTTTTCTGCGTGGAAGTGTTTCACACTGCAAAAGTATTGATCTGATAACTAAAACCAGCAAATGGAATGAAATGGGGCATTAAAGGTGGCTTTACACCATCAAAGCATCAGGCTGGAAGAGCCTCCAAGCAACAGGAGCAGAAGTGCTGATGGATAATTCACTGGAAAAGTGGGAACAGCAGTTAAGAGAGCTCGGAAACTTCCTGGTGCCATTTCAGTTGTACCGGTGTTGACACACATTTGAAACCCAACATAAAAAATAAATAGAAGAATGGAAACAGCATCAATGGACTTACATTTTTGGCCACAAAGGGTTACCAGAACTTCCTGACTGACTTAAATATTGTCCCTTAAAAGTCAAGTGTTGGGGTGACCTAATTATGGCCTTCCAGTACCTGAAGGGAGCCACAAGAAAGATGGAGAGAGACAATTTGCAGGGGCCTGGAGGGACAGAACTGCTGCTGACACAAATGTTTCTTTAAAAGAAAAAAAAAAAATCCCATGCTTGATTTAAAAATAATCAGAAGCCTTCAAACCCAAATTTTCCTGGAAAAAATGAGTCACACTAAATCAGTACCCATATTTTATTCCTGTAGGTAAGATCAGCCCAGCAATGCATTAAAAGGTAACCTATCCTTGATTTATCCAGCAAAACATTTGGAGACTAATTAAAAACAAGTTCTTGGGATTAATTACTGAGAATAAATCTCAAATCAGTTAAAATCAAGTCAGAGAACTCGTTCCTAACTACAGCAAGATGGTGAAGTTAAAACTGGAAAGGTTGCACAACCAAATAAACTGAATTTTGTCCAAATTCACTGTATTAAATTACAGTCATCTGGTAATGATTGAGAGCCAGAGAGGTCTGGTGTATACAAGGGATATAGAAACAGCCTCCAAATATGAAACAAATTAGGAATAACTGGCCTCCAAATAAGCACTTGATGTATGAAAAAAGAAAATGCAAACCTCAGAATGAGAGCCACAGCCTGAACCAACCCTCGCTTCCAGTTCCAAAGGCTCCAAGGCAGCTGTGACAAAAGTGTGATGCAAAACATCTTGGGAAGTTTCCCACAATATCCTGGTTCCTAAAGGGGAACAGAGAAGGGGGAAGGAGAGAGGCTCTGTAAGAAGGAACTGACACCAGCACCATCCTCCTTGGGTCTGGAGCAAATTATGTGGGATGAGAGGGAAAAATACATGAGAGGGAAAAAATAAAGGACAAAACCTCCATGAACCACATTGTAATTAACCAGAATATACACAATCATGGAATTATGGAATGCTTTGGATGGCAAGGGACCTTAAAGCCCACCCAGTGCCACCCCTGCCATGGCAGGGACACCTCCCACTGTCCCAGGCTGCTCCAAGCCCCAATGTCCAGCCTGGCCTTGGGCACTGCCAGGGATCCAGGGGCAGCCACAGCTGCTCTGGGAATTCCATCCCAGCCCCTCCCCACCCTCCCAGGGAACAATTCCTTCCCAATATCCCATCCAGCCCTGCCCTCTGGCACTGGGAAGCCATTCCCTGTGCCCTGGCATTCCATCCCTTGTCAATAGTCTCTGTCCATCCTTCTTGTAGCCCCTTCAGATGAGGCCACAGTGAGGTCACTTGGAGCTTCTCCAGGCTGAGCAATCCCAGTTCTCCAGCCTTTCCTCTCAGCAGAGCTGCTCCATCCCTCTGATCACCCTGGTGCCTCCTCTGGACCCGCTCCAGCAGTGGATACATCCCTTCAGGTCAGATCACATTCACTTCAGCTCTGACACATTGCAGAGCTTCATTTCACCCTCACCAAAGAGCCCGAAGCAACCTTGGCTCTTGGAGGATGCACTTCCAGCTTTTAAAAACACCCCCAGAGCTTAAAATAAATACATTTCCTAAATGCTGTGCAAGCACAAAGCCTTGTGCTTGTGCATATTTACAAACATCCCCCAGCCTTGACCTGAACCTGTTCAGCATCAGAGCTTTTGTTTTTCCCAAGTCAAATTGTTTTGTAAATTCCGAGTCCCGTCAGATCCACAGCAAACTCCAGCAGCCTGATCTCTGCAGAAGTGTAGGAAATTGCCCTGGGATTGTCCCTGCTTTGTCACACCGACCCTCGGTTACTCACAGCCTCCTGCTTGCCCTCGGGAGGAAGGAAACTGCCCTGTCACTGGGAAAGCAGGAAAAGGAGGAGAACACGAGGGGAAAGGAACTGCATCCAAAGTCACGGATGGGGTCAGCGGCTCAGGGCTCAGCTCTGAGCCAGCAGGGCTGGCAGGCTTTCTGTGACAAAGCCGGATTTAGAGGCTTTTACCTCATTTTAAGCCTCTGAACTCCCCCACAATCAAAGGCACCGAAGCTGTGAGTGTGAACCCCCTGTGCAGGGTGGATTCCACTTCTTTCCCGAGCAGCTGCAGCACAGGAGCAGCGTGAGCAGGAGAAGCCGCTCCCTCCCGCCCCACCCTCGCTGTCACCCTGCCCCGGAGCTTTCCTCCCCGGCCACCCCTGCTCCACCTCGCTGCTCGCCTTTCCACGGACCTTCCTGTGCTCCCACGGAACCCTCGGCGCTCATCCCACATCCAGGGTGCTGCTGGAAGGGCAGGAAGGGAACAGCAGGACACAGCTGGCACTGCCCAAACCCCCCCAGTGCCAGCCGAGGGCAATCAGCCTTTGGATTTCAGTTTAAAAGGGACATCAGCGCTGTCAGCACAGCGAGGATAAACGAGAAAAGGCTGGATGTTGGTTTATTTCCAGAAAAATATTGGAGAGAAACGTGGCACGTGTCCCAATAAGGAAAAAATTATCCTCCAGCTAAACTTGACACCAGGCAGGAGGGACACCTTCCACTAGTCCAGGTTGCTCCAAGCCCGCTGAAGTCTGGCATGTGTGAAACGTGAATGTGAAGATGCAAACTGTAAATTACAGGGTCTGTTTCAGGAGGGAAAACCATAATCAACAAAATCAGGAAAATTAGCTGGGTGGCATAAAAAACTGTAATAAAGATAGATATCATAGCTTTACTGAAATAATTCTTTCCCTCACTTCAGAAAGCCTCAGAAATACTGAATTTCAAGTTCTGTGAAAAAGCGTTCCAGTAATAAAAAGAGACTTAAAGCTCCACAGGAGACAATTTGAGTGCTTAACCAAAGTTTTGATTTACTTCTCTGAGGTCCCAGCCCAGAAACCTACCCCAACACTCATGCAGGAGCACAAAAATAGATTCCCAGCTGCACATACAAACACCCGCCTGCTCAGATGGTACCAGAGCAGGTCATTAAAAATCAGCTTTTTTAACACAGGAAGTGCTGCAGCCTTTTACATTTTACCACATATAGTCTCTCCAAAAGAGATGCTTCCAGGAGGAGCAAGGCAGCAAGCTTGTATCCCAAAAATCATCTTAAGGGAATCTGGCTGCTTTCTCAGTTGATTTTTTTCATGTTACCAAGACATGACTATACTGGTTCCAAAAACTTCACTGAGATTTATTCCAGAGATGAATGCTTCCCTCTGCTTCTTGTGCACAACATTTGGAATATTTCAGCTGTGTCCAAGCAAAGTGTGTCATGGTCTGAGCGGGGCTCTGGAGTTTTGGGAGGTGTTGAGTTGTGGTAACGCCGAGAAGGAGCTAACTGCGTTTTTCCAACCATTACCTGTGTTTGTTCTGATCTGTGTCAGGCTTCCACACCTGGCTCGAGCTGCAGGCTCCCTTCAGACAAATCCTGTGACCCCCCCAAGTGGCCCTGGCTCTCCAGAACCCCTGGTCCTGCTCAAGTTCCAGCATCCTTCAAGCACCCCTGGCTCCCAGCCCTGCCTGAGTACCCCCAGTCCCCCTCAAGCCCCCTCATCTCCTCTCACAACCCCTGGTCCCCCTTGAGTCCCCCTGCCTTCCCTTAGGACCCTGGCACCCCTCAAATCCCTCTGACCCCCCAGAACCCTTAGGTCCCCCCTCAAGCTCCTCTCGCTCCCTTCAATTCCCCCTGGCTCCCCTTAAAAATCCCTGGTTCCTCCGAAGTCCCTCTGGCTGCCCTCCAAGTCCTCAGTCCCCCTCAAATCCTCCTGGCTCCCCTCAGAACCCCTGGTCCCCCGCAAGTGCCCCTGGCTCCCCTCAGCACCTGACACCCCTCAAATTCCCCTGGCTCCCCTCAGCAGTCTCAGTCGCCCTCAAATCCTCTCAATTTCCCCCGCTCCCCTCAATACCCCTGGTGCCTCTCAAGTCCCCTCCGGCATCTTCGAGCCTCAGTGTCCCCATAACGTCCCGGCTCCCCTCAGCCCCCCGCTTCTCCTGCCGCCCGCGGGCTCTCAGGTGGGAGGGCTGAGAGAAGGGGAGTCGCCGCCGGGCCGGGCCCTTCGGCGGGCGCTGGCAGCGGGCGGAGGGCGGGCGGGAGCAGCGGGCCGGGCCCCGCTATTTGTACCGGAGCGGGGTCGAGCCCGCCCCAGTGCCCGCCGCTGCCCGCACCATGCCGGGGCTCCGCGCCTCACTGCCCGCCTTCCTCCTGCTCCTCGTCCTTCCCCGTGGTAGCCCCGCGGCGCCGGGCGCCGGGCAGGAGCTGGAGCCCGGCAGCCGCTCGGCCGCGGCGGCGGCGCGGGTGGCCCTGCAGTACCGCAACTTCCAGGCGGGATCCCTCGGCGAGCTGAGGGCGCTCGGGCAGGTCCGCAAGGCTACGCTGAAGGTAAGCGGGGAGCCGGCGGGGTTTAAAGGGACGCTGGGGAAAGTGCAATTAACAGTAATTATTCTGTTGTTATTCAGTTCTGTATAACCGAGCTTAGCGCGTTCCCAAGCAGGGCACCGGGCGTCTTCCTGCATCCCTCAGGAGCCGCTGCCCCATGCTCGGGGACGCCCGGGTTCCCGCAGGGAGCACTGTCCCATTTCCCTCAGGGGGCACCTGAGGCCCCTCCGGGACTGCTGTCCCACTGCCCCATCCTCAGGGACATCCAGGTCCCCTTATGGCACACTGTCCATCTGTCCCTTCCTCAGAAACACCCGGGTCCCCTCAGGGACCATTGTCCCATCTCCCTTTTTCCTCAGGGGGCACCCCCTCAGGAGCTGTCCCACAATCCCTCCCTCGGACCACAAGGTTCATCTAAAGGCAGTGCAGTTCCCACCAGAAAATATACCTTAATCTTCCAAAAATCACATTGAATTGAGCCGACAGAACAGGACAGGAGTCCCAGAGAGGAGCAGCTACGGGGACAGAGCCTTCCCGTCATGGGGAGCTTGCCAGGGATGCTCGAGGTGGTGCTCAGGGTACAGCCCTTCTCCTCCTCCAGGTTTGGGGTTTTTTTACAGCTTACTCAGTTTCTGAAAGTACAGGATCAGGCAAAAACTTCTGGGGAATGTTTTGTCCTTGATCCTGGAAGGAATGCATCACCTTCCTGGAGAGCCAAGGGAAGGGATTTAAATCCAGCCCTGTGCTCCTGCTGCTGGGCAGCTCCCGAGAGCAAGGGTTGGTTGTTCTGGATTCCCAGTCTGAGGTGCCAGAGGCAGCACTGGATTCCACTGGATCCTTCCCAGGATCTGGAGATCTTACACCACTTGTCCTGTGCAACTCCTAAAACTGAGTAAGAGGGTGTAGTGTTAAATCCTCCCTTTCAAAAAAGATATTCCAAACCAACCAGAAATATCAAGGATGCATTAATGCAGCCCCTGTATTATAGAGATCATTAGGTGCTGAGCATGGAAGTGCTCATGGGACACTGAAGTTTTCCTATGAAACTGCTACAGACACCTATGACAGGGATTCACTGTGTTAGTTTCTACGCTCCAAAAGTACAAGTGTTCCTTCTGTACTTCCCGGGCACTTTGTATATGTCTATATGTAAATATTTCCATATATAAACACCTGTGCCTGTCTGAAGAATAAGGGAATATTTGTGGGGAGGGAAAGGGATTTTCCACCCTCTGTCAGCCACCTGCTTCCTGATGTAGGAAGGAAAACAATTGGCTCATTATAGAGAAGCGAAATTGCTCCTTATTTCCTGACAGTGCTGGGTGCTGTAGGAGCTCCCTGGAACCACTCTCTGCAGTTTATTTCCCTTTTTTTTTTTTTTTTTGCCACCACTCTGTGAAAACAAGAGGAGAAATGCACTAGAAGTGGGCACTTCCTTCTTTCCTGTCCTCCCCTGGAAAAAAATGAGAAGAATTTCCTGGAAGGAATGTGCTGTATTATGTGAAGGCAAGAGACAGAAATGTTGGGATTTGGGGTTTTTTTTGGCTTGTCTGGTTTTTAAGTATTTTTTTTAAGTGGGCTAATCTGCTATTGGTTACTCTATTTCTGGATCTCCTAAAATCAGGATAATTTTTTCATGGAATTTAATAATGAGCGCTGTAATTTAATACTGACTTTATTAGGCCACGAGCTGGTGAAACTGGTAATTGGAAACTGGAGTGGGAACTCTCTTAGATGGGAAAGATCTTCCAAATTCAGGTAAAATGAGACTTCCTTTATTGGCAACGAAATGCCAAACACGGAATAATTCTTACCTTGCTGTTGCTTTTTGTTGTCCCTTCTTTTTTTCTTGAGTAAGGACCTTGTAGGAAACAGCAGCTCTTTAGTTGGCAGCAGCACTTTAAAATACACTTTTGATAAGAGAAGTATTAGTTTGTGCCAGCTGAAGATCCCAGAATTTAAAGGGAAGCTTTTGGGAGCAGTTTCCCATCCCAAGCTGTCCTGGAAATCCTAATTTAGAAGTAGGGAGGTGAAAGGGAAAGGGAAAAGCCAGATGACCTCGTGCAACATTTGCTTAAATTGGACTAGAAAATCCAGTTTTCAGATATCCAGGTGAACATTTCACAACCTCACCTGGACACAAACAGTGCAACACCACAGCTCTGGTCCCTAACATTAGAAGTCAATTAAAATTTTTCTATTAATTTCCAACAGTCAGAGCCCCATGTTTGGGCTCCATGGCAGGAGCAGCTCTGACTCCTTTTTCCATAGTGCCAGCTTCTCCATGCCCAGTGATCCAGGCAAAAGCTGATCCCAGGGGAGAAATCCTGGTGGGGAAATGCAGAGGGGAAGAGATGGAAACCTCCTGCAGCACGGGGGGGAGAGGGGGATCCTCCCTTTCCGTGCCTGTGGGCAGTGAGGGAGGTGCAAACTGATTGCAAACTGATTGTAAACTGATTCCTTGGGGACCTGCAACGAAGCCACTCTGAAATTGCTGTTTGGCCTTCCCAGGACTGAAAATCTGTCAGGAAAGCTGCAGTAATTTGAAGCCCAGAAGTAAAAGAATCCCGCGACCCAGATATTGAGTGGAAAAAATGAATTACTCACTTGTTTTCTTCTCTTTTTGGACACTTTTATCTTTGGCTGCTTCCCCTTGGGGTTGTGAGATATGCCAGAGCTCTGACCAGCTCACACTCTGGGATTGGTTAACAGCGTTTTGGGATGAGAGTGGGAAAAATAGTGGAAATGGAAGTTTTCCTTCGGGACTATGAAGACTTTTGTACATCTCCAATTATTTCATGCTAATTGGAGCTTCCCCCTTCTCCCTGGTGAGCTCAGGAAGCCCCAGGTGTTCACACCAGAATAAATATTTATTTTAGCTGTGTAGCATCATTTGAAAGCTTTCTAGGCAGCAGTAGTAGAGTGGTAGTACCTACTAACAATACTATGGGGGAGTTGTTGCAAATCAAGAGAGAATTTCTGCTTCAAAACCCATGGAAACACAGAATTCTGTGCCCTTTTAAAAGTCCTGCTGACTGTTTCAGCTTCTCTCATCTGCAGGACTGATGACATAAAGGAACAAGCCTGGGTGACTGTAAAAATCCCCAAATTAATCAGATATGGGTGTTATAAACCATAGCAACAACACCTCTTGGGTAGATTTACAATGGTTAGAAACTTCGACTTAAATCGTGGTTATTCCAGGAGATGAGAGCCTTCTTAACTTCATTTCATTTCAGTTACTGCTGCTTTGGTGTTCCTGCATTTCAGAAAAGCAGTTTTCACTCTTCTGCCCATGTCCCATTGTCACTTTGAGGTCAATATTTCAGGCAATACACAAAAAGGGCAGAAGGGGAGAAGGAGGGTGCAGAGAAGAAAGAAATTATCAAAGTCTGAGCTCATCCTCTCTGTTTCCTCCACCTCCTTCATGGTGAGATTTGGCTCCACACTGGACTTGTCTCATCCTAAAGCTCCAGGAGGGGATTTTATAAAAATAAAGTGACTAAAGCAATTTTTTTACCTGCATTTTCCAACTCTGTGTAGGTACCACAGGCAGGTGCTGAGCTGAGGATCTGCTGTGGGTGTGAAACTTCACTCACCTTACACCATTAATAATTTCCTGGGAAAAGTGTGCCGGGAACAGGAAGGCTCAGGGTTAGATAAACAACACACAGAGGTTTCCTTGGGGTCCTGATC
The DNA here is from genome assembly GCF_000738735.6 of Corvus cornix cornix. Taxonomy (NCBI): domain Eukaryota; kingdom Metazoa; phylum Chordata; class Aves; order Passeriformes; family Corvidae; genus Corvus; species Corvus cornix. The sequence goes on along the minus strand of NC_046339.1, from coordinate 1,592,384 downwards.
TGCCAAATGCTGCCAACAGCCAGAATTGTGTTTAAACACCAAGGAAGACTAAAAATCAGCACTGTTGCACTCAAACCCAGGGAACTGCAGGAGGGGCGCTCCCTCCTCAGTGCTCCTTGCAGCACTTAAGGCTTTAATTCCACTGCTGGCTCCATCTTCTCTCTTCCAGAACATCCCAGAGTCTGGCCACAAGTATTACCTGCAGTTCAGCACTGAGGACTACAGAACTGGGGTGAGTTCCCGCCCTGGGGTGAGTAATGCCCTCACCCTGGGCATTAATGAACTCCAGCAGCTCCAAAACAGGGACGTTTGTGTCCTAAATGGATGTGCCGCAACGGAAGGACCTTGTTGCTCCTCCCTGCCTGTCTTTGCTCCGAGGCTCACCTGAGCGGTCGTCAGGCCTCAGTCATGAAGGGATTTCTTGCTCAAGTCACCTGAGGCAACCAAGGGCCTGAGTGGAACTTGGCAGTGGCCCAGGCTCAGTGACAGTGTGACAGTGTGGTCCCCACTGTCCCTCTCTGGTCCTCATTCTCCTGCTGTCCACACCCCAAAATGGGAATCAGGAGCTGACAGCTCCACGTTCTTTCCAATTACAACCCCCTCCATTCGCTCTGTCCCAGCTGTCAGCAGCATTTTACTGTCCTCTTCCTTCACACACATTTTGTGGAATTCAAACGATTTTCAGAACTTACTGTGAAGCCTTAGATTATTTTTGTTTCAAGGCTGACACAATGAAAGTCCCTGTTATCAATTAATGTTGTTTCTTGAGCTCTCACAAACATACTTCCAGGATGACTTAGAGCATTGTCATGTCCTGAAAGCAGGACAAGCATTAATTAAAACCTTCTGTTAAATCCCTTTAGCCTTGTGGTTTTAACCTCTTTCCTGGAAAAAAGAAAAATAAAATCCTTCTTGACACTTTCCAAACCCCTGAGCAGCTTCATACAAAGAGTGAGTTGCTGGTAAATAAAATCTTGATTAAAGATAAGAGTTTTAAACTCTCCCTTGACAGGAAGATGCTGGGAGCTGTCTGGCTACAGTGCTGTATCCAAAGAAAAAGTCTCCTCCTGTTGTCAGCATCAAGTGCTCCCACACCAAAGACAAGAAGGAAATCCAGGAAGAGGACAACAGACTTTACCAAAGGATCAGGCACCAAACCAAACCAATAACTGGAAACAACATTCCAGGTATATTCCTCCAAACAATCACCTGTATTGCTTTTTGTCTTAGCATGAAGAACAGAAGCATTTGAAAAGGAGACACATTACTGACAGTAGCACCCTGAGACCATCCTGCTGTCAAAACAACCCCACCTCCCCAGGGATTTTTGGGAGAACAAAGCCCCTCTGGATTTACCAGCGGCACTCAGCACCATCCTGTGAGGGTGGTTTGGATTTAAAAGCAAGTCCACACCATTTTTAAGTCAAGTCAATGCAGACTGTCCTCCAGGAACAACAAATGTCCAAACCCACACACCTCCCCAGCTGTGGCTGGAAATTCACTGGGGATGACTAACACAATTTTTCCACCCTGGAAAAATCCCGTATTTTTTCACAGCTAGGTAAGGACTCCCATTATTGTGGATTTTTGGGTTTCTCACCTCATCGTGGGGACCCCTCTCTTGGCAATGTCAGCTCTGCCACACTTTCATACCTCACTGGTACTGCAGGTTTGGCATCATTCTCCTCCCTGAGACACATTGGAGGGAAGAGCCCCATCCCAGGAAATGTGCTGTGCCAGGCAAAACCGCTCTGAGGTTCATCATTTTTCTGCTGAGCAGCCAGAATCAATATTATTTTCTCTTTCTCCTTGCCTTGCAGACAGCTATGGCAACATTGAGCCTGCCCTGGAGCCAGTGTGGGCTCTGGCTGTGGCTGGCAGCAGCTCCATCATGTGGGAAAAGTCCACGGAGACCTTGGGATACTTCCTGGCCCAAGTGAAGGCTGTGAAGCAGTGGGTGAGTGGGCAGCAGAGAGCACTGCCCTGAGGGGGGTTACCCCAAATCCCAGGGGGATTCTCCTCACCAGCAGCTCCACCTCTGCACACTTTGTGCAGGTTTTGCTGGGGAAAATTGTCCTTACCTGGGTCTGCAGGAGTGGCTTCTGCAGGTGCTGCAGTTCTGAGCCCCACAGCAGAGCCCAGCACCCTCTGCCCCCGGCCGTGCTCACACCTGACACAAACACCTGCCTGGGGAGCAGCTCCAACACCTGCAGCACATCCATCCAGCAGCACTTCCAGAGCCCTCTGGCCCTCAGCCTGCTGGGATCCATAGGCAGCATCCAGGTTTTGCTCCTTAGCTGTTCAGCATGAGATTTCTCTGAAGGAGAGGTTAATAGTCAGGTATAATTCTCAGATTTAATTGAGGGTTAAACGCAATTGATTAGCACTTAGCCAGCCTGGTTCCACTGCAGACAGTCAGGCTGCAGAGCCACACAGAGAATGTTTGGTGCCTTCAAACATTCCATGCAGAAAGTGCTCCTAATTCCCTGTCTTTCCATGGTCAAAACCCATCTGACTCCAGCCAGCAACCACAGCCATGGGGCCCTGCTCACCTCCTTCCCCAAGCAAGCTCGTCAATCACAGCAAACATTAAATTTCAACAACATAAACCTGTGTTCTTGATAATTCTTTTCTTTTTTACACCTGCCAGATGAGGAAAGATGATTTTATTGAGTTTGACTACACTGTCCTACTGCATGAAATGCCAACCCAGGTAAGGAATTTCATGTGGACAACCCCTGCTGTCAGCAGGAAGATGAACAGCGTCAAGATGATAAAATCTGTGTGTTTCAATCCCTTCTCCAGGAAATCATTTCCTGTCACATGCGCCTGACGTGGCTCCCCGGGCACCCTCTGAAGGTGAAACACTTCTGTGCTCCTGAGAGCCACGGCCTGGACGAGGGATCTGGGGCAGAATCTGGATCAGCTGCTGGGGCTTCAGCTGAAAAGGGAGGAACTTCTTAAGTGAAATCCTCGGTTTTGGATGTGGATCCAACGAGCTAATCCTTGTGTTGACAGACCTGGAGCTGGGATCATCCTTCCATGCAAGTCGGTGAATGGGAATGGTTTCACTGACGTGTTCTGTGCCAAAATTAATTCCTGTCACTTCTTCAACTGCAAGACTCCAGTTCTGCAGCTCTGCCTAAACCTCTGCTACTCCATATATACACAGATGAACACACCCCAGTTGATTTGATGCCACTAATTAACTGTTACTCAAGAGTTTGTAAACAAAATTAATATATTTGGATAAAAATCGTGAGTAAAGTGTTAATCTGTCACTAAGAAATATTTGCCTACTAATTTTTTATCACTTTTTTGGGTTCGAATCATGCTGATTTTAAACTCACACCTCCAATAAACCAAGTACCATCACTCAGGGTCGAGGCTGGGTTTTCTTTCTGCTGCTGTTGGAGCCCAAATTTCCACCTTCTCTGTTACCTCAAACCCAAACACACCTGCAGAGCCAGGGAGGCTCCCTGTGCATGAGTTCCCATGTTTGGGAACAGCTCCTCTGTTATTCCTGCCATGTCCTGTCCCATCCTAGCCACCACAAAGTCACGGCTTTGTCCTTTGCCACCAAATTCTCCAGCTGGGTTCCCAGCAGATCCACCACTGTCCCACCTCTGCTCTCTGGGATTGTGCCAGACTGTCCCAAACTCAGCTTTTTTCCACCATTGACCAGGTTTGTGCCAGGATAAATTAAATCCTTCCCAAGAGGATCACCTTCCTGAGGAAAACAGCCTCTGAGATGGCTGTCCTGTTTAATTTGCGGTGGTTTTCACAATCCTTGAGCTGTAATTGGGAACAACAATTCAAGGATTTCACACAACAGCTTTCCGCGGATGTTTTAAGCTTCCCAATTTCCAGCATTCTACACAAATAAGTCTGATTTTCTGACTGAAGCTTTTTCCCTCAGCACACAAAAGGCACCCAGTAAACTCAGGGAGGCAGCATTCCACATCCTCCTGGTGTTTTCATTCCTGCTGGGAGAACATTTCTCATCATCAAAAGTGTGAAATCAGAACTTGGAATTCCACCATTCCTTAAAGAAGCTGGTGAATGAAATATTTTTTTGGAATTAAGCCAAGAAAATAGGATGGATTTGGCACTTTGGGGCTCTGATGTCTCCTTACCCTGTTTTGGAAACTGCTCTGCAGAGCTGGAACTGAGGATCAGGCACTTCCCAGGCACCAGGGCGGTGGAAATGGCTGCTCACAAACTTACAGCAGTTAAAAAAACTCCACAGCAACTTCTGGATAAGTAGCAAATCTGTTGGAGTTCTAAGGCAAAGTCTCCCCCAGCTGCTTTTAGGCCAAGATTTCAGCCTAAAAACCTCAAATCATACAGCAAAATTCTTTTCCAGGTTTGTGGAGAACCAGCGCATCTGGCAGAACTCATCAGCCAGGAATTCCCATCACAACTGGTGTAAACATAATAGAAACCCCATAAATAGAAATACAAACCCCATAAATATAAACACACTCCGTAAGTACAAATATAAACCCCATAAATACAAACAAAATCATCCCCACCCCGTTTCTGTCCCGTGTTCACACTGCTTTCATCATCTCCAAATTCTGGGAGAAGTGCTACATTTGCTTGTTTTAAAGACTCTCCAACTGTCTGAGAACCTGCAGGGCTTTTCTGGAAACGAATCCCAGCTGAGCATTCCCAAAAAACAAAGCCACAGATGTAGGGGAATCATGGCTTTTTCCCAAGGCAGCACCACACGGATACCCCGCATCTCGCCTGGGATCCAGCAGCAGCTCCAGGCCCTGCCAAACCCTTTCCCAAGGTTTACATAATTCATTTTCCCAGTCTTTCCGTGAGGAGAAGCAGCCTGGCTGCTCCAGTTGTTTCTGTCTGGGAGCCATCAACCCCGGTCCTGTGCCAGGAATGTCGCTGGGTTTGAACTGGAATTTCGCTCCCTGTTTACTGGAATCTGCAAAAACACTTCTCAGCTGAGTAGGGCAGGAAGGAGGAAGGAACATTCAACGTGGACATTCTGGGGATAATTATAAATACAGAATTATGGGAATATCTTCTCACCTAACCCCCTTGTTTTGTCTCTGCTGTGAGTCAGCAAAGTCAAGTGATTCCCAAGCTGAGCATCAGCTGCAACACAGTCTCTGGATTGTGACATTCTGGGAAAAGGGATCTTTGGTTTGGATTTCTAACCAAGAGCTGAAAGCCAAGCCCATACCATGAACCCACACCCCAAGCCCATTAAATCCACATCACCAAGCCCACACAATAATTCCATGCTGTTCCCAGCTTTGGGAAGAGTCAGCTCCTTCCCACATCCTTGGCAATTCTGCTCCATCCCTGTGCCACCAGTGAAAGTGGATTTGGTGACAAGCCAGTTGCTTTTGCCCAGCGGGTTGAGACTTTGGAGGATCCTGTGCCATTTCTGAAGGATTTGGAGGGAAAAATTCCATCTGTTCCCTGGAGGGAAGCTGGAGCACCACGTGCCATGCCCCACTCCCCGTGCCTGTCCAGCAGCTCTCACCTGGCTTAACATTCCCAAACCAGGAGCTAACCTAATTACAAAATAATGAGGTATCAAGTAAAAAATAGAATGATTTTAATAGATCTCAATTAAGACAACTCTCAAGCAAATCATCAGCCAAGTTTTAACATCTATTTGTTACAACAGCGTTAACATGTGAGCAATGCCATGGGGATCCCCTGGTGCTTCTGACAACACCCCACAGGAAAGGCTTTAGGATAAAATTCCAAGTCCAAATCCCACTGGAGCCCACCTTACCCAGCCAGCCTGGGCTGCTTCCATGGCTTGGAAAAGCGAGGTGTTGGAGAAGACTGGGAAAAACTGTTCAGTGGACTCCAGAGGAATATGATCAGCTCTTGGCTTTGCCCTTTTTGGCAGGAAGTCTCCCTGTTGCTTCCAGGTATTTGTTGATTATTTCCTCCTGAGTGCTGGCTGAACACGGGTGGTATTTGGAGTATTCCATGGTATATTCCCCTTTTCCCTGCAGAGTTGGGAAAAGAAAGTGAGGATGGGCCACGTGCAATCCTGCTGAGCACACAGCCCCTGTCTGTGAAGTAACGCCCAGGGATCCTTTACAATCCCACCCAAACAAAACTCCTCAGGTACAGAAGGATTGTTTGGCCAGGAATTGCAGAGCTCTGGTTTGATTTTGATCCCGTGCTGCAGGTGCCATGGATGTGATGCTCCAATTAACCCAAATTTACAGAATTAAACACGTTTTAGCAAAAAGGAGCAGGAGGACTCACCTCTGTGCAAGACCTCAGCTCGGAGGCATATCCAAACATATCGTTCAGAGGCACCTACAATCCAAACATATCTGCTTGTAATAAGGTATTTTTCCATCAGTTTTGGGCTATCAGCTAATTAATCCCAATTATGATATCAAGGTCTATAAATAGTTCTGATTTAATGATCTGCTGTTGCAAAGTACCTGTTATTTTAATTAATTTATATTTGCAATGTGTTTGCAGCAGGAAACTGCAAGAATCTGAGAGTTTGAGTGCACCAGGAACTGGAATATCCCAAACTCGGTGATGAGTCAACCAGCAAGGTTTGAGGTACCTCCAGACATTCCTCCAAGGATAATTTGGGAAGCAGAAAGGCCACAGGGTGTGGTTGTCCTGAGCCCCCCACCCAGCAGGAAAACACAGGTTTGTAGAAGGGACATAAAAGAAGGAACGCTGAAATTGAGTTGACCTACAGCTGTATCCGTATAAACTGCGGAAAACAATGGAATCAAACACCTGGAAAGGAGAGAGGTGAGGAGCAGAGCACCACAGACCTCAGCATAGACAGTGAAGTATCCCTCCGAGCCATCCTGGCCCGTGATCACGCCGTGCCGGCGGTTGATCCCAGCTATCACTGCTCCCTGGAATTCTGAGGGAGCCATCACCTCCACGGCCATGATGGGCTCCAGGATGCGCACGGCGGCGTTTTCCATGGCTGGGGAAAGAATGGAATAAAGAATGCACCACCAAAGGTGAGCCTGGTGTAAGGCAAGCTGCTCCCATGCACAGCAACAAACAGTTCATGGGTAATGCCAGGTGTTCCATCAGTGAGGGAAATCCGTGATCACCTACATGGAATTCCAGCTCCAGGCCTTTCAATCCTGGAACCATAACCACAGAACCACTAAGGCTGGACAACCAACCTTTGGCTGATGGCACCGTGCCCACCAAACCACACTGTGAAATGCCACATCCACACGTTGGCTGAGCACCTCCAGGGATTGTGACTCCACCACTTCCCAGGGCAGCCCCTTGCAGTGTTTAACCTCTCCTTCAGTGAAAGACTTTTTCCTAAAAAAAGGCCCAGTTTGACCAAATATTCTCTTCCTACCCTGTAAGGATGAAGCTGGTGGTGTTGCTGTACTGAATTCTAGGGAAACAGGATTTCCTTTGTACAACCACAGGAATTATCGTGCCTCCCTCAGAGATTCTGTAAACTCTTGTACATGTTCTGCTCCATGCAACTGGCCAGACTTTGGGTGGAGGGATGGAGGGATGAAGGGATGGATGGATGGATGGAAGGATGGAGGGATGGAAGGATGGATGGAAGGATGGATGGAAGGATGGATGGAAGGATGGAAGGATACCCACCCCAGCCAGCAGGACCCATTCCAAGGAGGAGCCTGTACCTTGTTTCAGGGCTCCCTCTCCAGCCCTGATGAAGGAGATCTCGTTGGAGTCCACCATGTGATGGGCACCATCTTCCAGCACGAAACGCACTCCGGAGATCCTGTGTCCCGACACCAGACCCTTCTCACAGGCATCTCGGAATCCCTGGCAATGACAGCTCAAAGTCACCAGCAGGGATCTGGAGACCCTGCACTGTCAGTGTCTGGCACCTCAGTTTGATACTTTTTACAAATAAAAATCTCAGGACAAGGAAAAAATGTCCTCAGCACTTGCCTTTTTAAGGGATTCTATGGCCAAACCCCAAAAGAATGCTCTGTGTGGAAAGAGCTCTTGCCTGGAGAACAACATTTCTTTAAGACCATGGTTTTTTCAGGATTTTGCAAAAAAATCTTTAACTGTTGCCTCATGGAAAAACGAAGGAATAACTGTAGGTTATTACAGGAATTCCAAGATGTTGGTAGGTTAATTAAAGTAGTGTGTGATAAATTATACAGTGAGACAGTCACAGAGGGGATAAAGAGAATTTGGGAACTGTGGCAGGAAATGCAGCTTAATTACAGTTTCTCCATAATTGGCCTCAGAGAAGTCACTGAAAAAGTTACATATTTTGGGGTTAGGAGGAGAATTGTGGGGCCACAGCCAGAAGCAGAAGAGGCCAAGAAAAAGCAGCTTGAGCAGGAGGCTCTGACTGTAAGAAAAGGAGGCACTGCAAGGGAGCCAGAGCCAGCACACACCACCAAAGAAAACACACAGCAGCTCCCGAATTAACTGGAAACCCCAGGAATGCAAGACATGAAGTAAAACCACACAACTGTGATCCTGCTGCCACTGGAGCAACGGGAGAAGCCTCCTTTCCTGGGGAAAGTAGGCACAGTAAATGTGGATGGTATTGCAGGAAAACAATGGGAATCAGGATTTTCTGTATCACAGACAGAGGTCTGTACCTTTTCCACAGCAGGCACGAACTGTTTGGGAATATTTGTGCCAATGGTTCTGTCCTCAAATTCCAGTTTGGTGAAGTCCTGTGGATCCAAGGGCTCCAGCACTCCGATCACTTTGCCGTACTGGCCTGCTCCTCCCGACTGCTTCTTGTGGGTGAACTCAAACCTAAACCCCAACAATCCCCCAAACACCACGTTACCCGTGACACAAACCACAGCTTTCTATGGAAAACATTCCCATTCTGCATTTCAGAGAATCACAGACTGGTCTGAGTTGGAAGGGAATTTAAAGGTTCCACGGGCAGGGACACCTTCCACTATCCCAGGTTGCTTCAAGCCCCGTCCGACCTGGACACTTCGAGGGATGGAGCGGCCACAACTTCCCTGGAAAACCTGTGCCACGGCCTCCTCACCCTGAGAGGGAAGGATTTACTCCCAGTAGCCCACCCAACGCTGTTTAAACGCTATCCCGTGCGGCCCGCAGGGATGCGCTGCCCCCGCAGCACCCGCCCCGTCCCGCGGCTCGGAGCCGCCCCGCTCGCTCCGGCCCCGCCCGGGCGCTTCCTGCGGGAGGAGGAAGCGGCTCCCTGGCCATGGAGCTGCCTCCGAGCCACTTCCCGGCCGGCCGGGCCGCGGCCGTGGCCGTGGGCTACCTGCGGTACCTGCGGGGCGGCCCCGGGCGGGGGCTGGAGCTGCGGGCGCTGCGCCGCGCCCGGCGCCAGGTGAGCGGGGAGGGACCGGGACGGGACCGGGAACGCCACGGGAATCACCCCGGGAACAGCACGGGAATCAGCACGGGAGCCGCCACCCCCGCGCCGGCAAGGGCTGCTTCCCAGGGAGCGGGCAGAGCACCGGGGAGCAGCCCAGGAGCCGTGGAGTGTCCCGCTTTGGGGACATCCCAACCCCCGCCGGACGCGTCCCGGTGCCACCCGCTCCAGGTGACCCTGCCTGGGCGGGGGGGTTGGACTGGATCACATCCAAAGGTCCCTTCCAAGCCCAGCCCCTCCGGGAGTGTGTCACCGCGGGGGTGACACCGGCTGTGCCCACCTGGGGGTCCCGGGAGGAGCTCGGTGTCACGGCCACCACGGGCGGGTCAGCAATGCAAACACACCCCGTGTGTCACCCGCGGTGACAGCACCGCCCAGGGAGCCCTGCCCAGGGCACGGCACCGGGCCCGCAGGAACGTCCCAGGGAGGAGGAGGGTGCTGGGTTTGTCGGGGCCAGGACACAGCTCAGCCCTGCCCTGGGTTTGCAGGGACACTGGCACAAGAGGGGCACAGCAAACCCCCCTCCCAAAACAAGGGGTACAGCAAACCCCAGCTGCTCCCTTCTTTATAGCCAAAAAAATACAGGGCATGATTCAATTCATGATAACCTGCAAAATGGACTTAATAGAAGGAAGCACTGAAGGCTTTTAGATGAGTATTTAACCATGCAGCAAATTCTTGGACAGAATCACACAGGAGCCCAAAAAACGGCAACTCAGGGGTGTTCAAGGTTAGAAATGAGGGTGGAGAGGCGCTGGCACAGGTTGCCCATCCCTGGCAGTGTCCAAGGCCAGACTGGATGGGACTTGGAGCAGCCTGGGATAGTGGGAGGTGGGTGGGACTGGATGGGATTTAAGGTCCCTCCCAACCCAAACCATGCTGGGATTCTCTGATTTTGTCCAGGATGCAGCCATTCAACAGCTGCCAAAATAAATTAATGTGTTCCTTGCTTTAGGACATCGATGATGTTGGGCACAAGTACTACCTGGAACTGGAGCTGGAAGATGTCCTGGACAAAGTGAGTCAGGCTGGTTTAATTACACACTCTGTAACACAGCACTTAATAACACTTGCAACTGTGTTCCTGATTTTTCTATACTGCCAATCAGGCCAAAAAAGGCTGAATTTCAACCAAAAAGGAACCCATGTACCTTCCACTGCACCACCACACAGTGCTGCAGGGACGACAAGAACATTTCAGTGTCACTCAGCTCCAACTGAACAGCACAAGGGACATTCTGCACCCCAGCCACTGCCCTTCCATCCCTGCAGAAAGCAAATCCCACCCTTAAACGTTCACAGAAATGCCATGAATTTAACCTTGTCTTAAATAATCACACATCTCCATGGGCCTTACTCAGAGAACAGCAACTACATAAAAATGACGTTTTTAGAAGTGCAAATTACCCTGGTTATACATGTATTTCATCAGATAATAATGCACATAATTAACTCTGCAACAGGACAGGACTGTGAACTGCACTGCTGAGGTTCTGTATCACCTGGGCAGCAAAAGCAGGGCTCCAGATGTGCAGGTCACAGTGCAAGGAGAACTGAGGAGCACAGAGGAAGCAGATAAGGAGTTCTACACTCGAATCAGGAGCCTGGAAAAGGAGCTTGTGGCTGAGAACATCCCAGGTACAACCCAGGCCTTCACCCTGCTCTGAGCACCAGCTGCTGCTTTTCCCTGTCTCTTTTTGGGCTCTGCCAATCACAACCACTGCATTTATTCCTAATTCTGAATGGGACTGTTCTGGAAAAGCACCTGGCACTGTCACCCCCTCCTGCTCACTCTGAGGGCGTCCCTGGCACAGCACATCCAACACCCCAAATGTGCAACGAGGGTCTGCTCTCACCTCAACCCCTGCCTTCGAGACCTGCTGGAATTCATGTTAGGAGAAAAAGGTGGAGGAGAACACCCTGGCAGTGTCCAAGGCCAGGCTGGATGGAGCTCTGAACACCCTGGAATAGTGGAAGTGTCCCTGCCCATGGCACAGGTGGCACAGAACTGGATTTAAGGTCCTTTCCCACCCAAACCATTGCAGGATTCTGTGAAGTGGGAGGAGAACTCTGTGGTGATGGAGCAGCTCTTCCAATTGCTGTGGAAGGTTGTGTGACAGGAGGGACTGCAGCAGCGAGCCCTGTGGGAGGTGATAATGTTCTGTTAACAGCTCTCTTTAACATCCAGTGTTTATTTTGGTTCCAGACAGCCACGGGAACGTTCCCCCAGAGCTGGAGCCCATCCACCTGCTGGCCTGGGCGGCCTCTGGCTACGTGATCTGGCAGAATTCCACTGAAAACACCAAGTTCCACCTTGCCCAAGTCAAACACGTGAAGCAAGTGGTGAGTTACCAGCAGGCACAGAATCCCAGACTGGGCTGGGCTGGAGGGACCTTAAAGCTCATCCCATTCCCCCCCTGCATGGGCAGGGACACCTTCCATAGCCCGGGTGGCTCCAAGCCCATCCAGCCTGGCCTTGGCTCTCCATGGGAAATATTTAAGAGCTAAAGACTTGTGGCAAGGACAAAAAATTAACAGAATTCTATAGATTCTCCCAGTTTTCCTGTGTTCTCTTGGAGAAAATAAATTCGGAGTTATTCTTAACTCCTAAAGTGATCACCAGCTTTAAATTCAAGGCAGTTTTCCATGGGAGCCAGGAAAAAGCAGTGGGATTTAGTATTTAGAAAACCCACTCTGAACAGACACTGAACTCCCAGGAAGTTCTGGGTATGAAGGAAAGACAGAATTCCTTGTGGGAGCAGGATTTGTGAATGTTTTGCTCCCTCTGATGGCACCTTAGAGAATTCACAGCTGCTGCAAGGCTGTGCACCAGTGAGATCTCAAGGTTTTCAACTCTTCTTTAACAAATTTAAGGATAAAGGAGACAAATAACTCTTAACACAGCTGCCATCCCTCCTAGGTAATTTTGTCCCTTTTTCCCTGAAAAACATAGGAAAAGAGTCTATTCCAAAGGGCAGGGGTTATTTTGTCACTCAGAATCCCTGACTGTCACCCTCTGTAAGGCCTCTGGAGCATCCTTATCCTACTGACAGTTTTATTTGGGATTGTTTGGGCTACACTGGCACCTTGTAGAGTGAGGTGCTCCTATCCCAAAGAATTCCTGGTAGATATGGTCTCTTTTAGGCAGGAATTAGCAGCTTTAGGCTTTACATTCAGTGTCTCCAATGCAGTTCTGGAGTCCACAGAAATTCAAACCAGGAGCTTTTAGTTTTGTTACAGTGACTGAGCTCCACCTGCTTCATTTGTTAGCAGGAGCTGTCAGCTTTATCTGAAATCCATCAGGGAATTTTTGTGGTAACCACAGAGAACTGAATCACTTTTTCTGAGGTGGGAGAATCCCCAAATTCACCACTTTTCATCCTGTCTTTCCAGAAAAGAAGTGATGAAGATCTTCAGTTTGACTACGTGCTTCTACTCCACGAAATGGTGTCCCAGGTAAATAATTTTATTCCTAAAAAGCCTTTTTTGGGTGTTTTCAGACCCCAGCTGTGTGAGCTCCAGCTCAGACACTGATCTGATCCTGCAGGGTGAGCTCAGAGTCCCCATCCCTGCCTCTCTCAGCATTCCAGGAACAACAGCAGCAATTTCCAGCTCTTTCTGGCCTTTCTTGGGAATGGCTGAGGTTCAAAACTGGCCCCTCACAGCCCTCCCTTGGGAGATCCCAGTGCCACAGGGGGCAGGGATAAAGGGAAGAGGCAGCTGGAGCATCCTGGATGCTGGGCTCAATCCCAGCTGGGCTGTGGATGCCTCCATGCCCCAGGACAGCACTGGTGGCCCAGTACAGAGACACCGTCAATCCCAGTAACCCCCAGCAGAAACTGGTTCCCAGAACAGCATTTACATCCTGTGCTACTCTCCATCCAAATTTTGGCACCTGAGCAAGCATTTTCATAGGAAACCCACAGAAAATTGGGAAGAGAAGCTCTTGATTGTAATAATCCAGGGATCTCCCTCCCAGTTCCAGCTCCGCTGCTCCCGGCGCTCCCAGTTCCCTTGGGGCATCCACAGTGGTTTAATCCCTAAGTTTTCCATGGAGAGAATTCCTGACTGGTTGGGGAGGGGAAGCAGGGGTTGTTCTCTGTGCTGTGTGCCCCACAGGAGGTGATTCCCTGGGAGCTGACCCTGCTGTGGCACCCCCAGCGCGGGGCCCGAGTGTCCCGGGATCGCCGCCAGCCCGGCCACGCCCCGGGATCAGGGAACACCTGAGCAGCCCTGGAAGCAGCTCCGGAGCTCCCACAGCTGGAAGGAGGCACAGAAGGTGCTGGGAGTGGGAATCAACCACCCTACAAAGACATTAAATTCAACTTTCCTGGATGTTTCTGATCCGAGAACTCCAAAGGGACTTTCTCTACAACAAAGTGCATCAATCCAGTAATTCCCAGCAGGAATACTCACGGCACAGGGGCAGAGATGTTCTCCCTGAAGGCAACTTTGGGCTTCCCCATGGTGCAAGGACAACCATATTCCCTCTCCATTCGCTGCAGGAAAAAACCCACAGTGATTAGGGTTGTTCCACTGGGAATTATTTATTAACTTAATCAGGATCAATCACTTTCTGGGTTGGGGGTTGGATTGATTTTTGGGGCTTTTTGTTGGTTTTTTTTTTAATTAAAAAATTATTTACTGTCAACTTCTTTAAGACCTGCAGCTTCAGAGGCAGGAAAAGGAAACAGCATTAATTATGCTAGTAAAATTCCAGGTTTTCAAGGCAAAAATTGCTTTTCCTTCATTCTGTTAGTACTTAAGATCCATCTTTTGTGTCAGATTAAAATACAGACATCAGCTGGAATGAAACAAATCCCTCTAACTACTCCCTTCTCCCTGCACCAGCTTTTATTAGGGAATGATACATTTAAAACCACAGAAACAGAGGGTTTTTCTGTAGAAACTAATTATAATTATTACTATTAATTATAAGCCAAGGCTGCTAGAGCGAAGTGTAGTGTTTAATACATTTTTTTAATGGCTTTGATCCAAAACCTACAAATATTCCAGGCAAAATTTCCTTTTATAAGCCTTCAAAATGGAACCACTGGAGAGAAAGAACCTTCCAAAGTTAACCTTTTCCCTAAGCAGCTGGAAGGAAGAGGGAGGAGGAAGAGGAGAGTGGAAAAGCAAGCAAAAGCAGAGTCCATGGAATCTGCTTCCCAAATTACCTGGGCATAGATTTCCAGGTGCAGCTCCCCCATCCCAGAGACGATGGTCTCCTTGCTCTCCTCATCAAAGTGGATCCTGAAAGTGGGATCTTCCCTGGTGAAGCGGCCCAGGCCTTTGGAAAATTTATCCAGGTCATTCTGAAATGAATTACGAGGTGAGATTTACTCAACATCCACCAATCATTCCAAGAAAAGAGCCTCAAGTTTTCCTATCCACTGCTGAGCACTTCTGCTCTTCGGGGTTATTTGATGGAAGATTTCTAACTCTTTATTATTCACGTTCATGTTTCTGGCTGAGTGACACCATCCAACCCAGCCCTGAGTTATCCAAGGGATAACATCTTGGATATTTGGGATGAAACACTTTGAAACAGTGCTTAGGCTGCTCCATAAAACACAAAGCAGCAGAGGGAACGAACTCAGGGAGAAGAGGTTGATCCAAAGGCTCCTACCTTGTTGGAAGGCTTCATAGCCACAGAAATGACGGGATCAGGGACGTGGATGGATTCCTGCATGGCCAAGGAAGAGGGGATGGTTATGACAGCAAAATCCTGGTGACTCCCAGCGCCCGAGGCAGCCGGGGCAAGGGGGGCTCACCATGGAGATGTCAGTGCTGGTTTTATCCGTGAACGTGTCCCCGCTGGCACAGTCGATCCCAAACAGGGCACAGATGTCCCCGGCATAAACTTCATTTACATCCTGAGGGAAGGAGAATTCCTGTTCAGACAACGCTGGGATAAGAGAAGCAGTGGCTGCCCCATCCCTGGAAGTGTCCAAGGCCAGGCTGGATGGAGCTTGGAGCACCCTGGTCTATGGAAGGTGTTCCTGCCCTTGGGGCTGGATGATCCTTAAGGCCCCTTCCATCCCAAACCATTCCAGGACGGATTCTGTCTCTCCCTCGCATCCAAACTACACCTGGATTATTGAATATCCATAAACACTGGGTCTTAAAGCTTGACACTGAGCTCCTTTAAAAATTCCAGCTTGGATAAAATGCCCTGCAAATCTCCCTCTTTATCCAAAGGACAAAAGGGAGGGCTCAGTTTGGATTCGTTTAGGATCAAACAAGAAGCGAAGTTGTTAAGAAGCAAACACCCTGCTGTGCTTCAGGCAGTGCTGACCCGTCCAGGATTATCCAGTGGCTGGCAGCCAATCCCTGGGGATCCACTCACCTCCATGTTGTCCGAGTGCATCCGGACAAGCCTCTGCACCCGCACCTTCTTCCCCGTGCGGGTGTTGTAGATGTAATCTGACTTCTTCAGCATCCCCTGGTACACCCTCATGTAGGTCAGCTGCCCAAACCTGCCAGCCTGCAAGGAGATTCCACCAAAATCAGCTCTGAGAACGCTGGGAATCAGTCCCAGCTCCAAGCTGCACTGACTGAATGTGCTTTGAGTTCCCGTGCTACACATGGGAATGAAAGATTTTTCACAGCTTTCACCTGGCTCTGCAATGGGATTTGGTGATTTTCTGGACCAATTTTATCCCTCCCAAACCTTCCCAACAGAGACATGCATTACCATGGAATTTGGCCAGCCATTTTCCATATTCCACATGAATCCTGAGGTGCTGCTCTCTAAGTAGCAAACAACTTACTTCCCTAAATCTCTGCACTTTTCCCTCTCTGACTCTCTCATATCCCATTGTTTCCAAACCCAGGATTTTTCCCTGAGAATATTTCAATTAAGCAAACAACCCCCTAAACGTTCAAGTTTTAAATAAGAAAACCAGGAAATATTTGAGGTCCAGAACCCATCCTAAAGTTCCAAATCGGCAGCGTTCGTGGATTTTATGGTTGAAGCCATTTTTTAAAAAAGAAGTTAAATTTCAATTGAAGTTAAATATGAACTGATTTTCAATATGAACTGATTTTCAAGTCTGCTCCAGGTAAGTTTTGGTAGCCCCACCTGGACTCTCTCCATGACTTGTGGGAAGGAGCAGAGTGAGACTCACCTCCAGTTTGAAGGCAAGGCCGATAAAAGGCTGGGAATTGTCACGAGCAGAGTTCAACAGGAACTTGGTTTGGTCCTCAGAATCCCTTAAAAACAGGGATGAGAGGGAGCTGAGGTTAGGAACCAACATGGGAGTCTCCTCTAAACATTTACTGGCTCTGCTTCACACGTCTTGCTGGGCTCTGCTCCCAGGGAACAGGGACAGGAGAGGGAACGGCCTCAGGCTGGGCCAGGGCAGGCTCAGGGTGGACAGCAGCAGGAATTTCCCCATGGAAAGGGTGCTCAGGCCTTGGCAGGGGCTGCCCAGGGAGGTTTGGAGTGCCCATCCCTGGAGGTGTCCCAGGAAGGGCTGGAGGTGGCACTCAGTGCTCTGGGCTGGGGACAAGGCGGGCATCGGGTACAGCTTGGACTCGATCCTGGAGCTCTCTTCCAGCCTCAGGGATTCTGGGATTCACATCCAAAAGAATAAAACACCATTAACAATAAAACTCCATTAACACCACTTGGGGTGTGCTCCCTCCTCCAGGCAGGCCTGGCTCTAAGGGCTGCCATCAATTCTAAAGAATGATCTCCCAGTCATGGCCCAGGTGTAACACTGAGTGTGTTACATCCCCAGTACAGAGAGTAACCCTCAGATGAGAGAGGAGCTCTGGACTTTGTGCCAAATTCTGGTGGCACTGTTTGATACAAATGGTAAACAATTGTGGATCCTGTTGGGAATGTTTCCTGCTTTGAAACTGTTCCATAGAATCCTGGAACGGTTTGGGTGGGAAGGGTCCTTAAAGCCCATCCAGTGCCACGGGCAGGGACACCTTCCACAGCCCAGGCTGCTCCAAAGCCCGCCCCTGGACACTCCTGCTGCTGCTGGATGCACTCACCCCTGGTTGAGCAGAGCGTAGTTCTCCACCTCAGAGGGATTGGGAAGGTATTCCAGGACAGCATCCAGCAGTGGCTGCACCCCTTTGTTCTTCAAAGCACTTCCCACGAGGACGGGGGTGAAGGATTTCTGCAGCGTTGCCCTTCGGATTGCCAGCTGGAAAATGTCCCTGTGAGCTCCTCCTGCAGCACAGCCCAGATTCCCTCCCTTTCCTGGGCTTCTCCCCTCCTGGAGCAAAGAGCTGCTCCCACAGTCCCCTGGACAGCCCCCAGCACAGGGGCTTCCCACAAAACCTGCTCTCCAGAATCCTTTCCAACACAAAGCAAAACCAGCCTGGGAATGAGCCCTGCCTGGGGGGAACTGGAGCTCAGCTGAGGTGACTCGACTCCAGCGAACAGAACTCCTTCGAGAATTCCTGATGTGTTTATTCAGGAATGAGGGGACAGGGACACAGCCAGCTGAGGGCACAGCCAGCACAGGGCAGGTACCTTCAGCTGGGCAGCCGTGGGGATCTTCTCCTCCAGGAAGAGCTCCCCCAGGAGCTCGTCGGCGTTGGCCACGCACTCGATGAGCTCCTGCCGCCGCTCCACAGCCTCGGCCCGCAGCTCGGCCGGGATCTCCTCACACCTCAGCGTCTGCCTGCACACACACACACACAGGGACCCCAGGAGTCCCACTGGGATCAGCCTTCCCACCACTGGCGTGGCCACCCTGACTGAGAAAAATCCACCCTTCATGTGGATCCTGGGAAAAAATCCCCTGTGAGCATCACCGTGTTATCTCTGACGTGGGAGAGGCCTTCCCACGCCTGGCAGGAGCTTGCAGGGATCAGGACAACTTCCCAACAGCCTCACCCACACCTGATCTTCACGCCAGGGAGCCACACACGCTGCCAGATCCCCCTATGGAGCAGTCTCCTGCTTCTCCAGGTGGGAAGCATGGCCACCACCCCTTCACAGCAACCAACTCCTGCTGCAGCCACCCCCACCCAGGGCTCCCTGCAGGCCCAGGGCACTGGGGGAGCTGCAGGGGGACCCTCAGCCCCAGCACAAGCCCAGTCCCAAATTTCCAGAGAGCTGGGTTTCCACTCTGAAGAGAAACTGCAGGAATTCCTCCTGCAAAGAGCAGCTCCAGCTAAAACAGAAGCAATTCCCAGGACTTACCCAAGTGCCCCATCAAAGTAGATTGCTTTTTCTTCAATGAGATCTATAATTCCTTTAAAGTTTCCCTCCAGCCCAATTGGAATCTGAACAAAAGCTGCATTGTGTTTCAACTTGGATCTGAAAAAGGGGGAAAACAGGAAATATTGAAGAAAAAAGTAATTTCTATGTGTGTGCTCCAGGTGGTCTTTGAGCATCATCCACCTCCCAAAAAATCCCAGTGTTTTGTCCTTTGGACAGTGCCCAGATGTGCCAATATGGATAAAAATCACCCAGCTGTGGTTTGGGGCTCCAGCCCTTTGTATCCCAACAGGCACAGGGAGCAACTCCCATGGGAAAGGCAGCAGGGGAAACCAGCTGGAGATTGATTACTTGATTAGGGAGTTATTTCTCCCTTAATGAATATTCATGAGTTTATTTTATGGATCAAATTGGGCAGGGAAGAGTAGGGAGCAAGCAGGGCTCAGGAATCCAAATCACCCTGTGTCACCTCCCTGCTGGAATTTCAGCAGCACCAGGACCTAGGGAAAACAAAGAGGCTGCTTTCAAAGTGGGTCCTGATACAGTTCCACCAACAAAACAAACATCAAACCCCAGCTCTTGGTCACTACAAGTCTTGGCTGACACTGATATTTCGGGTATTTTAAGAAAAAGGAGATTGTTCTGGGTCAGATCAGGATTTAACCTCAAGTCAGGAATTCTCCAAACTGCAGCTCCCAAGAGAAGCTTTTCCAGTTTTGTTCCTAATGACCTGCCATGTGAAAGGGATTTCAGGAATCATTGTAAATGCCAAAAACCTGAGCTGCTGCACTGCTCTGGCCGGGTTGGAGCCCATCCTGTCCAGTTTGTTGATGAAGGTGAGGAAGGGGACATTGTAACGCTTCATCTGCCTGTTGACAGTGATGGTCTGGCACTGGACACCTCCCACAGCACAGAGAACCAGGATGGCTCCATCCAGCACCCTCAGAGACCTCTCCACTTCAATGGTGAAGTCCACGTGTCCTGGATAACAAATAGAAATGATAAATGCATTGGAAAGGAGCAACAACCAAGGGGATCACAATGAGTCACATCAGCTCAAGTGACAGAGCACAGGGTCATGGGATGGTTTGGGTGGGAAGGGACCTTAAATCCCATCCAGTGCCACCCCTGCCATGGGCAGGGACACCTCCCACTGTCCCTGGCCTTGGACACTGCCAGGGGCAGCCACAGCTTCCCTGGGCACCCTGTCCCAGGGCCTCCCCACACCTTCCCAATATCCCATCCAACGCTCTGCCAGTTTGAACCCATCACTCCATGTCCTGTTACAAGGGACACAAGGATGCACCGCATCCCCTGTATCCCTGAGGAGCAGCAATCCCCAGGTGCTCCCAGCTGCCCTCACCTGGCGTGTCGATGATGTTGATGTTGGTGTCCTTCCACATGGTGTAAGTGGCTGCAGACTGGATGGTGATGCCCCGCTGTCGCTCCAGCTCCATGGAATCCATGACAGCTCCAACTCCATCCTTACCTTTCACCTTAGGAGAAAAAAAAGGTTAGTTCCAGGAGTTTACTAAGAATTCACACCCCATCCCTGGAAGGGTCCAAGGCCAGGTTGGATGGGGCTTGGAGCAGCCTGGGATAGTGGGAGGTGTCCCTGCCCATGGCAGGGGGTGGGATGGGTGAGCTTTAAGCTCTCTTCCCACCCAAACCATTCCATGATTCTGTGATTCTGTGTGCAGGAGGGATGCTTATGGACCAAGCACCATCCCTCATGCAGAGAGGAAAAGCAGCACAACGCGGAGGTGCACAAGTCCTCGATGGGAGCTCAGCCCAACCTCGTGCATCTGCGCGATCCTGCCCGTGTAGAACAGGATCCGCTCCGTCAGCGTCGTCTTCCCAGAGTCGATGTGGGCCGAGATGCCGATGTTGCGGATCCTCTCGTTGGGAAGGACCCCCGAGGAGCAGTGCCTGCAGGAGCTCAGGAGGAGCTGCAAGGCAAGAGAAGGTCGCTGGGTCAGCCAGGAGTGGATCCAACACAGCCTGCAGGCAACGAGGAATGGGACGAGGGGAAACAGCCTGAAGCTGGGCCAGGGGAGGCTCAGGTTGGACACCAAGAGGAGCTTCTCCGTGGAAAGGGAGGTCAAACCTTGGCAGGGGCTGCCCAGGGAGCTTTGGAGTACCCATCCCTGGAGGTGTCCAAGGAATTCCTGGATGTGGCACTCAGTGCTCTGGGCTGGGGACAAAGTGGGGATCAGGCACCGCTCGGACTCGACGGTCCTGGAGGGCTTTTCCAGCCTCAGTGATCCTGGGATTCACTGTGCCCATGGATAAGCTGCCGAACCGCTTCCCCACGCTTTCCTGTCAGTCTCGGCGAATCGGTCACCTCAAGCCGAGCGGCCTTTCCAGGGTCACCTCGAAGCTCTCACCGCACCCCGCGCGGCCCCTCCACGCCCGTCCCGCACATTCCCGGTTTCCCTGTCCCTATCCATGTGACCGAGGCTGCTCGTTCCCCGCAGCTGCTGCGGCCCGTCCGGGGCTGCTCCTCGCCCTCCATCCCTTCCGCTCCCGGCTCCCTCCCCTCCCTCCGGCACCGTCCTCTGATGCGGGCCCGGCCCGGTCCCGCCGCCGGTACCTGGATGTGCCGCGGGCGGCCCGGGGCCAGCCCGGCCCGTAGCACCTTGAGCATGGCCCCGGCTGCGCTCCGGCCCCGCTCCCGGCTCCAATGCCGGCTCCAGCCCCGGCTCCAGCCCCGGGTCGCTCCCGCCTCTTCCGGGGCCCCGCGCAGGCGCCGCTGCCCAGCCCGGCCCCCTCAGGGCAGCGGCGGCTCCGGGCGGGAGCCCCGGGACGGGATGGGAGGGGGAGGCTCCCACCGAGCCCGGCCCGGAGCATCCTCGGGCTGATCCCCTCACGGAGCGATCCTGACCCAGCCCTGGGGATTGCGGAATTCCGCAGCTGCGGCGTGAAAGGGGCGGATTTCACCCAAACCGGCATCGGCGGCGGGGTCACAGCCCCAGGAGTTTGGGAATTATTAGGAATTAGAACAACTGGAGAGCGGAGCTCTCTGGCCCAGGGGGGTAGAAGTGCAGGGAAAGGGGAAGGCAAGGCCAGGACGTGCTGGAGGGTGCTTGGGGCACAGCGACCCGTTTGGAACACGCTGTTAAATGTTAACATATTCTCTATTCCCCAGGATTAGGATAAACCAGGAACTGCCCTGCAAAGGCTCCAGGAGCAGCTCTGAAACAGAGAAAGAAGGCCCTCTCCATACTCTGTTTCCTTCTGTCAAACTGTATTTTTTGTGGAAAATGCACGTTTCCCTCCGGAAACAGATTTCCATAGAATCCCAGATTGGTGATGTTCAATCTCATCCCATTCCACCCCTTCATGGGCAGGGACACCTTCCCCAGCCCAGGTTTCCTTCACTGCAGTGGTTCAAAGCAGCCCAAAGTAAATAATGCACAAGTCCCTCTGTAGTGCAGAATAAACCAACAAACGCCATAAATAATAAATAACTTTATTAAAGGATTGCAGTTTCAGATGCTTCTACAGAGCACAACTTGTGCCTTACATTGGAGAACAGGCCTGGCATAGCAAAGGGCTCTGGAGGGAATATTCACCTCTTCCCACCATCATTTCAAAAGCCAGGATGTGCTTGGTTTATTCCACACAAAAATCCCAGTTGTCAGGTGAATTCTCCATTTAACAGCAGCAGCTCTCCAACATTCCGGCTCAAGTTCCATCAGTTGCTGCTGTTCATTACTGAGAAGCTTCTCTAATACATTAATTGCAGAACCCACGGTGTCTCCAGTGTATGGGTTGAGCTCTGACTTTAAGGGGTGTCCCCTGACCCCCACTTACCTTCACTGCTCATTAAATGGTTCAATTATTGCCATTATTATTGATCACATCAACTTATTGCCACTGATACTTCTCTAACTCAGGAAAAGACCACTGCAGGAACAAGTAAATAATTGTCCTTTTCAGAACTCAACAAAAGTGCTGCTGATTGGGTTTGCACATTAACAAACATTCATTAATTAAAATTAAATATTCTGGGGATACTGCAGGAATATTAAATATGATTTAGAGGCTTTTTGGCCAAACAAATATTACTCTTAATTTACTAAACCCTATTTCTTTTATGATACAAACAGTGCTTTTTAAGGCTACATTATAATGAAGCCTTGAATGTATGCAATGCTTTAATGTTATTAAATTAATTTGTATTATTTAATGTTATTTAATTTACAGAAATTCTTTATGTTACACCACGGGGATAATTCTGTGAGGCACAACAGCACAGGGACTGAACACCTGGAATACCTGCAGGATTTTCCTGTTCTCAGACACTGCTGGCTCTTCTAGACTCCAATCAAATGTAGATTTAGGGTAAAACACAAAGACCACAATGAGGGGAGATGGGTTCCTGTATCCAGGGCTCTTTAGAACACAACAAACAGTGAAATAATTCCAGTTAAACTCCTTTCTCCCACATATTTTTCCCACTAATAACTCCTAGCTGCAGCTGATCTCAGGACACTGTTACTGCTACAGGGTAACTAAAGGTACTACAGACAATCCTCAGATGGAAAATGATGGGCCAACTCCACAGGAAACAAACAAGGATCAGGAAAACACAGTGGACAGTTCAGGCACAGGAAATGAGGTGCAAGCACAGCTCATTAACATCAAAGCTCTGATAAATTTAAAGTATTGGCATTGCACTATGTTACACCAAGGTAAGTGTGGGGGTAACAATTTACAGTATGATTTTAAAGAGCTTTATAGTGTATTCAGGTTCTATTAATTAACCTAGAAAATCAGTAATTATTTCAGCAACCCAAAAGAAAGAAAATTTACTTTCTGTGCAACTTAGAGTGGGAAGGAGGAGCTGCAGTACCAGG
The DNA here is from genome assembly GCF_000738735.6 of Corvus cornix cornix. Lineage (NCBI taxonomy): Eukaryota > Metazoa > Chordata > Aves > Passeriformes > Corvidae > Corvus > Corvus cornix. The sequence goes on along the minus strand of NC_046339.1, from coordinate 1,568,977 downwards.
CTTAGTAAAGCCTGAGATTGGTGCAGCTGGAGCAGAAAACCTCTGCAAATCCAAGCTGTTTTTAACAGGATTAGAGAGGATCCATAAAGTGCTTTTAGGCAGAAAGTTGTTGGATGTTAATTCACTGAGGAGCTGAGGTTTGAAGGACATTGAGAAGCAGGAGCAGCAAAGGCACAACACAGAACAGAGATTGGTCACAAATCCGGGTGTATTTTTACGGACACGAGCACTGAGCACCATCATCTGCTCCAGGGAATCTCCATCCCAAGGGAATGGGGACAGTTATTTCCTGCAGCTCTTCAGGGGAACGTGTGTTCCTTTCACATTGAGAGTCTCCAAGGAATCCCTGGGCACTCTGGATCCTGGAGCTCCAAGCGGCTTCTCTCTGGAAAAAGAACAACAATGATCACAATCTCCATGAGAAAAGGAGGAATAAAACCTGCAGCTCCCCTGGGGCTGCCACAGACATTGCTCCAGAGCTGGATTTTCCTTCTGCTGCTGGAATTTCCGTATCCTGTAGGATAGGAGGGAACTATTTTTACCTTCTTGATCCATTTTCCCTGGGACTGTAATGGACACTTTTGGATCTTGGAGATTCCACAGCTCCTCTGCTTCGGCAGGGCCTGAACTTCATGATCTCTTTCTGCCACTCCTCATCAAAGGTGTCAGCCTCAGCTGGAAAACAGATTAATTTATTTGAAATGTTAATAAAGAGAGGAAAAAAACATTTAATGAATATTAGGGGATTTGAGTAGTGATTTTAAATGTTGTGGTCCACAATTCTCCATATGGCCTGCCCCTGTTTCTGGGATCTGTACAGGAGAATTGAATTTGGAGACTTTCGGTCTAAAAGTCTCTTTTAAGCTGTCTCAAGCTGGAACCTCAAAATCAGAGTGTGAAACAGTGCAAAGCCCATTAACTGCCTAAAAAGACCTACATTCATCCAGGTTGATGAATTCTTGGTTCATCTCCTCATCCCCAGTCTTGGAGTTCTTGGATTTTTTGATGACATGAGCCCGATCCTGAATGTGGTGACCAATGGCCATTTTCTCCAGGCCACTCTCAGAATCCTTCAGTGCTTTTCTTGTCTCCTTAACCTGTATTTAAGAAAAGGGAAATAAGTGTCCTTCCAACCAAAACTGAGGTCAAAGAGTTCACAGAATCCCAGACTGGTTTGGGTTGGAAGGATTTAAAGCCCATCCAGTGCCACTCCTGCTGTGAGCAGGGACACCTTCCACTGTCCCAGGCTGCTCCAAGCCTCGTCCAGCCTGGTCTTGGACACTGCCAGAGATCCAGGGGCAGCCACAGCTGCTCTGGGAAGAATTTCCTTCCAATATCCCATCTAACCCTGCCCTCTGCAGTGGGAAGCCATTCCCCCTTTTCCTGTTACTCCAGACCCTTGCAAAAGGTTATTTCCTTCCCCAATAGTTTAATATCTTTCCTTTTAAAAAAGTCAGGTTTTCCAAGCTTTTCCAATTCTCTCATTTCCTGTGTTGGCTGAAAATACACCAGCAAACACAAATCAAGCCTATTTTCTTTTGGCCACCAGACAGGAAGATGAAACACCACCTAAAAGTTTTTTAGCTGGGTATAAATTATTGGGGAAAAAACCCTCAGTCTAAAAATGCTACAGAGCCAAGTTTCCAACACTCTCCTTGGAAAAAGACCGAATTATACCCGGTGCCAAAATTCCCAGCGTGAGGAACAACCAATTCAGGCTGTGGTGTTGACTGGCCTGAAAGGCAGGCAGCCCCTTATCAGTGTGGTCTGGGGTATTATTAGCAGCCCTGTGATAACAGAGTGTGCTGCAGCAGGACACATTCCCAGCCAGTCCTGCCCACGGCCTTTAGGGAGCACGTCTAGGCTTTCATGCCCCGTGCCAGGTTCACATTCCCACTCCCAGTTCCCGGCAGGATCAGACACAACAGCTGCAAGGGAGCTCCAGCTCAGTGTTATGTAAGTGCCTGGGCAAAGGGGTGCTTTGAAGGCAGGGGCTGCATAAATCAGTGCCTCTCCTGGAGTTTGGGTGGACAGGAAAACGATTCATTATGGCAAAGAGAAGGACACTGGAAAATTGCTGCTCTGTGCTCTGGTTTTCCAGCCTTGGATGGGTCTGTAATTTATTCTGGGGTGTACTCAAAGCATGAAATTACAGGGAGGAAATCAGAACTTTTAATACAGAGCAGGGTTTGAGAGTCCTGTGTTTTCCCCATGTCCTAAATTTTCTTTGTGCAGCCGGGGGGGTCGGGCTCTGCTCACAGGGAACAGGGACAGGAGGAGAGGGAACGGCCCCAGGCTGGGCCAGGGCAGGCTCAGGGTGGACAGCAGCAGGAATTTCCCCATGGAAAGGGTTGTTAAACACTCCAAGGGGCTCCCAGGGAGTCCCCATCCCTGGAGGTGTCCAAGGAAGGGCTGGATGTGGCACTCAGTGACAAGGTGGGGATCGGGCACAGGCTGGACTCAATCCAACCTCAGGGATCCCAGGATTCTGTAAATTCCAGGAGTGACTGTCTGCAGTGAAAGATGCTGGAGGACACTGCTTTGGTGTGGCTGCACCTCCTGAGAAGTGCCCAGCTCCCTTGTGCTGCATCCCAGGATTACTCACCCCTCCCGGAGCCGTGCGGGTCTGGGTCGAGGCTTGGAAAACTTTGGGAGGTTCATCCCCCATTTTGGAATAAGTCATCATGGAGGAGGAGCTGAAACTGTGTCCATCAGGTTGGATGGACAGGTCATCCTACAAAGCAATGCAGCCTCATTAATCAAAGTTAAAACTTGTGGAGAACAGGTGTTCCTTACTATTTTATTATGGAAAATATCCCTCCACAAAATTAACCCTTCCTGGCACCACATGAACTTCAGTTTTATCTTCAAAGAGTAAAGAAAAATTATAAACACAATATAGTCTAGGCAAAAAATTTCAAATTCTTACCAGCTCCTTGAGATTAGTCCCATTTTCTTGGCATTATTTTCTGAGGAATATCTGAAGTAACTGGCACTCTCCAGAACACTAAATTTGAGAACAATTTTAAAAAGAACTCACGAATTTCCTTTGCATTTCCAGCATGTTGTTCCTCATGTCTGACATCATCCTGTCCATTGCAGAAAATGGATCTCCAAAACCTGCATCCTGCTTAAAAAAAGGGGGAAAAAAGACTACAGTTAAAACAGTCTCCACCGAAAGCTGAAGTCCTGAAGCTCTTTTTCACATGCATTTTTAACTCAAAAAGCTTTTCAGGCTGCACTTCACACACAGACAAGCCAAAATGCATCTTTTTAGATGAAAATTGAGGGAGCTGGATTAAGCTGGAGATATTGGGAAGATGAAAGTGGAAGATTTGTCACCCCGATGTCAAACTGGCCACAAAATGAGTTTATTTTACAAAAATATTCATTGGATATATATATATAATTGCAATATCCAATTATTTCACAAATGTGTTCACAAACCTTCTGAGGTCACCAGCTTCTGCTCTGAAAGTCCTGTGTGACCCTTCAGGGCTTACACTTGAATAAATTCATTTCCAGAGTTATGTATTTCAACGTTGCAAACTTAAATCTGCATTTAAGCCCAAAATGAAGTAAAATTAAAGTACAGAAAACTTTCCACTTATTTTTTGACTACAAGACATTGGAATCCTCTGGCCAAGAACTATGAACAGATGATGGATATTTTACAGGATATTCCAGACCCCCAACCCACAGCTGGAAACCACTCCAAGCCCATTTCCAGGGGCAATCCCATCTCCAGGGGCTGCTCTGCCTTACTGGGAGCAGTGGTTTCGTTGGTGTCACCCCCACAACCACATCCTCCAGCAGCACTCAAAGTTTGGGGTTTCCCCAGGGATTACTCCATCCACATCCAGAGGTTAATGCCCCAGGAAGGATTTTTTCCCTGGATTTTCTTATTCCCAATCTGTCAACAGCACCAAAAGCAGGATGCAAGCACAGAGCTCAGCCTCTGCCATGCTCTGGTTACACACAGCTTACACAGGAGCTACTCCAGGGATACTAACCACTCTCCCAAAGCCTGCAAAGGGCATGAGGGAGAAGCTGGTGGCCTGGAAAAAAAAGGAGCAACATCTGGAATTATTATCAGGAACAGCAGAAATTACTTTTATATGCAGTAGGTCACATGAAACATTTCCCATCTAATTAAAATCACTCAGGAGGCCCATGGTAATTAATTAAGTAGTCCCTGGGTATGTGGAAATAATACATTTATAGTGATGATATTAGAAAGTGATAACTGCCAGCACATCTAATAAATATTGATAAGTGTGTGTGAAAAGCACTTAGAGGCTGGCAAACATTTGTACACCACAAGAACCTTTGTGCTGAAGTGATTTCACACTTCAGGCCCCACCCTGGAATGCTCCATTCCAGTCAGGCAGCAGAACCCCAGCACTGAAAGCTGATTAAAATCAACAAATCAACAAATTGTCCCACTGATACTGAGTATTTCTGCATGACAGGGCAGTGAGATCCTGGGAAACACAGGGATGTTTCCAGGAAACTGAGATTGGAGGGTCAGATAAGGCCTGCAGACACACGGGGTGGCAGGAGGACCAAACCCTCTGCAGGAACTGTAACGCAAAAAGAAGGAATTCTCCAATTCTGGAACAGCTTTAGGAACTCTCCAGGTTTCTATCAGGACTGACTAGGCAGAACTGTAAATAATAATACATATTTTTTCTCTACATGTGACATCCTCACCAATAGCAGTTATTAGTCATACCAAGCTTATAAACTCTGTTTTGTAACACTAAAAAGCCACTCAAAGCTGTTAAAACGTTTGCCTGATATACAGGATCATGAGATATGCCAAAAACCCCAGTTAATAGTATCCCTTAATATGTTTTAGCTCATTCTTCCTCCTTCCCTAAAAACTCAACTGCAAACCTGCTGGAGAAAGGAGAAGCAGTTTTAAATTTGAATCCTACACTGGCACACATTGAGTTGTCCCAACTAATTTGGTTCCTTTGAAAGCAGTTTTAGGCCTGCTGCAATTTAATTAAACCCAGAATTACAACACTGCTAATCAGTGTAAGCCATTTGAACGAAGTGTATTTGACAATGTAGCAAAGATCCACCTTTTCCTACATAAAAATCGAATTTTAAGGGTTTAAATCATTGGTGGAGCAGCAGTCTGAGATTACAAGGCAGAGCCATCACTGCTGAGTCGGTGTGACATCTGACAGCTCTTCAGTGGAACATGAGCAACATCAAAAGATCCTGGGAAGGGTTTGGCATTCATGTGGAATTTGTGTGGAATTCTTTTGTGCTTGTCAGACTAACACAGTGCTCCTGTGCCTTTAAGCCGTTGGTGCAGCCACAGATAAAGGGTTGGGGCCTCACATCTGTCCCTCACTGCAGGAACAGGGACAGAACCCCTGAGCTTTAAAGGTGAACTGTGACAGGTTCTTCGTCTAAAGGAAAACCTCGGGTCTGGCTTTAAGCACCACTGATCCGAGGCCTAAGGATCAGCAGAGGGAAGCTCATGCCCTAATTAGAACCAGCTTCTATATTTGCCAGGAACTGGATGAGCAGGGGAAGGAATGTGCCAGCTCCCCTCTGGAGCTGCAGGTGACAGGCTCTGTTCCAGCTCTGACCTGGCCACCAGCCCCTGTCACCTGCCTTTTCTTCCAACGGTCTTTCAAAATCCAGTGGGATTCATCACAGCCAGAGGGAGGCAGCTGCTGAATAGCTGGAGGGAAAGGAACCAGCTCCCAACGTATATTCTCTATAAATACAGCTCTAGATAAGGGTTAGATAGGATTGTCCTGCATGCCCAGAGTTGAAAAAACACTTTATTTGAACACAGATCATCAGTCTCACTTGGTAACACACAGAAATACTAAATTCCATGCCAATTTCCCTGAGCTTTAATTCTTACAGGTTTGTATCTAAGGAAATATTAACAATCAGCCCAAATTCAGAGCATGAAGTCTTGATTCCCAGCTGCAAAGGTGAAACAGGGATTAAAATCCATGGATGGATATTCCTGAGGTGGTGAAATCCAGGCTTGTGTAAATCAAGTGGAAATAGCTGCACACAAGGGACTGACGTGTACAGGGAAGGCACAAATATACCATGGAATCCTGGAATGGCTTGGGTTGGAAGGGACCTGGAAAGATCAGCCACAGGCAGGGACACCTTCCTTAGACCAGGTGGCTCCAACCTGGCCTTGAACACTTCCAGGGATGGGAGCAGCCACATCCAGGCACCTTTTTAAGTCAAGTTAACATAAAAAGGAAATACACGTGCAGAGCATGTGGGACATTCTTAGTGCCTTTCTCTAACAGAAACATTTAATCCATAGTATTTATGAAACCAAGCACTGGATAAAGATCAGTTTGTCCATTAAATGTTGTCTGTTCAATGCTCAATAAAACCCAGACTCTGATTAGCCCTGACAGATGTTTATCAGAGATAAGGAATGCGCCATGAAGGAAGCAAGAGAGGAATCATTCACATTTCACTGAGTGCCGAAACAACTTGAAGGAGATTCCAAGAGCTGAGGCAGGAAATGCCCATTCCATGGAGCAGTGCCTGGAGCTCAGGAGCACTTACCCTGCCGCCGCCCCTCACAGCCAGCTGCGAGTCCCGCTGTGCTCTCCGCTCCGATCTTCTCCCCGCCGGTCTCTCCTCTCCCTCCGGGAGGCTCAGGAATGGATCCCGCCCAAAAGGCTCCGAGAAGCTCCTCATCATCTGCCTCATGTGCTCATGGTGGGCAGCAAAGGGATCCCTGCACAACAGGCATTCCAGAGAGAGGCACTGGGGTTATTCTGCCTGATGGAGAGTGGCTCTGAGATCTTCCAAACTCCGTTTTTTAGTACCCCATAGGGTTCTGTATCCAAAATCTTTAATAGGACCCAACTGGGCCATCTCCCATTCCCAATGAACTCTGATTTTCTTCTCCCTTCCCATCTTTCAGGTTGGGTGTTTGAGATCCATTTTCTCTCAGCTGCCCTCACTGTTCTCCTGCACTCCTGGGTGTCCCTATTCCTTTTCCTCTTTCCTCATCTTTTCCAGAAATATCCATCCTTAGCAGCATCTTTCACTCCAGCCTATGTTTAATACCTGCCAGAACCATAAACTGACCCATGTTTCATTTATCATTATTTTCACCTCTGACATCTGACATTAAAATAACTTCTTTTTAACTTTTCCCCTCCCTTTTTCCCTTTCATCTTCCCAAGCTTAGCCACGTCCTACTCCCTGAACTCCTCATCAAATTTATTCTGCTGGCAGTTCCCATCCTTCTTTTCCTTTTCCCTGTCCCACATGCTTAAAAATACCCACTATCCTCTAAATTCAGGCCAATTCCATCTCTTTTAATCACCCACTGCTGCACCTTTGCCTTCCCTCCACAAATCCTGTTCCCACATCCCTTTCCTCTGCTTAGGAAGAAGATTCTCATTGGCTTTTTGTTTTCCTATAATTTTCCCCCTCCTCTCCCAAAAACCTACAGAACTCCACTGGTATTCCCAAAGCTTGGCTTACAAGGAAAACATTATTCAACTTCCCTAACTCTTTAATTTGGACAAGACCTAATATTCCTAATTAAGGCCAAAAGGGGAGCAAACCAGGAACTTTTCAGAAGCACAGGGTATGAGCAGTGCTGCTGCCTGAGGGCCAGGCTGCAAATTAGCACTTCCCATACAAATGAACATGGTTCATTTCCTCCTTCCATCTCATTTCCTTCTTTGCTATCCCACTGAAAACTTTATGAACATTAGCAGTCACTTCCCAGGTATGTTTATTTAGGTTTAATACACTTCATCCTCCTTCCTCTCAGTTCCTGGCGCTTCCCACAGCCAGGACACCACAGCCTTTCCTGGGACACCTCACAGGAAAAGCTTCAAGCTGTTCCTGACTTCTTCCCTGCCCAGTTATCTTCTGCACAGCTTTTCTGCTCCCCACCCCTTATCTCCAGCCCCATGAAAAGCAGTTCCCACATCACGTGGCCACTTTGATCTTGTGCCAAAGTCACACTTATCATTTTTTTTTCTCCCTTTCACGTGAAAAAGATAAACATGAGGCTGAGTTCATTTTCAAACAAGACTTTTTAAACACAAAAATATCTCTTTAAGCTACGCCCAAACGTAAACTCATCCCAAAAGAGACTTTTGAAATATTTTAGTGTTGCCATGGAGCAGCCCCTGCCCTGCTCCCAGCTTTGGCTCCAGCCCTGCCATGATAAGGAGCTCACCCAGACGTGTTCCCTCACTTCACGATGAAGAACAGATGGAAAAAGTCCTGGCATGAGGCAAGGGCAGGGAATCACACCAGCATCACCATGGGATGTGCACAATTCCAGCAGATCCCAAACCTCAGAGAGGTTTGCTTATCAAACACAAAGAGCTCCTCAGTACCAGGGACAGGGAAGTCAGATACAAACTGAGGAAAAGGTTTAGGAACAGAAGGAAAGGCTCCCAATTCCCAATTTGCCATAAAATGAATTAATGCTGCCAAGCCTGAAAAGAAACACCCCAACGTTGGTATGATCTGGAGTAGGGCAAAACCAATGCAAAGGGAACAGAAAATCCATTTGGAAGACAAAGTTTCCAAGGAATTAAACCTTGATGGCTCCAATGACTGAAACTCACACCATAATTACAAGAGGAGGAGGTCACCCTGACAGAAGAGAGACGGACTGAACAAGGCAAAGTCTCTGCAGGGGACATGCAGGATTTTAAGCCCCTTGCTGCAAGCACAGATTTGATGGGATGGCAGCAGGTGTAGAACACTTTAACAATTATTGAGCATATATGACTTAAAATCTGACCTTTTTTGGGGGTGAGAAGATACTTTTGATGAGAAGGACATGATTTCTGTTATAGCATAAAAGTGATAAGGAAAAAGTGAGGGGCTCCACAAGGAGTCTGCACACCAAATTTGTGCCCTTCACGTGTTAAACACTAAATTATTTTTAAAAGTGAATTCTGGGTGGAGACAAACAATTTATACATCTATTGTTCCAGCACTCTGCAGTAACAGAATTTTGTCTAGTGTGTATTAACCTGACCTTCACCTGACATTAAACATGCACATATAATGTTACTGCTTTCTTCAGTGCACTAAAAATCAGTCCTGGAACAACAAATTCCACTTATTATTTTTGTAAACTGTACATTGTATTAGGTATATTTCCTTTTATTAGCTATTAGATGGAAGTATTAGATTTTTTTTCCCCATGCAGGAAGTTACATAAGGCTGCAGCTGCAGATTCCCTCTGGAGAGAACACCTGGCACAATAAACAAAAGCTGTGCTTTGGAGAATGAAATCCAGAGTGTGCACTGGGCAAACACAACCCCTGCACCTGCACAGGGTTTCAGGGATGGATCCCAGCCTGTCCTGGACACCTTGGGCTGAGTGACTGCTGCTTCCCTGGGACAGCTGCTCACACAGGGGCTCCAACCCAGGCACTATTTCCAGTTCAGCATCAAACTCTCTCCTTATGAAGCAGCTGGAGCCTATTATGACACTATTTTGGACACTAATCTTATCTGAGGTAATCAGCTCATTTCCTTAACCACATGCAAAACAGACTGACAAGGACAGTGCTGAGAAAATGAGTCTCAATTTCCAGCTCATCTTTCACACAAACTCCCTGCCTCCACCTTTTGCAATCTTTTTTTTCCCCTACTTCAGTGGCTACCATAACAAGGAATAAATTAATAAATAAGCAGTTGTTATTTCAAACAAAACCTAATTTCTATTACTACTTTAATTTCCTGCAAAGGATCTGCATAGGGAAGGTTCCTGCATAGAACTCACAAGTCATTGTAACAGCAGGAATATTCCTGGAAACCAAGGGTACTAATCCATGTGGCACAGCTTTGGGAATTATCCTGGAATGTGCTGCAGCTCAGCAGCAGATTCTCCTTTAAGCAGCCTAAGCCAGCACTCCCCGTAACCAGGAGATCCAGACAACAAACCACATCACAGGGCCTGCTGTTCCCTTCCTCATCCACCCCTTACCTTGGCTGTTAATTAAATTCCTTAGAGTTTTTTCAAGGATTTAAAACAATTATCAAGGCTCCCCAGAGTGCTCTGATCCCATTTTCATCCACTACAAATTACAGTTTCTGACCAAACACATGAAATGGGGCCAGACCAGGTAATTCGGCAGTTCTGGCTGAGGGGAGAAGCATTTGCACCACTCACTGCTTACATTTCGATTCCAGTGGCAAAAGAAGATTCCCACAGGGAATAAACTGGGCTCAGGCTTGAATACACAGACAGGAGCCACCACTGTGCTCATGGTACAGAAGCAGAATCCCAGAATGGTTTGGGCTGGAAGGACCTCAAAGCTCATCCCATTCCAACCCCCTGCCATGGGCAGGGACACCTCCACCATCCCAGGCTGCTCCAAGCCCCGTCCAACCTTGAGCAATTCCAGGGATGTGGCAGCCACAGCTTCTCTGGGTAACCTGTGCCAGGGCCTGCCCACCCTCACAAGGAACGAGAGTAAAACCCCATCTGCTGAGCTAAAGCACTGCCATCTCCTCGGGAAATGAGCACACGGAAACTATTTGCCATCCACGCTCTCGCACACGCGTTGGCAAAGTTTTAACTGAAGAACACCCGGGGTTCTGAGTAGTGCTGGCAATGAGAAGAGTTCAGAGACAGCCTGTGGCTAAGTAATTAATTAAACATGAGCATAAATCCGGATGAGCTACACTGCTCAGAACCTGTACTTAGGAAACTGAAGAGCAAACAAACTCAAGGATCTACAGCCAAGGAGATGAAGATCCCCTCTGTACGCAATGTGGATTAAATTCTTCCCTGCTGAGAGGGGAGACAGACTCGAGTCTCCGCTATTGAACCTCGCTGAGAACGTTTAATCCCGGCACGGCTTTAGGGGGGCTCGGGAGGTACCGGGAGGGGCCGGGTGCGGACACAGGGGCGGTTCAACGGCCCCGACGGCGGCCCTTGGGCCCCGACCGACCCCTGGAAACCCGGACAGACCCCTGGAACCCGGACAGACCCCGCTCCTTGCACCGGCACCGAGCCCCGGTCCCTGCACCGGCACCGAGCCCTTTAACCCGCCCCGGTCCCTGCACCGGCACCGACCCCTTTAACCCGCCCCGGTCCTTCTACCGGCACCGACCCCTTTAACCCGCCCCGGTCCTTCTACCGGCACCGACCCCTTTAACCCGCCCCGGTCCTTCTACCTGCACCGACCCCTTTAACCCGCCCCGGTCCTTCTACCGGCACCGACCCCTTTAACCTGCCCCGGTCCTTCTACCTGCACCGACCCCTTTAACCCGCCCCGGTCCTTCTACCGGCACCGACCCCTTTAACCTGCCCCGGTCCTTCTACCTGCACCGACCCCTTTAACCCGCCCCGGTCCTTCTACCTGCACCGACCCCTTTAACCTGCCCCGGTCCTTCTACCTGCACCGATCCCTTTAACCCGCCCCGGTCCCCCAGTCCTTCCACCTGCCCCGACCCCTTCAATCAGCACCGACCCCATGTCCCTCCACCCGCGCCGACCCCCGCAGCTGCCTCAGCCAACGGTCGGTCCCTCACACCCACCCCGCCCGCCCGTTTACACCCCCGGACCGGCCCCTCAGAGCCCTCCACCGCCTCAGCCCCCACTCGGCCGATCCCCCTCCGCCTCACGGCCGTTCCCCACAGCCGCCCACCCCTCACCTGAAGAAGGGATCGTCCTCGAAGCATCTCCGGAGCCCCCCGAACATGGCTGCGGCCACTGCGCTCTGCGCGCCCCCGGCCCCGCGCGGCCCCTCCTCACCGCGCCGCGCCCCGCCCACGCACGTGACCTCCCGCCCGCTCCCATTGGCCGGCGCGCCGCGAGGGGCGGGGCTCCCCGCGCGACGCCGTTGCCGTGGCGACCGCGGGGCCGCCGCTCCAGAAGGTTCCCGGGAATGGGGAATGCGGGGAATGCGGGAAATGCCGGAAATGCGGGAAATTCGGGAAATTCGGGAAATTCGGGAATCGCGGCCTCCTCGCCCCTCGGGGTGCTCCTCCCGCAGCCCCGCTCTGCCACAGGGTGCGCCCCGGCCCTGGGGAGTGTGAGGCGGGGACAGGCCCGGCCCCAGCGGGGCTGTGGCGCGTCCCGCTGCTCGGCAATTCTAGAAATAATTCTATTTTTTCCAGTAGATGGCAGTAAAATAAAGCTGCGGCCTCTTCCCGGCGGCTGGAAACTCGCGGAACGTGGAAAAGCAGCAGGAGGCTGGAGTGAGCGATCCATGAACTGCTGTTCCAGGGAAGCACAGCAGCGAGGAGGGAGCGGGCCGGGATGGAGCAAGGACAGGGATGCTCCGGCCGTGAGGATCAGGGTTCCAGGGCACATCCCCTTCCCAAGGCTTCGTGGCAGTGCATTATTGCTTCCCTGCGCTGCTTCGGGCCTGGGAAGGGCTGGGTTACAGTTAAACAGGGAAAAGGAGCTCTTGGTTTTAGCAGGAAGAGGCAGATAAAGGGAAAACACCTCAGCAAACCTTTGGAATAGTCGTCAGAGGGAGGTTTCAGTAAAAGCATGGATTTGGGAGATCTTTCCCAGCCTTAATTGTAGAGTATGTTGAGAAGTTGAAGCTCCAGGAGCAGAAGAATTTGCAGGATTTTGTATTTGATAGACAAATTACATTAAAGAAAATCCACCTGGCTGGTTTGTGACAAGTGGCAAGTGAACACTGCAGCCTGGCATGGCTGCCCTAAAACCAACCAGAGCCATCTCTGTTAATCAGAATATTGACAAGTAATTAATAAATGACTCCTGTAAATGATTTATGCTACGCTAAAGATGCTGCTTGTGCCATTTTTAGTGTGAATAGACTTCAACTTCAGGGCAGTTTGGAGTAACTGCAGTGCAGAGGTTGGTACTACTAAAATATTTGTCATATTCTGTGTGTGGCTTGAAACAAGGCTGAATTCTGTGTGTGAGCAATAAAACCCATCATGACTGGCACGAGATTTGGTTGTAAAAGGCCCAGAAGAGGCAGAGTTGCCTCCCCTGAGTTTTATTTGCTGCTCTCTTATCCACAAAGAGCTCACCTGGGCAATCCTGGGGTGACCCCTTCCCTGTCAGCATTCCCTGTCAGCATTCCTGCCCACCAGTCACATTGCCGCTGTCACATCCAGCCTGGAGTGAATCCCACATCCCCTCTGGCTGGGATCAGAGGGAACTCTGCCTTCTGACAGCAGAATCAATGCTCACCTGGTTACTGGGGCGTGCAGGAATGCTGCAGCCTCAGTTCATTCATCTTTTATGTCTCTTCTCCACTTTGGGCCAAACCCTTGCAGCGTGATGGATCCTGATGGAACAAGGATCCCCTCTCCGGACTGCCATGGGAATACTCCAGGCTTCTCTAATCCCACCTGGTTATCCCAGGCATGTTTTTTATAGGGAATCTATGGAGTGACAGGGCAAGGGGGATGAATTCCCACTGCCAGAGGGCAGGGACAGATGGGATATTGGGAAGGAATTCCTGGCTGGGAGGGTGGGCAGGCCCTGGCACAGGGTGCCCAGAGCAGCTGGGGCTGCCCCTGGATCCCTGGCAGTGCCCAAGGCCAGGCTGGACACTGGGGCTTGGAGCAGCCTGGGAAGGTGTCCCTGCCCATGGAGGGGGATCTTTAGGGTCCCTCCCAACCCAAAGCACTCCATGATTCCCCAAACTCAGCCCTGTAAAAAGAAGTGATTTCTAACCCTGAGACAGGGATGGGGAACTTCCCCAGAGTTGCTCCCAGCCCTCCACATCACCCACAGCTCCCTGTTTGACTTCATGCTGGCTCCAAAGGCTGACATCTCCCTGCCAGCCGGAGCAGCTGCAGCGCTGGATCCCGCGCAGGAACGGAGGGATGGGGCTGCAGTGTTCACTCCCAGCTGCTGGAAGGAGCTCATTATGGGGTGCTCGGTGCCAGGGACGCAGGGCTGTGTTTGCACAGGGACCCCTTTAATTGCTCAGCCCTTCTCCAGGTCTGTGGCTGCTCCAGCTCCAGCTCCTTTGTGCAGATTAAAAGAGTTCTGTAAGAAACTCCTCGTGCTGCAGCTCTGTCGGGCTGGAGGGCATCTCCAATGAGATTAATGATGTCTGCCTTAATGGAAGAAAACTTTGCATAAATGAGATTATGGTTTCTGCTGAAACCTGCCAACTCTTATTCATTTGCAGTAAATATTATCTTTAATTAAAAGTTTTAAGGTATCTTGTTCCCGAGCTAATGAGATCTACAGTGATTTCCCTTAGGAATTAATTTACCTTCTCAATTCTTACTCATTTTGGTGATAGGACTATTTAAATCTGATCCAGGCTTCAGAGCTTTGTTGAGCACATCCAGCCAGAACAAAAGGTCATTTTGCCATATTGATGTTTTGTTGGTATTTATAATTCCCTTGTTCTCTCTCCATTCCAAGGATCCCTGTTTAGGTTCCTGCCCCAAACATTTCCTTCCAACCCCTGAGTTCCTCTTAACTCCTCATGCTGAGAGCTTTTTTTCCACAGCCATTTCCCTTTGGATTTGTGTTTTCTGTTCCCTCCAGAGTAAAAATCAATTCTGGTGATGCCGAAAAAGACTCTGTGATCAACTCATTCATGTAAAATACACTAAAATCTGTGGGAAACACTTCGTGCAACTGCTGGAAAACACAGGAATATTTCTGCCTTTCTGTATGGGAAACCATCCACTCTAATTCCTCTACGAGGATTATTTTTAAGAAGCAAGGATGCTTTAACACTTGGAGGTGAAAATTGCATTCCTGCACATGTGTTTAAATAGGAAAAGTGCCAAACTGGGCTGGGAGAACTGGAGCCAGAGCCCTTCCTAAGGCTGGACACAATGCTGCTGGCCAGATCGAAATCAATTAATTAACAGAACTAAATGCCAAGGTTCCCTTCATTCAAACATAATCACAGATGGAAATTAAGCAGTCCATTTCAAAGGAAATACCTGGTCTGCACACACAAAGAAGAAACCGAGAGAAAAGAAAGAATTAATGCTCCTTAGCTCATTATCAGCAGATTTTTCTGCTGAAATCCCATCTGAATCCTGGGAGTCTCCTCTGAACATGCTGGGTCTGACAAGGTTTAAAAGTTGGGTAATTAGTTACGCTAACGAGGAAAATGGAACAATCAGAGCCCAGTGTTGACCAGAGGTGGTTTTGTTCTGATGAAATATAAAATACCTGTTCAGGACTATGCTGTCAGCCTCCCCTGGATAAGCTGAACCCTATTTTATACAAGATGCAAGCCAGGGAAAGCCAATTCCTGCTTTCTACAGGAAAAGATTCAATTTCTTTTACTGTTATTCCAATTTTTTCCACTTCCCACCCAACAAGTTGTGACAGAAAACCTCCCCGTGTCCACCCTGCAACTCTCTTTGCGTGTAAGTAGGAAATATCCCTAAAAACTGCCCTTGTCTCTCTGCAGCTGATAAAAGAAGTCACTCAGAAGCTGCAGGAGGAACTCCTGCCTGCAGGAACTCCTAACCCTGAACTTGCAGCACCAAAAAAGGGGAAGAAACACATTTTGGGGCCTGGGACGGGCTATAAATAGAGCTGTCACCAACTTGTGCAGGCTGTTGATAACCTTCCTTTTATAGCTCACTGCAGCCCAGCTTCCTCCAGCCCACACAAATTAGAGATTATCAATTATGGATGAGCTAATAAATAATGCTGGCAGGGCAGGCAATATCCTCTGAGAGCAGGAGGGATCCTCGGGTTGTGTCACCTGTGTCCCGAGCCTTCCGTGTCCATAACGTCTCAGCAAAGTGGGAAAATTGGATTTTTTGGTGTGTTTCTTTGAGGAAGCTGAGAATTGGTGACAAATACCAATGTAAAACACCAATCTGAGTACAAAATCCCAATACATGTAGGAATTGCCAGACTGGATTAGCTGGGATGCCTCCTTGGTGTCATTTTAGGATTTACCCAGGCTGCGTGTTTGGTAAGGAACTACCAGAATGCTCCCAAGAGCTGCATGTGACACAGCCAGCCCATGGCCTGGCACATCACTGGCAGCCCAACTCACTCTCAAGTCAGCCAGGATAAGCTTTTTGGGTTTTTTTAACATATTGGGATGTTGCTTTTCAAATCATCTCTACAGCAATGATCCCTTGGAGAGTTCCTGAGGCCTGGGCTTTAATGAATTCCCAACCTTAATTTCCATCATGTGAACCAGCATTTCTTTTAACCAGCCCCGATTTTGTGACCTTTCTCTTCTCCTCTTGTTTTTGTTTAGCAGAGTCAAAGCTGAGGCACAGAAATATTCTTAAAAACACCACGACCAAGAGCTGGCTCCAGTGGGAGCACCAGCACCGATTCCAGGATCTGATCCAGACTAATACTGGTTTAAATGGCCTCTGTTGCCATCGAGGGCAGTAACTACTGATGGATAAATCTTTGGAAGCACATGTGGAAGCACAGGGAGCACAGGGAATTCTGATCCAGAGCTGCAGCTCTCTGTTTGCCATTCCCAAGGGCCAAGTGACCAAAGGCACTGAGCCTGAACAGCCTTCTGGAGATGACAGAGTTATTCCTTAAAGCCTGGCAACTTCTCTGGGGCACTGGAAGGCAGGGAAAAAATTCCTGCTCCAGCCCAGCTCCAGGAGTGCGAAAAAAACATTTGGATTTTGGTGCTTCCTTCAGCAGCACAGCCAGGGACAGCAACAGCAGTGGGAAGTCAGTGACTCCTCTCCAAAGCTGGAGACACCCCAGGAGCAGAGATCCTGGGCTTTTGGGAGGCATTCTGGAGGTTTTTCCCAGGGAAAATCTGTCTCAGCTTAATGGTGATGGTCATCAAAACTGAGCCCAGCTTTGGCCATGGCCTCAAGCCATGAAATCAGACAAAAATGCAAAATGGATAAAAAATCCCACCTGGGCAACAGGAGCTGCTTGATTTATTCAGGGCTTCCAGGAGCCCTTTTCCATAAGGATCCAAACCCAGGTTTACCTGTGGCTGGCACCAGGTGAAGCCACTTCCAGCCCCTGTTTAAAACCTGAGCCCAGTTCAGGCCACGCTGTGTTTGTTCAAGCACTGAAGGCTCTGAAAGGGGCTCCCCTGCCTCGGGCTGGTCGTGGCTGCAGCTAAAAATGCCTCCTGCTCCTTCAGCAGATCTTCTTAATTCCATGTTCCAATTAGTCCTGGACAAACGGAGTGTACTCAGCGCATGAGTTATCACAACATCGAGTTACCAGCTCAGGTTCTGGCTGATCTCACAGGGAGGGCAAGGATTAATTGTCACTTCTAATCAGCCAGGAGAGGTTTCACTGCTCACTTAAGAAAAAACCAGCTTTTATTACACAATTACTTCTTAATTACATTTCTTGCAGCCCCAAACTTCCAAACATTTAGCTCTGTTTACCCACCTAGTGAGAAACAGCAGAGTCATTAAATAGGGGGTTTCCAACTATTTTGGAAAAAATGGGAGCACTTGGGGAGCCTGCTGCATTCTCTGCCCAGCAGTGTCAGGAGCAAGGCTGGAGGAAACCTGAGAGGGCTCACACAATCAGTGCTCCGTCCCCAGCAGCTCTGGAGGGATCAGCAGGTCCTCTTTCCATTTCCCATGGATTGGCAGAAATGAAGGGTCCTCACTTCTTCCAGCTGTTCCATTCCAGGTGGGCTCAGAGCTGCTCTGCAATTTCCAGAGCCTTACGAGTGTTTTTAGTGGGAGAGGCCTTTGGATTGTGCTGCTGCAGAGCTGATTTCAGTCCATAAGTGACATCAGCTTCTGCAAAGGTGATAAATTGTTGGTAAATGTCAGATAAAGCAAGGACTGGAGGGAGATGTGTAAGAACATGGCCATTAATATTTGATTTAAGTATCTCTTCAGGTCCCAGTTGTTCCCAGTTCAGTAATTTGTACAAGGCCTGAAATAAGATGACCAGAATTTATAGCAAAATGCTATTAAATTCACTGGTATAGAACCAGAGAATCATGGAATGGTTTGGGTTGGAAAGGACCTCATCCCTCCCACCCCTGCCATGGGCAGGGACACCTCCCACTGTCCCAGGCTGCTCCAAGCCCCAATGTCCAGCCTGGCCTTGGGCACTGCCAGGGATCCAGGGGCAGCCCCAGCTGCTCTGGGCACCCTGTGCCAGGGCCTGCCCACCCTCCCAGAGAACAATTCCTGCCCAATCTCCCATCCATCCCTGCCCTCTGGCACTGGGAAGCCATTCCCTGTGTCCTGTCCCTCCATGCCTTGTCCCCAGTCCCTCTCCAGCTCTCCTGGAGCTCCTTTAGGCCCTGGCAGGGGCTCTGAGCTCTCCCTGGAGCCTTCTCCTCTCCAGGTGAGCACCCCCAGCTCTCCCAGCCTGGTTCCAGAGGGGCTCCAGCCCCGGAGCAGCTCCGGGGCCTCCTCTGGACTCGCTCCAGCAGCTCCACATCTTTGTGGTGTTGGGAGCAGAGCAGCTGGAATGTGGGAGCCAGGCTGGAAGCTCAGCTCACTCTGCTGGAAGCACTGAGCACCCTCCTCCCTCCCAGGCCTCAGCTCCTGCTTCCTCCCAGAAAGAGGAGCCCCCTCGTGTCCCCTGCGGCCCCGGAGTGGCAATTCCAGAGTGACTCAGGGTCTAATTCCCAGGGTCACCCTACCCGGCCCTGCCACTGCTGCTCTTTTTCCAACCAGGGAAAAACAAACCAGATTACAAGTGGGGAATATTTTCAATCCTGGTTAATGGTATTTTTAGGATTTTGTATCCCTTTCAAGCTGAGGAGTCTCCACAGCCCCCTCCAGCCCTGGCTTAAGTCCCGGGTTCCAGCTGATCCCTCCTCACAGAGGTTTCTGCAGTTCAAGGATCCCCACTAAAAATAACTCCTTGTAACCTGACAAATGGAAAACTGTCATCAGCCAGAGGGCTGGTTTTGGGTTACTGCTGCAAGAGAGGCCTCGGGATCATCCTGTGCTGCTCCTCCTGGAGTGACTGGAGCAGAAGGAGCAACATTCGATCTCCTGGCCATGAGTGTTTTCTTTGACAGCATCATTTGAGCAGCAAAACCTTCCTAAAATATGGTACCAGTAATAAGGATCATCATTTAAAAACCAAACACAGCTCCTTTCCAGGCAATGATCCCACAACAAACAGTGCTGGAGCTGCTGAGGAATGAGAAGGGGCAGTGACCATCGCACCTGGTTTGATGGGAACCAGCCTCAGGGAATGAGTTTGCTGCTGGAATTCCTGGGGGAGGGGGCTCTGCTGACTCCAGTTACAGCTTTATCTCCCCATTCCTGCACTCCGCTCCCTGAGCCACAGCCAAGGCACTCTGGCATTAGCAGGAACTTTGTGCACCAGAGTCCTGAGTGACAAAGCCACATCACTGCAGGCTGGGAAGCAGGGCTAAATTCTGGTGCTTTACTGGGAAAACTGGCACACAGCTGCTTCCTTCCCTTTCCTATTCAGGAATCTACTCCCCTTCACCAGCAGCAAAGTGGAAAATACAACAAGAAGGTGAACTTTCTTGGAAAGAGTCCAAAATGTGAGAACATCAGAACTTAAAAAGCAGGGTTACTGTCACAGGTTAAGATTTAGGAGATTAAGACAAGTGGGATTGTTGGATCAGGAGAAGTGGGGGCTGGGAGCCAGCAGTGCATTTATCCAGGCTGGTGGTGATAATTTGTACACATTTATAGGGGTTTATGGCCAGGTGCTGACATGGATTGATCTGGACCTGGCTGAGGAGGTCACACATCCCCTTTTGCTCCACACATGGAATGGTGGAGGGCACATTTCCTTGGATACAATCCCTTTATAAGGTGTCCAATGGTAAAATAACCCCAGCAGTAAGTTCCAAATCCACCTGAGTCACACACAGCAAAGCTGATTCCTTCTGGGGCTGCCTCCTCCCATATCCCATTGCTGCTATTCCAATGCATGCCTGCCTTTGGCAGGAAAATGAATAATTGATCACAGGATGCTGCTCAAGGAAAAGCAAAGTTTGTCCCACTGGAACCTGCTGCAGCCCAAACCTTCACACCCAGCCCCCAGTCTGGCCCTGCACAAGCTCTGTGGCACTCACAGGAGCAAAGGTGGTGGAGGAGGATCCACGGGAAGAGTTGAACTCACCTGGAGAACCCACCTGGAATTGCTGAGGTCACCGGTCAGCGCCATGGGAGCTCCCACTGAGCTTGGACAGCTCTGGCAGTGTGTCCTGCAGGGCTGGCACAAGGTTTGGGACTGATGGGATCCAGGCAAAAACTCCATCCTGACATTTCCTTCCTCTCCCAACACCAACAACTCCAAAGCTTCCACATCCATGAGTGTGGAAAGGAGGGACTGGGAAGAGTGTCAGGTTAAGAAACCAGAAAAATCCCTCTTCAATGAACCACCCAAGGCAATACCCAAGTTATTATTCCATGAAAAGTGCAGAATCCTGAGGAATTCATTATTGGACATGCTGATCATTGAGCTGTGACTGGAACTATAAAAATCAACTTTACCCTGATTTGCTCCATGTTTCCAGTGGAGTTTGGAATATTTCAGTACATTTTCCATTCAGCTGGGATTATCTAGAATTTATTTATTATCTAAATGTTATTTCCAGATTCTTTCCAGCTCTTGCTCCCAACTCTCCTCCAGCAAATTCAGATGTTGATTAATAAGCAATAAATAATTAATAAATACTACTTTTACCATAAGTCTCTTCACAGTCTATTGTGGAATTTTCTAATATTCTACAGGGCTGCAAATAAAAGGAATCGTTTTACATCCAATAAAAGCACCAAAATTATCCAATACAATGTGTGAAAAGAGGAATTTACACCTGGACCTTCCACAGACATCAAATAGTTTTTATTTTCTATGAGAGAAACATAAAAGGTGATTAGAAAACACAGCAATGACAAATATTTACCATTTGAAAATGCTGAAATGAAACAAGGGAAACCATTTTCCCCCCACTTTTTCCTGCAGACAAGGTCTTGGAATATTTGGATGCAGGATAAAGTCAAACTAATGCTTCATAGAGGAAGTAAAAAGGTGTCAGAATGCAAATTCAATACATTTTCCTTTTATATCCAGGATCTACAATAAAAAAGAAGACAACCAAAGTCCATTTCCAGAGTCAGCCTCCATTTTTTATCACCACAGATGTGAGAACCAGGAGAAATAATCCTAAAAAGCAGCCTTCCAAGGGAATGCTGATGCAGGTGAGTTCCAGTGAGGTACATCCAGAGGTGGGGCTCAGCTTTCTCCTCTCCTGATGTGCCAGTTTCCTCCCAGCTTTGCTGAAGAAACACTTTTGCATTTTATTTATTTTATTTGGTTGATCTCCCACATTTAGTTGGATGATGGGCAGTGTGGTGGGAGTTTATCCAGGCTAAATTCCGATGTTCAGACTAAACTTTCATTATTTGGAAGTCCCACCTGGCCAGAGGGAACTTCGTGGGCTGGGAACAGTCACTGCACACAGCCAGGTGTGTGACAATGACATAATTCAGTAATTACATCGATGGTGAGATTGGTACAATTCCCCATTTGGAGCTGCAGTAGTGGCAGATGTTCAAGGAGCATTTTTCCACCCAGAGTGAGGAACTGGGAGCAGATGGATGAACACATCCACGTGGAAGATTCCCTCAGCCAGGAGCCTGCCCAGATATTCAGGATTCCACAGAAGGAAGGAGGAGGGGATAACAGTGATCTCCCTGCCCTGGGTCCTCTCCAGCTGCAGGACCTGGCCTGGCCTGGCCCCACTCACCCCTGACTGTCCCAGCCCTGCTCAGTCCCAGCCCCGAGCCTCAGTTCCCATTTATCTCCCAACTCCTGCCTGGTTCTCTAAAATGTTCTGGATTGGGAGGTATAAAATGATGTTTCATGGGCTGCCAGGTGTTCTGCACCTGAGGAATTCCCCCCTAAACAAGGAAATGCCCCTGGCTGTGCTGCCCTGCCCATCTCCAGTGCGGGGTCTGGAGAGAACCAGGGCAGAACATTCCTGGGTATTCCAGTGGAGCAGGACACAACACTCCTGTTCATTCAGGTGAAACCCTCCCTGCCTGCACAGCTCATTAAAATCTCCTCTAAGAGACAAACAGAACAACTGAATGTAGGAATTCCACGTGGGAACTGGCCTGGGACGGTCCTTGGGAGCTGTCAGGCCACGGGGCTTCCCATCAGCCGTTCCTGGCGGAGAGCAACCAACCTCTGGAACCACTTCTCCTCAGCCTCTGCCTTCTCGATGAACAGCTGGGCACAGGGAACAGGAGACAAGTTGGCACAACTCAGCAACTCCATGTTTGTGACCATCCCTTGGAACACCCATGGCTGTTTCAGCACCCAAAGGAAAAGCTCAGGGGGTTAAAGACAAAGGTGATCCAAAAACACCAGGAAAAGCAGAGACTTTTCATGGAATCCTCAAAGAGTTTGGCTTGGGAAGGATCTTAAGGATCATAATCATTGGAAAGCCAAGACTCCAATGCAAGTTCATCATTGCACATCTTGATCTCTGCTGTCTCTGTCCAGTGCACAGAACTCACACTGGTTTCTTTACTGCAAGGCATTTTTAACTTGCTAATTCTTAAAAAACTCTGTGTAAGTCCTTTTACTTCCAACTGAAGTGCTCCCAAAGGAATTTGCTCAAGTGTAGCCACAACAATTTAAAATTATCTGAAGTCTGTCCTGTGTTTAAAACTTTGCAAGTTGGCAAAATGGGCAAGTCCTGAGTTTTCCACCTGGTTTCCAACTACAGAAACCAAAAGCAATTTGTCCTGAATTTTTACTCAAGGGGATCTTAAATTCCCCTGTGTTACATTAATTATATTTTGTTATAAAATTAATTTCTAACTCCAGAACTCCTGGTGAACTTCCTGTGGGATTGCTCTGCTGGGCAGTGGGAGGAGTGGGATCCTCTGTGTCCTGCTGTCTCCAGAGCAGGCATTTTGTGAGGAGCAGCACAGCAAAGGCTGTGGGGTGCCCTGGTCCTGCTCTCATTCCAGGGGCTGTTCTAAAGCTAAAGATGGGATAAATATGGCAACACTCACGTTTGGATGTGCTAAGGAATTGTCATCCTGGTATTTGATGGCAGTGGGAATGTGGGCAGCTGGAGGCTCTTTCTCAGGAGCCGCTGCCTCAGTGGTTCCTGCTCCCACATTTCCAGGCTCATGCTGCAGTTCAGGAGGTTCTGTCGACTAAAAAAGAAACAAACACACAAAATTGGAGTGTTTTATCCCCAAATTCCCAAACGTGGCAGCATCTTAACCCAGCACTTGGCTGCCCTCCCAGGAAAGGATCCTCATGGAAAGACTTCTCAGCATCCTCAGCAGGATGGACACCCTGGACATGGACAAAGGATATGAGGTAACAAAAAAAGGTATAGGGAGAGAGCTTGAAAAACTCAACACTGGGATTTTGGATCACTTCCTGAAGAAGCTGCATCAGCTTCTTGGAGACTTCTGGAAAGGCAAGAATTTACACATTCCTGGGGAAACAACCAGGGATAATTCCAAACACTCGCTGTGGGGAAAATGAACCAAGCCTTGGCTTGCACACATCCCAAACCAGTTCCCTACAACACCAGGTGGCCAAAATGCAGGTGATTTCTGGGATCTGGATGTCTCCTGTTGGGTTTCTGGAAAGCTGATTGAAAAGCAAGCTGCTTCTTTTCAGGGAGTAAATACAGACTTAAAGTCTGGCTTTAAGTTAAGCAGCATTAAAAATATCTCCACTCTAATTACAAAGTAAATGTCTGATCACTTTGGGATTTTAATTCTCCTGCTTCTCCTAAAAAAAGTCTTTAGAACAGATGATTTCCTTAAATTCTGACACATTTAAATTCCCTGAGCCCATCCTGAGACCATCAGGGAGTCCCTGGTGGGATTTCAGGTGGGTTTAGGGTTGATGCTCTTTCATCAATGGAAAATCCGTAATAGTGCAGCTTCCTCCTGGCTCTGAGGGGATAATGCAGCAAGAAAAGGATTGAGAATGTGCCTTGTGGAAGGAAGATATCCTTTTTGGATGGGAAATGTCCCTTTTGGATGGGAGATGTCCCTTTTGGGAGGGAAATGTCCCTTTTTGGATGGGAAATGTCCCTTTTGGGAGGGAAATGTCCCTTTTGGATGGGAAATGTCCCTTTTGGGAGGGAAACGTCCCTTTTGGATGGGAAATGTCCCTTTTGGACAGGAAATGTCCCTTTTTGGGTGGGAAATGTCCCTTTTTGGGTGGGAAATGTCCCTTTTGGGTGGGAAATGTCCCTTTTGGGTGGGAAATGTACCTTTTTGACTTCTTTGCTCGACCTGAAGGTCTGTGGGATGAAGGCGTCGCTTTCGATGGCTTCGATCTCCTTCACTCGCTTCACTTGGTCGATGAGGGTGGCTTGGTCTGCAGAGGGAAGGTGGGATATCATGGGATCAGTGAAATCCTGGGATCCAGGCCCTGTCCCAGCCGTGCCTGGAGGAGATTTTGGGACATACCAGGAGAAACCGCTCGTGCAATGCAGCCCAAAATCCTCTGTCACAAGGGAAAGCTCCAAGTAAAGATAACAACAGTGAGGCCATTGCTGGGAGCATTCCAAATGCTGACCTAAGGATTTGTGGGATAAATGGGGAAGAGAAGGCTCCAGGGAGAGCTCAGAGCCCCCTCCAGGGCCTAAAGGGGCTCCAGGAGAGCTGGAGAGGGACTGGGGACAAGGATGGAGGGACAGGACACAGGGAATGGCTTCCCAGTGCCAGAGGGCAGGGCTGGATGGGAGATTGGGAAGGAATTGTTCCCTGGGAGAGTGGGGAGGGGCTGGGATGGAATTCCCAGAGCAGCTGTGGCTGCCCCTGGATCCCTGGCAGTGCCCAAGGCCAGGCTGGACATTGGGGCTTGGAGCAGCCTGGGACAGTGGGAGGTGTCCCTGCCATGGCAGGGGTGGCACTGGATGAGCTTTGAGGTCCTTTCCAACCCAAACCATCCCATAATTCTAAGCTGGCAAGAGCTGCACTACAGCAAAGCCCATAAATACAACTTCAAGCCTGATTTTTTGGGGGGATTTGGAAGTAAAAAAAATAATTTGCTACATTTAAACTTGTGTTTGTAAGTCCTGCTGCCTCGGTGCTGAAACCTTCTCCCTTAAAACAGATTCCTAAGGATTTCTGGGGATAAATCAAATATCCCAATGCCTGCTGGGGAGAGGGAGTCAGAATTCACTGAGGTTTTGGATACACCAGGCCTGAGGGTAAATAAAAGGACAGAACATGGAACCTGATTAAGCCAGGGATAAAAAGAGGCAGGAAAAGGAGATTTCAAATCCACTGCTCAACTCCAGTTTCACAAAATCCCAGCCAGCTCCAGGATCCCACACGGATCCTGCACAAACTGATGGGGATGACAAATTAGGAAAGGGGCAAAAATCACTGAATGCTGCCAATGACATCAGTGACATTAACAGGGGAAAATGGACTGGAGGAAGCAGAGCCCATTAGTGCAGGGCACTTTTGACAAACACATTACTGGGAGATAAAACGACTTCCAGCTGTTGTTTGTCAGCTGTCAGTGGAAGGATATGTATTTCATAGGAAAATCAAAAATAATGGAGTCAGAAAGCTCAGAGGCTTCAGACAAAAAAAAAATCAATACTAACTCAGTGCATGGTGAGTGTTGTTACCCTCTAAGGGTGGAATAAAAGGAACTAAATCTCGGATTAGGGCTGGTTTTTAATAAAAAGGTGATTCCAGCAGCAGGTACCATTTCCAGCCCTGTCACCTTGGCAGGGGGGACCTTGCCCAGTTTGACTGGGAGCATCATCCTTCAGGGATAATTCACTATTTTACACTTCTCTATTTACATCTATTTCTATCCTGCCACAGATATAAATACACACAGCAGCTTTTACAGCTGTAAATTCATATGGAATTGAGCCGGATCAGCAATAACCTGGAATGTCACTTCAGAACTAAAATCTGCAGGAATTCTTTCCATGCCACCCCAAAATACCACACACAATAATTAAAAACACCAAAGAATCAGATAAAAGAAAAGAAACAGAGGATTCGACGACCCTACAAATCAGATAAAAGAAAAGGTAACTTCCCTGCAAGCTCTGCCTAAAATATTCCCCTTTTTTTCCTTAAAGACAAAATTTATTCCACTAAGAGTTTTAAAATCAATGAAACAGAAGCATTAAATGACCAATAATATCTTGTGAATCATCCATTAAATAAAAATATGTTTTAAACATTTCTTGGATAATCTTTGGGTGTCAATTTTTATGGATTTGTTGCTTATCCATAATCCTGACCATGAACATGTACCTAAAGAGATTTTTTCAAGCAAGTCTAACTCCAGAATCAAAGCCATGTCACAACAAACCTTCAATATTCCTCAGAATCGGTTTCTTCCTATTTTACTAACTGGATTTAAGGGGTTAATGTAATTTAAAAATATAACATGTTTTATGTTAAATGCTTTCAAAACCCAAAAAAGCTGTCATTTTTTCTTGCTCTTTTGAGTAGAGGGTGAAAAGAAGGAAAGACCCCCAGACTGCAGAGTAAACAAACAACTACAGCAGAAAACATTTCCCCTTTGACCCCGTTTTCTTTGGGGTTTTTGGAAGTGGTGGTTTTATCCAGCTGCCTTATAGCACGGTGTGTTTTCCAACAGAACCGTGTTGTCACACATCCCACGGTTTTTGACTGATCCCAGTTTTACTTAAGCCGCACAAACTGACAAATTAAAGAAAAATGAAGTTTTCCCTGGACAATTTGCAGTGGGAGAGACAAAACCTCCCTGGCTGTGGGAGATCCTGGATTCTGTACTAAACAGAAGGGAAGCACTGGGGAAAGGAGGAAGAATCCAGCAGGACAGTGGGATTCACTGCAGCTGTGCCAGCTCCAGATTTTACCAAACCTGGGGCTCTGGTTTTTAGGGAATGTTCCTGCCTCAAGTCCTTTCTGTGTGCAGGAGAGGATCAGTTATTCCAACCCTGATCCCGTGGTATCCCAGACTTCTGATACCCTTCCCAGCCTGAGTGCTGGAATTCCAGAGCCAGCGGGAGCTGCCTGGAGATCCTCCCTGGGAATTCTCCCTGGGGACCATCCCTGGAGACCCTCCCTGGGGATCATCCCTGGGGATCCTCCCTGGAGCCTCAGCGCCCACTCCAGAGGTGAGAGCTCCCAACAGCCGGAGCAAAATCCTGAGGGAATCAGCCCAGAAATGTCCCATTCCCACAAGCTTTGAACACAACATTCCCGGCACTCCAAGTCCCCCCTGCTCCTGCCCAGGCTGGAAGGGACTATCCCGGGATATCTCCTGGGATGTATCCTGGGATATCTCCTGCGATGTATCCCGGGCCATCTCCTGGGATGTATCCCGGGCCATCTCCCGGGATGTATCCCGGGCCATCTCCCGGGATGTTTCCCGGGCCATCTCCTGGGATGTATCCCGGGCCATCTCCCGGGATGTATCCCGGGCCATCTCCTGGGATGTTTCCCGGGCCATCTCCTGGGATGTATCCCGGGCCATCTCCCGGGATGTATCCCGGGCTGTCCCGCGGCCATCCCGGTTCCCGGCCGGGCTCCGCTGCCGTTAGAGGGAGGCACCGCCTCACTCAACAGCGCCGGAGCCTCCGCGCCGCGGGTGCCGAGCCCGGGATGCTCCGAGCGGAGCATCCCTGCAGGACCCACCCCGGGCATCCCGGATTTCGGGATCAGCTTCCAACCCCCACCCCCCATCCTTCTCACAACTCAGCCAGGATAAGGCTTCCCATTCCCGCTGCCGCTTGCCGATCCCTGAGCTCCGGCAGAGCTCCCGCTCCGACACTTGGCCACACTCTTTCCCAGCTGTTGGGATTTCCAGGGAGAGAACTTTTCCCAGGCAGAGGCGCAGGAACAATAACCACGCTCCAAAAAGAGAAACTGGACAGAGAAAGTTTTGCCCGTTCATTTGTGTGCTCCCAGCTTCATTGCAAGCACTTGGAAAATACAATTAAAGGCATTAAAGTAGCAAGTTGTGACTAATCCAGCATTTATTTACTACAGGGAGCACACAGGATTTACAATTAAGTTGGAAAAATGTGAATTAACAAGAAAAAACTTTGTCCAGGCTTGTTTTAAGATCTTGTGAGAGTGAGGTTATTAAAATATATTAAAAATAGCATTTTGTGAGCACTGTGGTACTTACTAGAGAGAATACTACAGAGAGTACCAGACTACTCTAGGTTTGCTATTTTAATACGTTATAGTGATAGTAACCTCGTTTTTATAGGATTTTAAACAAGTCTGGACACAAACAGCTTTTCCTTTAAAAACCTGGGAGCAGTAGGAATAAAATGCAGCAGAAAACAGGAGGGGAAAGTTCAGCAAGCGAGTTTTGAATTTAAGAACCTTGAACTTAAGAACCTTAAATTCAAGAACTTTGGATTTAAGAAGGTTAAACTTCTGCTGGAGCTCTGCATGTCCTGCGTGCAAGTCGCCTTCACCACTGCCCTCCTCACACCCCTGCACCCCCATTTTGGGGCTTCTTGGGGTATTTCTGAAAACATCCTGGGCAAGAGCCACACTCAGCCAGTGGAGAGCTGGGGCCAGCTCTGGCACAGTAAATTTTGCTGGATTTGTGGCCACCCCACGTTTGTCACCGTGCCGACACCGGAGCCGCCGCGCTCCTTCCTGGGCACACAAAGCCAGGGCTGTAATTCAATGCTCAATTTACCCTTGTCTCAGTGGAGATTTCTCCCCGCTAATTGATAGAAATTAAGCCATTAATCAAGGCACCAGCCATCATTCAACCCAGGGAAGATGAATCCAAACTTTCATCATAACCACCTTCCCCATTTTAGTGTTCATTAGCATTAATTTTTAATGCAATTATGCTCTTCTTTTACGCTGAGCTCATAAATTACTGCTCTTTTGTTGCTCGCTGGCCTTGTAAAATCCAAGGTAATGCTTTGTGCTCTGATCTTAAAGGCAATTACTGCCTGCTTCTATCTTTTCCATACCTCTATCCCAAATAACCTCTGTGTTGGAGGTACAGACTCACCAGTGCAGATCCCACATGGATGTTTCCTACAGAGCAATTTGTCCACATTAAACCCACATACTGACACGGGCAGAGCAAGAATTCCTGCTTTTTCTGCCGGATCCCCGGATCCACCGGCAGAGAAATGACAGGAAAATGGGATGGTGCATTGGATACAGGGAAAAAATCGGTGTATTGGAGTGGAAATAAGCTGTGGATGAGCGCAGGGAAGCCGTGCAGGACAGCAGGGCTGCAGCTTGGAGGCTCTCCAGCTTTTCCAGGGATCACTTTGTGCTGTCACTTCAAAAAGTGCTGCTGGCACGTGCCCAGTGCTCCTTTCTTTGCCCTGTGCCTGTTCCAGTGTGTGGAAACCCCACAGAGCCCTTCCAGGGGATCCTGTGTTCCATGGGATCCGTGCTGGCACTCGGTGCCCCGAGTCAAGAACTTCCAGCCTTTTATTCCCACTCCATGCACCGATCCTCAGAAGCCCACCAGGGGAAAGGCACAGCAGCTACAGCCACCTCTGGCTGCCCTCAAACACCTCGGAGTGGTTCCAGGGAAAAGGAAATGTACTTCAGGAAAACGTTGCTTTGTTTGAATTATTTTTCTGCTTCTTTCCTGGGCCGGGCCTTTAGCTGGGATATGGGATAATGTCACTCACAGCAGCTAAAGGTCTGCCCAGCACCAAGAAAATATGATCCACCTCTAAGTTGCCAATTTATCTAGGCCTTAGCCAGCCTAAATAAGACAATTCCCAGTGAAGTCTCATGCTCATCCCATAGATTCCCAGAAAACCCCCCCTCTGGAAGTACCTGTGTGATGATCCACGAAACCTCATTTCTTATCAAAATAAAATCCCCACACCAGGGACTTAAGAAAATGGATCTGGAATTTTGTTACATACGCCCCTGTTTGTCTCCCATACGCCCCTGTTTATCTTCCCTATACACTCCTGTTTATTTTCCATACACACCTGTTTATTTCCCTATATGCCTCTGTTTATTTCCCCATACATCCCTATTTATTTTCCCCATAACCCCTGTTTATTTCCCACACATCCCTGTTTATTTTCCCTTTAGAAACAGCTTTTCAATACGTAGCTATAAATTTGTGTTTCAACTGACTGAAGTCCAATAACCAATTCCATGATGGTTTTTACAACCCCATTCCCTTAAGTGACTTCTCCTTTAGCACAAATAAACGCCAGGGAGATGACAGGAGAACACACCACATTAATGAAATACAGAAACCAGATTTGTTTCTCATCCTGAAATCTGAAGACGATTTCAAGACTTTTCATTTGTAAAAATAAATCCTAAATTTCCCTGTTAGGGAGATCATAAATTTCTCTGTTTCACTTGTGGAACAGTAAAAATTTAATGACACCAGCTGTGATTGCTAAAATAAAATCACTCAAATATCAGCTGCAAATATTCTTTGATATTTATCAAATATTTATGGAATGGTTTGGGTTGGAAGGAACCTTGAAGCCCACCCAGTGCCACCCCTGCCATGGGCAGGGACACCTCCCACTGTCCCAGGCTGCTCCAAGCCCCAGTGTCCAGCCTGGCCTTGGGCACTGCCAGGGATCCAGGGGCAGCCCCAGCTGCTCTGGGCACCCTGTGCCAGGGCCTGCCCACCCTCCCAGGGAACAATTCCTGCCCAATATCCCACCCAGCCCTGCCCTCTGGCACTGGGAAGCCATTCCCTGGCTCCTGGCCCTCCAGGCCTTGTCCCCAGTCCCTCTGCAGCTCTCCTGGAGCCCCTTTAGGCCCTGCAAGGGGCTCTGAGCTCTCCCTGGAGCCTTCTCCTCTCCAGGTGAGCACCCCCAGCTCTGCCAGCCTGGCTCCAGAGGTGCTCCAGCCCCAGAGCAGCTCCAGGACACTGGGACTGGGGGCTCTTCAGGGAGAGCAGGGAAGCAGAAGAGGGAAGTCTGGAATATGAAGGACAGGAGAGGATGGGCAGGCACAAAGCAGGGTACAATTTAAGGAACACATTTCAAAGTGATTATTAATTACAGCAGCTTTAATAAAAAGCCCGGAATTGATTCCTCCAGCAGCCATCATCCATGAGGGGCCATCGATCCCCTCTCCAATTCCCTTTCCCTCAGCTCTGCCGAGGGGGAACACAGAGAGTGGCCAAACCCCAAATGCCCGTCCCTCTTCCCAGCTCTCATTATCACCGTGTGGCTGCTCTTCCTAACAAGCCACACTCTGCCACTGCACCAAAACTCGGCATTTTTTATTTTCTCCTTGATTTGCTCCTGCCCCCTTTTAATTCCAAACCAGCAATATAAAGATTAAACAGAGATAAAAGAAGATCACAGTGTGTGCCAGATGCTGGAACAGCCTCCTGGGACCAGCAGCACAACACCAGGTGTTGGTGTCAGCCTAATGAAGTGACACTGGCACACCAGGGACACCCAGGGCGGGGCTCCAAACCTGCCATTATCCAGGCAAAACCAGGGAATATTGGAAATTCCAGCTTTGAGAAGGCAGGAAAAAGCAATCCATGTGTTTCTATAAATGTATTGTCTGTATTAAATAATTTGGGGGTTAAACAAATTGAGTTTGGTCTTTGCCACCACAATGAACTTCAGGAAAATTTACTGAAGATAAATGATGACCTCAGGCAGTAACTGCTGAACTTAAGGGCATCCCAATATAGGGCTGAGTAAAGCACTTTAACTTATTACAGCTCCCAGCCTGACCTCACCCCAGCAAATCTTCTCCTGGCACATCCAACCTGTGGTTTAATATCCATTACACCCAGGGAAAGTCTTTTAACTCTCTCTAAAGGAAGTGGGAAGGGAAATCAGTGGGTTGGGGTGGCCTGGGCAGGGCCAGGGGTTGGACTCGTGAACCCTGTGGGTCCTGTCCTGCTCAGGATGTTCTGTGGTGGCCATGGACAAGATTCTTCACGTGAGAACTCCTGGCCCTCAGGTTAAAGATGAATGCAAAAAGATAAAACTTTTAATTTGGGTTTATAGAGTTTATAATTAAGGGATCTTCTAGAAGTTGAGTCTTCCAGGGTTTTTTTTGGTACATTCTAACTTTGCTTCCGTGACCCCTCCAGCACTCGAAATCACGGAATCACAGAACCACAGAACGGTTTGGGTTGGAGGCACCTGAAGACTTGAAAAATTTCGCTTTGCTAAGGAAAAGCCACCCCAGCAGCACGGAGGGATCAGCAAGAGCCTGGAATGACCCCTCAGGGATGGGGGTGATTCCCTGTTTAAGGCCAGCTGTCTCCCAGCCCTACGTTCCCAGTCTCGTTTGCATCCCTCCCTCCCCCTGCCCACGTGGGCCTCATTTCCAGGCCTATTCAAAATGATATTTTCCAAGCATGTGCCACACGACTTGTTCATATAAATGGAACAAATTAAACTGTCTCCACAGATATCCCCTCACATTTGTAGCCCTGATTCCTCTCCCTCACACGTGGCCAAGACACCGTATTATCTCCCTGCAGAGGTTGACCTCAGGATATTGGATTCTGCCACGGAGCTCTCCGGGACTAAACCGACGGGAAACACTTAATCACCCCCGCCTTTGCAGGAAAAAAATCAACTTTAAATTTGCCCTGATGAAAAATCAATAAACCAGTAATTGCTTGGCTTATCACGGCGTGGAGGAACAAATTGGGAAGCGGAGCTCGGCGTCGGCGCAGATTCCAGGGAAAGGCGCGGAGTTTCGGGATCACTAAGCCAGAAAAGGGAAAGGTCTCGCAGTGATAATTAAATCTACTCATGCTGATTTTCTGCCAAATTTATTTCCCCAGAGTCTATCAAAACGGTGCAGCGCTTACTGGGGAGGCAGAACTAATCAGTTCAGCGCCGGGCCAGCACGCGCCGGGCACGGGAAATGCAAATTCCGGGATAAAGGCACCGGGAGAACGCCCTGCCCATCCAGCACCATCCTCCCACCGACCCACCTATGGACTGATGGCCAAAAAATTCCCATTTTCTGTTCTGCTGTGTTCTGGAACAACCTCTTTTCCTGGTTTTCTGAGGCACCCCCAGCTCCTCCTCCCCACACGGGCCCTGACATGATGTATTTTAAACTCAACATTTAAAAATATTCTTATTCATGGTAGACTAAGAGAAACGAGCCCCAAATCTCTCCCTAACATCACCCAGCGTGTTCCAGTTTTCCCTCCATGGGTTTTTTTCAGTTTTTCTCTTTCCCACTCCACCTACTTGGGATTTGTCTGGAGTGAAACCCAAGTTTGGTGGCCAAACGCCCTTTAGATTTTATCACTTTTCAGGCAGTGCCAAAGCAAGTAAACAAACACCAAAGTATGGAAATCCAACCACGGAAAATACTCCTGGAAAAGTAGCATTTTTTGCTAATAGACCTAATTTCATGCAGCAAATTAGCATAGCTCCAATGGAAGTGCAAATGTAATCAAACTGAAAAATTCAAATGAGGCGGGGAGAGCCTTTTTCTTTCTTTCTTTGCTTTTTAGTCACTTAAAAAAAAAAAAAAATCAGCATTTTGCTGTGTGTCCTTCATGGGGCTGGAGGGACTGTGGTAATTAAAACATTTAAACCAGCACAAGCCCCCAGTCTCCCAGTCTCTAATCTGGAGCTGGGGTCAGCTGTCTGTAGATTCTAATTTGTCCTCAATTTTTTATTCATGCTGGGGAAATGCTGCATATTTAACAGGAAACCAGCGGGAAGGGGCAGCGCTGGGCTTGGAGGTCAAATAATTTGATTTCCGAGCAGATTACATGGAACATCCAACGTCTAATCTCACACCTGATTTGGCAATAAAATGACAATAAAAGGAATGTTAAGACACCCTCACCATGGGGTGGGCAATAACCAGTTTTTGTGGGCTGGGGAAGGATTGTTTTATTTGTAGAATTATTTTTATTGCAGCTCCTGGGTAAAGGAGTCACAGGATGCCCACACAGGCTGGAACTTCCTTTTGGAGAGTTCTAGTTAAGGAAATAAAATGAGGAAGATTAGAGAAATCAAATGTTTTTAAAACTCATAATTTAGAAATTATTTTTAAAGATTTAATTTAATTTCATTTTATTTCAGTGACTGGACGTAGCACTCAGTGCTCTGGTGGGGATCAGTCCCAGGTTGGAATCGATGGTCTGGGAGGTTTTTTCCAACTTCAGTGATCCCATGATTCAAAGAGGGTTAAAAACCACCCAGAGATCCCAGAGATGATGTGTGAGGAAAGAAGTACTAAGAAAAAATGCAAAAAAGCTCTTTTTCCAAGCAAAGGATGCCACTGGAGCCCAGCATGGCTGGGACAGGGAAGGGAACACACTGAGCACTGGTAAATATCCTGTTTGCAAATCCACATGGGACATAACCCTACCTAAACCTGGAATTTTAAATCCATGTGGGACATAAAAACTGGAGTTTCCCAGTGTGCAACTCCCCTGGATGTCTTGGAATGTTTAAATGCTTCGTGCACAATTTAATAAGACTTGGTATTTTCCAGTGAGAATGGACTCTTTTACTCCTAACTGGGAGCCAACTCCTCAGCAAATGGATGAATTTGAGTTATTCAGGAAAAATCTTCTCTTCATTTTTGAACATCCTCACAACTCTTCAAAGCCACCCCAGGACAGTTTTCATGGCTTATTAATAAATTGTAAAGAAGTTTTCCTCCCCATTTCCCTGCAAATGACCATTGTTCCCAAGTCCTGAACCACCCCTTTTTTCTTCCCTCTGCCTTTCCACACTCGCCCTCCCAGTCCCTGCTGGCACAGCAATTGCAAGCACATGTGCCACTCACAATGGGCTGTGAGCACAAAAACCCACGTTTTTTTCCAAACATTCCCTGCAAACTGGTGCTGGTGGGACCCAACCACCTCATCCCAATATCCCTGGGCCCCGTGGGAGCCTGCCTGGGTGATTCCTCCAGGTGGAAAGGTTCCCCCTGGGCCCAGTGGCTCCAAAATCCAGGAATCACAGCGGGGAGGGGGCACAGCTGGCTGGTTTGGTGCCTTTTCCGGCCAGAATTCCAAGCGCCCCTTCCACCTCCTTCCATGTCTGTGCTATCCCACTTTTCCACTTGAATTTCCTTCTTTGGTATCACAAGAACCTTCTCCAAGCAGGGTTAACTGGGAGCACCAACTAATTCCTCTCAGCATCCCACAGTCCCCAAGTAAAACAAACTAAAGATCAGAACATTCTGATTTTGAATGAAATTCACAGCAACCGTGGTTTCAAAACTGGGGAATTTTCCTGAGCCACCTCTTGTAAGTAAATCATGGAATCCCAGAATGGTTTGGGTTGGAAGGGACCTTAAAGGCCATCCAGTTCCACACAGCTCCAGGGAGGATTTGAGGCTCCTGGGATTGTCTGGATTGGCTCCCTCAGAGGGGTGGAAATGTCTCTTCCCATCGCTCCCTAACATTTCAATCCATTCACTTTAATTTTTCCAGCTGCTGGACTGCAGAGGCAGCACCTCTGATCCCACCAGGATTCAGGGCACCAAATTCCATCATCAGCTTGGGGAGGAAAATCCCACTGCCCCACTGGACCTTCAAAACAATCATTTCTGACTTCCTGAGCCTTAGCTTGTCATGAAATAAAAGAAAATGCCTCACCTTCTTCCTTTCTTCTCTTGGCTTCTTCTTCACTTCTCTCCTTGGCCTTCAATGCTTCATCTGCTTTAGCTAAAAGGAAGAAGAAAAGAAGAGGTAGAATTAGTTAATTTATCCTATCAAATCATGGAATGGTTTGGCTTGGAAAGGACCTTAAAGCCCATCCAGTGCCACCCCTGCCATGGGCAGGGACACCTCCCACTGTCCCAGGCTGCTCCAAGCCCCAAAATCCAGCCTGGCCTGGGACACTGCCAGGGATGGGTTGTCAACAACCTCTTGCCAAACAACATTTCCTGAGCTTTAAACCCAATTTCCTGTTCCTTTTTGCAGGTCCCACAATGAAATCCACGTGCATGAAAGACCAGAACTTGGTTCTTCACTTATTTTATTTGAAGTCATTCCCCACAGTTAAAGGACATAAATGGGATTATGGAGGGTAATATCAGGTCAATATTAGTGGCAATATTAATGCAATACAAATCCCTGCATCCATTTTGTGTTAAGCAAAGCCTTTAAGAGACTTTTAAGGGGTTTTCTTTCTTTAAACCCCAATCTCCCCACCCCAGTTGCCCCAGACTGAACTGCAACGACCCAAACGTGGTGCACTCATAAAGTGGCAGATTTGCTGCCATAGTGAGTAATCCATCAGACCTATTTTGAGGATAAAACAGAAACAAAACAATATTTCCAGGGCTGCAGACTCTGCTCAGAGTGGGAGTCACACAGCTCTTCCTCAGCACTTTATTAGGTAGTACACAATTTTCTCTTCACTCCAAATCACAGCAGCAGCACTTAATCCATGTTACAACAATATTCTTTAAAAAGAATCTTTTTCCCTCTAGAAACCTCTTCCCTTATTACTTAATTATCTACCAGTTGCTCAACTGCAGGGGTTTTCAAACACTTTCCTACAGATGTTAAAGAAGATTAAAAATATACAGCACAGTAACAAGGGACTATCAATATACTCTGTAAATTAATTAAATTTCTGTTCTAGCACATCATTTATTCCAAAGCATTAATGTCTCAAAGGAGCCATTCTCTTTTATTGCCATCTCACTGCCTGATGAGTGAACTAAGTGAGAATAAGTCTCTAATAACATTATACTTGATGAAATATTAAGTTTTCAAAAGTATCACCAGGCCAAAAAGAAAAGAACCAACAAGGAACAGGAATCCAGCACTTAAACCAGGCCTTCTCAGGGAGGAAAATCACTATAAACTGTGGTCTAAATGGCAAGAACTCAGTCAGATTTGCAAATATTTAATCCCAGCACCTACTAAAATTAGGCAATAATTTATGAAAACCAAATTCAGCTCACAGGGGGTGAAGGGGTCGTTCCTTTTTGGAGCCAGCAGCTCCACCTTAAAATGCACAACCTGAACAGGGTGTTACAAAGTGATACAATCACTGCACAGACAGCTGCTTCCATTTCCACACTTTTATCCATATTTAGACAACATCTAAAGTCATGAAATATTAAAACTTTTCTGCCACTGAAGATCATTACAAGAATCTATTAAATCCCATAATAAAACCAAACCACGAGTAACTCTAAAGACTTTTACTTCATTTACACTTTATTCTCCTTGGTAAAAGGACAGGGATAATAGAAATTCCATTTAAATTCAATTTTGGTTATATGTGTAATTGTAGATATACCCCTTGAGTCATGTAAAATGCTCAGCTTATGTTTCTTTCAAATTATCCCGCTCCGATTCCCATTCTGCTCCTTACAACTGTCTTCAATATGTATTAGCAGAGCTCATTAGGCTGGAATTTAATAATGCAAACATCAGGTGGATTTCAAGACCCTCCATTATCAGCACAAGATGGATTGCTCATATAGCTCGTGGGCCAACTGGGCACAATTTAGATTCAATAAACTACCAGGCCTAAATTTGATTTATCTATTCCACTGAGCTACTTTGTTCTTCCTCCCCGATTTGTTGCTGCACAGGAACAATTCATTGGGTATCTCAGTGGCAAAAAGATATTAAAACACACAGCAAAGATGGTGCTGGTCAATGAATAAATTTTTAGCTTGTCTTTGTTAACTTTAAATCGCTGATTTCCAACCCTTGTAACTCAAGTTAGAATTGCTGCCGAGGCAGAGCTTGGCTTTTCAAGTCCTGGTTAATTAGAGGGACAATGGAGCAATTTAAGAAGTACCATGAGGACAGTTCTCCACACAAAATTGCTCATCAACAACAATTTAACTTAGCCCATAAAGCTACAGAGCAGTCAGTCCCTGAGCTCACAGGGCACTGCCCACCACGACCAACACAGGCACTGAACCCATGAGATGCATTCAGGATTTCAAACCAGGGATTCTCTTCAAATATTTTACATTTTCTGTCGTTTTTGCACAGAATCCCAGAATGGGCCAGGCTGGGAGGAACCACAGCGGGTCAAGTGTCCAACCTCCCTGCTCATCCTGGAGCACATGGCACAGGATTGGGTCCATTCTTCTTCCTCTCCTTCCCCTCCTCTTTTCTTCTTCTCCTCCTCCTTCTCCTTTTCTTCTTCTCTTCTTCTCCTTCTTCTTTTCTTCTCCACCTCCTTCTCCTTCTTCTCCTTGATGCTGTCATCATGACGATGATGATGCCAGTGAATACATTCTTGTTCACAGCCCAAGTGCCATTAAAAGCACTAAAAGAGATTCACTTTTCTCAAATCAAGGTGCAGTTAAACATTAAAAGATCTTTACAACTTGAAGGTTGGACTCCAAGGTCTGAGAGGGCTTTTCCAACCTAGACAATTCCAAGATTCCATGGAACCCCTGCAGTGGTGGAAGAGCTCGAGGTTTGGGAAGCAGAGTCACTCCCTGATGGATGGGTGATGCTTTAATCCTGACCAGCCTCACACTGTGCTAAGGTGAAATTATTCCAAGCAAAGCTGCTAATTAAGAGAAACCAGGAAAACCATGAATTATTCCAAGGTGGAAACAGGGCAGGGGCTGTTTTGGGGATAGAAAGGGCATTTTGGAAAGCGTGGCCTGGGCTCATGGAAGAGCCCCTGCAGCAGAGCCCTCTCCCAGTGCATGGGAGAAGCAGGGAGGGTGCAAGGAGAAGGCTCAGCCCTTCACTAAGAAGATTTCATTTTCCTGTCGAAATTAAAAGGAGAGGAGTGTCAGAACACCCACAACTGCAAACCACAAGAGGTCTGGAAAAATAAATGAATTCAACATAATTGTAGACTTTCCAACTGCTCAAAGTTGAAAATACAAGATGTGCTTGAGGAAAAGAAAGCCCAGAAACTGAAAAAACCCACATGGACATCCCATTTAAAATGCAGCAAACCATCCATGATCCTCATCAGAAAGACTCCACTGGTTTTTTTAAACACAAACATTTTTGCACTTATAAAATATTCAGTCAGCTCACATATAAGAATACAAGTGGAATCCATTATTAATTTACAAGGCCCTGTTTAATTTACATGCTATTTTTCTCTGGTATATTAAATTTATCAAGGCTTGTGGAAATCCTCTCTGCTGAATATTCATAGGCTGACGTGTAAAATTATCTGTTATCCATCTGACAAATTCCAGCAAAACTCCAACCAACCACTTGCTCAGAGAATTCCTTTGACAGGAGCACAAGGAGCAGAGCCCAGGAATTCCCAGTTCCAGAGGAAAAGTGACACCGCCACACACATTTTTATCACCCCAGATTTAAGCTGGTTTTCTGTACTTTTGCCTTCAGTAACATCTCCCCCAAAATTTAAACACCACAAACGTTCTTGGAGGTCTTCCCATCTTAGAGGCCTTTTCCAACCTAAACGAGTGTGTGATTCTATTAATCCATGATTCTGGAAGTCCATGGAATTCTGTGATTCCATAAATCCATGGAAGCCAGGTGGCCACTTGCCCACCCCATCATGTCCACGACCATGCACCTCTCAGTGCCATGAGAGCTCCCATCAGCGCTGTCCTCCCTAATTACACGTAAACACCACAATTCCCAAACATGGGAAGTTCCAGCCGTTGCTGTCCTGCAATTTAATTACACCAGGCTCTAATTATGGATACTGGAGAGGCCTGAGCACGAGGGTGAGGGAGGAGCTCACTGCCCCCTCCCCAGCTCTGCCAGTCACACTTAGAAATTCCCCAGAAGCCCAAATCTATTTTAAGCTTCTCCACATTCTGGGAGGAGCATGCCCAGCATTTGGAAGGGGGATGTTACCCCACTGATTCCTCCTGACATAGGAATGCTATTTCTCACCTCTTTAGCAGCATTCCTGCTCAGTTCCCTTCCCTCAGTCGTTTTGGGAAGTACTCCTTACTTTGGGATAAACATCCCGTTATGGCACAGCTAATGAGCACCTGGCTCACAGCCACGAGGGTTTTCCCAAATATTAAATGTGGTTTTGGTAGAAGATACATCCGGCCACGTGCAACCCAACTGAAAAAACACAGGCAAAACCCAAATGTTGTCTTGTTCTTGTCCTAAAGCACAACCGAGATAATTGTAATTATTTGGTAGAACCAAGGTATTTGTTTATGTTGGGTACAACCAAGATAATCGTGAAGATAAATCCTTTCCTGCCAACCAGGCAATTTTCCCCCAGTTTCTTTCACTGTTACCATTTGCAGGAAGCAGTTTGTGGATCACCTGCTGGCTAGAAACGGCACAGGGCTGGGAGAAAGCCCTGCAGGAAAGAGAGAATATCCGAAATCCCGCTAAACAAGTGACTCTTGAGCCCAAACGGGTTAAATATTAAACCAACTTCTCTGGAGAGGGGGAAGCACGTTCATTCCTGGCCAGAAAATTAACATGCTGGGCAGAAATCCGGGAGGGGAAGAGAGGCTGGAAAGGGACACGGGGTGCTGGGCAGGGAAAGGTAAGAGCTGACAGCTAAAATCCCGCTCCGGCGAGCGGGGCCGACCTCCCCAAAGACTTCCTGGATCCCGGTGACTGCCTCCTGTATTAAGACTGCCTTTCTCATCACTTAATGCTTATTTTCATCACTTTGCTTAAAATATTGATAATCAATTAGGGCTACGTCTGTTTTGCCACAGAATCTGTGTCACAGTCTATCAGCCTGTCAGGGCCAATTCAATCCTCATTCAAAGTTAATTTTTTCTCCATAAATCCGCCTTTGGAGGAGTCATTAGGCGCAGAACATAGCCCGAGGTGCAATCACCTATTCTCTTTCATTAGAGGCAGGCAGGGA
The DNA here is from genome assembly GCF_000738735.6 of Corvus cornix cornix. NCBI lineage: Eukaryota > Metazoa > Chordata > Aves > Passeriformes > Corvidae > Corvus > Corvus cornix. The sequence goes on along the minus strand of NC_046339.1, from coordinate 1,528,349 downwards.
AGGTGAGGGAGATTATTAGAACTTTGGAATGATCACAAAGCAGCGTGCTGCCTGTCAGATCCCCCCAACATTTCATTCATCTCGCCAGCTCGCTGCCAACGCTTCTAAATGGACATTATTCATGAACATCTGTGACACGCTGAATATTCCGAGGCTGGGAGTGATGAAAAAGCCGTGCCCCCCCTTGGACTGGGAAATTAATTCTATGGTCAGAACAATTAGGAATATAACAAACTTGTTCCATGATGTTATTTTTAGTCCTTCCAAGATATCCCCCTTAAAGAGGTATTTTTTCAGAACTGGTTTTTTTTAAAGTGTAAATGTGACCGCTCCAAATGGTCAAACACTGGAGAATGATGAAAAAGCTGTGCCCCCCTCTGACTGGGAAATTAATTCTATGGTCAAAACAATTAGGAATATAACAAACTTGTTTTGTAATGTTATTTTTAGTCCTTCCAAGATATCCTGTGTAAAAAGGTGTTATTTCAGAACTGGATTTTTTTTGAGTCCACCCTAGATGGTCAAACACTATATTTTAAGGTATTGAAGAACAATGTGTATTTCCTTTGCTATGGAAATAAATTGTTGGTTGGGTTTTTATAAGCAATTACCAAATTAGCAGCTTTGCAATCTGATTTGTTGATCCATTTCTAAAATGCAGCCAAATGAGACCCCACACTGGATTTGAAATTGCTACCATCTGAAATTACAGCCCACTTCACTCCTGGTGGAAAAGAAGAGTGGGAAACAGATTTCCAAAATCAAATCTATTTATTGCTGTTTCCTTCCATTGAACATCCGATGGTCATCGAGGCATTTTTTGGGTAAGAAGGGCAGAAATGCTGGTGCAAGTGACAGCCACCCACAAAATTAAATAAACCACCACCTTTTCCATGCATATTCCCTTCCTACATGCAGGGGGTTAAGATGTAGCTACTTGGAGGAAAAGTCATTTCCATCTAATGAAATCACATCAAGTAGTTATTTGAATCTCATTACAAAATTCAAAAGAATAGTCATTTACATTTTTTCCCTGATATTACCAGGAAAACAGTGTTATCATCACCAAACTTCTCACAGCCCCCAGCATTCTCCTCCCCAAATATCCTCCTTTTCCAGAATTAAGGGCCAGATCCTCAGTGAATTCAAGCTGGCACAATTCCACTACTTGAAGCGAGCCAAGCCCATTTACTCCAGCTGAGGATCTGGCACTCCCTATTTATAATAATAATCCTAAAGAAGACTTAATCAGCAGATCTTGGCTAGGTACATTCATCCATTATTTAGTGCGTCCCTAATTTCTTTCTGTCTCCCACAGTTTCACTCCCCCCCACCCACACATTGGAGGAAAAATCCAGCCTAAATAGGGTTTAACACTAAGGATTAATTGGCTGCAGTTGCTTCTATGGCTCCTGACTCATTGCAGGGACTGCTGTTAAATATTCCAAGGATTTGTTTCCATCCCAGAAAAGGCTGTGCATTATCCACCTCGACATCTCCTAATCAAGTGATGTTTCACCTCAGATCTGCTCCCCCAGCCTGCAGCCCAGCTCGGGAAAACAGCAGAATTGGATGTGATTCTTGTCTCCTGCAATATTTAGCCTTGGGGAGGAAATCAGTTCTCAGAGTAAAATGCAGTGATTCCAATGGAAGTGTTTAAATGGCACCTTCTAGGTGAGTTTCTTTAGGGAGACAGGGGTGGGAATCATGGAATTAGGAATCACTAAGGTTGGAAAAGCCCTCTGAGACCATCAAGTCCAACTGCTAATCCAGCACTAACCCTGTCCCCCAAGTGCCACATCCATGCATTTTCTGAACACATCCAGGGATGAAGACTCCACCACTTCCCTGGGCAGCTCATTCCACCTTTTCCATGAAGAAATTTTTCCTCAAATCTAATCCAAACTTCCCCCAGTGTAACTTGAGGCCATTTCCTCCACCTGATGACAAAGGAAGAGCTTCCTCTTCCTTCAGGAATGAAAAGCTGGGGAAAGGAAAAGGACAGCCTGGAGTTAAACCTTCCCCTAAACTACTGAGCCAAAAGAGGCACCAACATTTAGGAGCAAAGAAATAAATTCCATATATAAAAACTGATGGGAGTAAAGAATGCTCTTACTGCTGTATCCTTCAGGAGTAATTTCCACATCAATTGGAAAACCAAGAAGTGATCCCTATGAAAAACTCCAATCTGATTCAATTTATTTAAATTGTTCTTAAGCCACTATTTGTTCCAGAGTTGTTTCTTTCCCCCTGGCACACCATGGATGGAGAAAGGAGAGGACAATGGACACGGCTGTCACGGATCTGGTGAGCAGGTGAAAGGAGGGAGGCTGGGAGGGAGCAAACTGGGATAGTGGGAGGTGTCCCTGCCCAGGGCCTGCAGTCGTGATGGAACAAATGCTTTCAAACCATCCCACGCATTCTGCAGGGTAAATTTAGGTTGCTTTTTTCCTCCTCAGTGACTTCAGTGCTCCCTTTCCTGTGAGGACCTCAGACCAAAGCATGACCTTGGTTCTGCATCCTGCTGTAAGCAGAGCTCGACCAAGCCCTCCAGCTCCACAGACTGTCCTGTCCCACATCCCAGCTCCCAGGAAACACTCACTCCTCATGGAATCTGCCAGCCACTCGGCTCCATCACCCACTGCACCTGCATGAGAAATCGCCTTGATGTTGTACTACCCACGTACCTTCACACGAAAACAGAACAGCTCCTCCATTTAATTCCACAAATCAATCATTTTAATTCAAAAAACATTCACTTGCTTAAAATATAACCACTAAGAAAAATTATTGAAATGATTTCTGGGGAAAAACATGGCACTGTGCCTCAAATACAATTGTCATTGCAGGCTGTAGATTGGGAATGACAGTCAGCTTTTCTTCCTGGGGTAAGGGCAGAATTCAGCCTGACAGCTTGTCAGCAAACTTGAAAAATTCACTCCCAAAACTTCGATTCCAAACGAGCCCTTCTTTCATCTGCCAATTTCCCAGCGTCAGGAATCGCCGTGCTAAGTGAAAATCAAGCAGATGACAACTCATGTGGCTATGGAAAGGAAGCAATAAAGCACGGAGCACGCACAGCTGATTACAGGGAACAACTCCCAGAGAAGCCAAAGCAGCCCCCAGCACCTTGGGAGGGCTCCGGGGATTTTCAGCTCCTGTTTTCCAATCGAATAAAAACATCAGGAGTGAAAACATAAGGAATAAAGCTGTGTAGGGGGCTCTGTTGGAGCATACTTAATCAAGAATGGAGCATAATTAATAATCAAATAACGGTACAAGAATCAGGAAGCATTTCAGAGGATTTTTTGCAGAAAGAGGGAACTTTGTTTGCCCTACTCATGATCATTTCCCACTCTGACCACAGTGTTAATGAAAAACCTTCGTGAAGCAATGGAAAATGAAAAAGACCAAAAGGAACTTTCAAAAAGTGATTTTTTTGAAGCCTCTAAATCATAAACACCAAGACATGGTTAAAGAAGAAGAATATTAGCACCACGGAGTGTGACCTCACAAGAAATTGAACGGGGCACTGCAAAATCAGGGAAGGACGAGGTGGAAAACTTCGGGGTCGAGGCGCGGCGAACTCCCAGGATTTACTGTGCCGGAACTGCGGAATCATAAGACAGGCAGCCAAAAGAACCTGACATCTGGCACCAAAAGGGGGAGTGTGTGTCCAGGAAAGATTTGTGGGGAGGACTTAGGGCCGATGCCAGCACACACTCAATTACAGCCCGGCAGCCTTGGGAGCGGCCGGCAGCCCGGGAACGGCGCGGAGAGCGCGGAGCTCATCCCGGCCGAGAAAATGATGGGAAACTCCACGTTCTCAGGCTGTATCCTGAACTCCTGTAATCCTTTACTGTACTCAGCATTATTAAATACTCCCCCAGGATAAAAGAGGTAAATATATTGCTTAAATATTCAGCGGCTGGCTGTAAAATTTCACTGCAGATTAAGTGATGAAGATGAAGAAATGCTGCTGAAAACAAACAATTTATCTTCACTCGGCGCAGCAGAGCGCTCCTGGAACCCCGCCAGAGGCTCTGTGGGTTGGAATTCAATAACTGCATTAAAAGAAAACTACACCCCTACTACACACCAGGCTGAACAGCCCTGAGTAAACAGTTTGCTGCAGCGGCGCTTAAATAATTCAGGAAGGAATTTGGGGTATCAAACATTTTTCTGAAGTACTGTGTTTCTTAATGTATTTCAAATAAATGCTTGTTTTTAAAAGTTCAAGTAGAGCCCATTAGAGCAAATGGGAAAACAGACAAATCCAAGACGGAAAACCACCAAAGCACTGATTTCCAGGAGATGAGCGAAGAAAGATTTGTCATCAGTGAGGAAGTCACCGCCAAGGGCACGGAGCTGATAATATACACATGCATTTCCACTGCTCATCTGCAACCTTGAGAGATTCCAACTGGCTCTCGTAAGTCTGGACAGCATAATTTTCCCTCAGACACATGTGCATCTATATATTTGTATAAAGCTGTAGCAAAGTAATAAATAAGCAGCCTTATTCAACACCACAAGTTCCATACACTTTCTCCAATTAGGTTTCATTCCCAGCCAGCTTTAACTTTGGATGGGAGAGCTCTGCAAAGTACTTCAAAGGGCATTTTTCTCATTCTTAGAAAACAGAAATAATTCAAAATATTAAAACCTCTTGAAGTGTTTAATGGTTTTAACCAGGAGGAGAGGGAATGCACAAAACCTTGTGGAACTGGCAGCAGAGCACCAGTTGAGGCCCACCATCCTTCATCCATCACAAAGAACTTGGTTCTGAACTTGTACGTGCACCCACAGGATGTCTGGGTATCCTTTACGTGGAAGTTGTGTTATTTAATGAAGCGTTAATCACACTTTTAATTTCACTGCTCAGTCACCCAAGCACAGAACCATGGAATGTTTGCGTTGGGAAGGACCTTGAATCGCATCCAGCCCCACCCCTGCCATGGCAGGGACACCTCCCACTGTCCCAGGCTGCTCCAAGCCCCGTTGAGCCTGGCCTTGGACTTCCAGGGATGAGGCATCCATCAGAAGGTGGCAGGGGTGGAACTGGATGGTCTCTAAGGTCCCATCTAACCCAAACCATTCTGCAACACATGCTTTTTTTTTAAAAAATATCCCTTTCTTCAGATAACTTTCATCATAACACTTTTTGAAATAATATTAACAGATTAATTTAAAAATCTGTACAAACGTTGCAAGCAGGGTAATAAATACCTCCGAGAAATCCATTGAACTGCTTTAATCCCTATCTTCTGCCAGCACTGGATTTCCACTCCTTTGAAAAGCCCCTGATCAATACTAGCCAGGCCAGGCTGGTTTGAGCCCACATGGCAAGAACAGGTAACAAAGCACCGGTTGAGGGGCTGTGCTGGGCACAGGTCAGCTCCAGGTCCAGCTCCACATCCCGCCTGTGTCCTGGAGCCACGTTCAGAGCGCTCTTCCCGCTCTCGGGGGCCCTCTCCTGCATCCCCCCTATCGATCCCTTCACATCTGCGGGATGATCAATGCCCAGGCAGCCCCACAAACACCGGCTGAGGCTTTAATTACATCACTGCTGGGAGGGAATCATTGACCAGCAGCTTTGGGGAGACTCCGCTGCCCCCCGAACCAAAGTCGATGGAAGGCGGAGGAGCGGCTCCGGCTGGGAATTGTCCCACGTCAGTGCCCATGGACAGCACAGGGAACTCTGCTCTGCTCCCCCTCCCTGGCAGCTGTCATGCTGCAAGCACGAGTTTGATTACTCCAATTAATAGAACGTTATCAACACATCTCCATATTGATCCCTAACCCTCCTTTCTAATGGAAAATTCCGAGCTTGGAGCTCAGGAGTCGAGGCGAGCGGGGTTAATGGTTTTAATCTTACCCCAGTGGTATGTTGGATTTCCTGAAAGTACTGCTGACTCCTTACAGCAGCAAACTGACTTTTTTTTAGTATTTAATATTTAGTATTTTTTATTTCGGTATTTTCCTTTGTTACAGAAACAGGCACTACTTTGTTACCAGCTGAATCAATTTAAAAAATACCATGAACACACACATCCATTATTTTCACTGAGACTAAAAAAAAATATGAAATAAGTTGAAATGAATAATGAAGCTGAGTTTTGATTCTAAACTTGATTTACTAAAAATAAACTAATAGAATCCTTATGGTTGGAAAAGACCTTCAAGGCCATCCAGTCCAACTTCCAAGAATTATCTATGTTGCTGGAAAGTAAAAAGTTTCTTTCCATTGGCTGGTGACTGAAACATTTAAATATGAATAATTGCGTGTAGAATATACTGTCACACAACATTTAATGTCCATGAGAAAGAAAAATGAGATGCTACTCCTGAAATTATAATATAAATGACAAGTATTTTAAATTTTGGAATTTTTTCCCCTCAGTTTACAGTGCCACAGGGATGTTCCTTATTACCAGGACCAATTCCACATGTGTCAAACCATGAAGGACTTTATAATCCCCCAACTTAGTCCTTTAAAACTCATTTAGCCCTATCACAGTCTGTGGCAGGAGTGGGCAGCACTAATAGGCCCCCGCTGCCCCGTGCCCCAGCTCTCCTCATTCATCCCAAATTCCCTCAGGTGTTCTTCCTGCTACTGCCCAAATGGCATCACCCTGTTGTGCAGCACATCCCTGAAAAGCCGAGCCTGGATCATTCCCCCAGGGATTCAAGCCCTGCAACCACTCCAAGCTGTTCTTCTGTCTGTGGAAAAGCCCTGCCCTGCCAGCCAGGCCAAAGGGGAAGCCAAATAAAGCTCATTTTAAGGCAGAAAAATTCAAAGTGAGGTCGTTTAAAGCAATCCCTCACGTGCCAAATACATCGGGTGCTGCTGCACACATTTGCTGCCTAAAATTTGGGAAAAAACCTGGGAAATACCGAGCATTGTGATGATCTAAGGGGATTTGTGCTTGAACACACTGATCTCGTTAACAAAAAATCTGACACTTTTAATAAAAACCACGTTGCATTCAAAGTTCTGCACAACTGTAGTTATAGCCCTTAATACTCTGTGAATATTTGGTGTTTCTCTGAGAACACCCTGGTTTTATTGCCACGTCCTGTGCTCACAAAGGGAAGGAGCAGGGCTGCTCCACCAATCCTGCAGCGACAGCCAAAGCCTCACTCCCGAGGGATGAGACGATTAAAAACCCCGACCCAGGACACCCAGGGATGGTTAAAGCAAGAAAGTTAATGGTATTTGTCACCCTGGGCAGGAGCAGCGCCCAGGGAGGGAAGGGCACATCCAAAATCAGCTGCAGGGCTGCTCCTGAGCAAACATCCGAGCTCAGGATCCAGCCCACACAACTCAAAGCCTTTCCCATTTTCTTCCTCCACCCTCCCAAGTTTAATAAACAACAAACCCATCATTTCTTAACACTTGAACCAGCGAGAGCAGTGATTCATAACTCTGTCATAATTAAAATTTTATGGCAAATACACGCAGCCATCAGTCATCCAGGCTGGAACGTCCAAAAAAAGTGGGATTTCAATTTATAAGCCCGTGCAGGATTGTATGAGCTACACTGTATAAAAGCACATTTCTAGGGAGTTATTGAACTGGGGAAAGCAAAAGTTGGTTGGGTTTATTTTTTTAAAATCAAATACAGAGGAGGTTATGAATTTGTCGGCACAGCGGCTCCGTACAGTGACTGATGGTTAAAAAGGGAAGGAAATATTATCCTGTGTCTCCTTCCAGAGCTGCACTAACGAAGTCTGGTGGTGTCCCTGGCACTCCCTAATGCCACAAACACAGATTTCCCGAAATTATTGAAAACTCCAGAAGACAAAAACCCACATTGATGCCAGGGAACAAGAGGGGTAAATCAGTGGAATTGGTAAACTGTGACATAAGCATGTGCAGATATATTTTAGCATAAAACAATATGGATCCCATTTCAATAAATTCCATCCTTGCAACAACATGGAATTCTCTGAATGACTGAAAATAACAGAATTGGTGGCCTGGTAAAGACACACATTTAGGGATTTCCAAAATTTGTCCTTGGTTCTCCTGTAGATCCATCCTGGATCCAGACACAGAACAAAGTACTCCTTAAAACATGCATCAGGATGATTTTACTTATTTAATATACAGCTGGGTCTAGGATATAGCAGAGAATAAATAAATGTTTGCAGATCAGTTTCACAAACTGCTTATTTGTTTAGAAATACAAGAAACCCAAATACTTTCAGTAACTGTTTCTCATACATGTCCTTAAAAGGACTTTTTCCTAAATCCCATCAATATTCCACATCACCTGGGAAATCCCTTCTGCTGGCACACACCCAGTTATTAAACCACTTGTGTTCTACAATGCTTTGAGAGAGAGTGGATGCTCCATGGATTTCCAAGAAATATCTATTTTTAAGACATAACTAACACCCCATTCCACATGTTTCTGCACATAATCCTAGGGCCGGATGATAGGAATTACCCACAAGAATATTTAGGGATTCCCAACACTCTTTGCCACTATGACACTGTCAACATTTGAGGTTTTTATCCACTTTTAAGATGAGAAAAATATCATGGGAGGTGCAGGGAAAAGTTGGATTAAGTTTTCCAGTGAAAATGGTGACACTGCTGGCTTAAGGGTTGGGCTTGATGATTTTGGAGGATTTTTTTCAAGCTTAATAATTCCGTGACATAAATTCACAACACAATCCCATTATATAATTCTGGAAGAAGAACCAGTTTGTATTTTCACACCAAAAAGCAACCAGGGAAAAAAAAGAAAGAAGGAAGCTAAACATTAGACTTGCAGCTTCCACAAACTGTTATTACAGGTCTCCACAGTCCATTAAAGGAAGTAATCGAATCAGTTTGCATTTTCTCAGTAAAATCTCATTCAGAGAAATTTTATTGCCAGCCATCTAAATAGTAAATACTTATTATCCTCTCCAAATGAGGTTTTGCTTGCCAAGGGCAAAGCCATGGCTGTGATTGTGGTGCTCTGTCAGAGCCAGCAGAAGTTAAAAAGGTTATAAAGACACCATTAATGTCACGGGAGTGCCTCGTCAGGGCTCGGGAGTGCTCCGTAATTGAGGCCTTTATTCCGAGGCTCAGGCCCCGCTAATAGGATGCTTTAGGGTTTCTTTGGTGGCAGCCCCACATAATCACCTCCACCAGCTGAATATGGACATTTATCTGCTGGGGAGCACGCCTGGTTTATCAGGAGGCTGAGCCTTGGAATAAAATGTCAATAATCGCCAGCTGAAAGGCCCAGAGGAGGCGCAGGCAGGCAGGGCCACGGAGCCAGCGCTAACGGGGACCAACGGGGCACAGCCACGCTGGCCAAGGGCACAGGCAGCCTGGGCTTCACCACAGAAATGCTGGGAACAAGGCTGGAAAAGAAGCTTTTAAAAGTCAGTCCATACTGCAGGGAAACCTGGCAATGGTACAGGCCCAGAGGTAATATTAAGATTGATTAAAAATAATGTATTTCTAACGAGACTGGCACAGGCTGCCCAGGGAAGAGCCCAAGGAGCAACCTGGTGCACGGAAGGTGTTCCTGCCCCATGGCGGGGGATGGAATGAGATGGGCTTGAAGGTCCCTTCCAACCCAAGCCAGCCTGGAATTCCATGTACTCTTCCACAACTTGTTTCCTTTCCCCCTTAGCTTTACCCACAATTCAAACCAGAAAATCCTGAAACAAATCCAGTGCTGCTGTAAGTTAGGAATATACAGGAGGCAAACCCAGAGCTGCAGTGAGTGAGAATCCCGAATGGTTGGGTTGGAAGGGACCTTAAAGCCCACCCAGTCCCATCCCCTTCCAGGGGCAGGGACACCTTATACTATCCCAGGCTGCTCCAAGCCCTGTCCAAAGGAATCAGAATTTCCTCTTGCTCAAAGAGGCTCATCGCTATAAAATCACTCACCTTTCTCAGAGAAAACTCTCCGAGGGCTTGAGATCAGCAGCATAAAATGCTCAAAACCTTTAAGAAACTCCTGTGATTAAATAGTTTTAGTGGGTATTTTAAGAACATAAGGGGATACAAGATGGCTTAAAGAAAGCAGCTCAGAAATCTTCAATAATAAATCACACTGCAGCCACAGAGAAGGAAATAGAAGCAAAATTAAAGGGAGGATCTGCTATAAAGGCACCTAATTTGATTTTTCACATAAGCTGTGTTTTGAAACACTTCCTTTTTCCTTGCTGGGGTGATCAATATGAGTGATATGGCAAAGGACACGAGTTTTCATTACTGTTGCCGTTTCCCAACGATGCCGTTCCGCCCTTTCCAATGGATCACAGAGCAGTTCTTTAATCGGCTGGTGGCAACAGGGCTCAAATCATCCAATGCAGATTTAATTCAGTGTGAACTTGCCTTGCTTCACATTAAACAGAAGTTTAACATCTGCTTTTCAAGAGCATTACTTCAGCAGAAAACATTGTATAACATCCTTTCCAAGTCACTAAAGTTACCAAACATCCCCAGGAAAATTCTTTATATTAAATATTCATAGAATAAAGGTGTCTAAACAACAAAAAGCAAATCAAAGAAAATTTTCTTATTAGTCTCTTAGATATGAGGAGAAATGTTTCACTTATAAAACTATGGTGGGGACCTTGTTTCTATCAACCTCTACGACCACCCGCATTTGCAAAAGCCTAAGTAGGAGAACTCCCCTTAAACCACCCAAAAAATCCCTGCTCATGACAGGCAGCAGCCCCATAAAAAGCCCACCACAACTGACAAAGTCCTTGCAAAGCACCCTCTGCTCCATGCTAAGATTTATTCGGCCGACACCTCATAATCATCTCTAAATCTAATGGGACACGAATGCATTTCATCACAGATGAAAATCTTCAGCGACTGCTCAAATGAAAATCAAGGAATTATTACAATCCCGTGGTTTGGCTTGCAGCAGGCATTAATCAGAAATCATAATAAATCCACACAGCACATTCAGCCAGCACATTAGTCAGGCAGTTTTGCATGATAACGACGTTGACTAATGGGCTCCGAGTTGGAAGGGTCAATCATAAACTCATCAAATGCTTCATTTAATTTCTTAATTTGGACAAACACGATTTGTTTATGGGAAAGATATCAGGTGTTCTTGAATGAATAATGGCTGTGAAACCAAAGTCCATTAATCAGCGCCTGATTACAAATGACTCGGAGATTGTTTGTTCTAATTTCATTCATTTGGGGCAACAAAGAGAACACGAGAGAGCGAAAGCACTTGGCGAAAATGGCACACTTAGTTCTCCATGTTTAATAAAGTTGTGATAAATGGGCTTTCAATAACTAAAACAAGGGGGTTATTACCCATATTAAATACTATCCTTGAAAAAATTAATATATAGGAGTTACAAGATGGTGGTGCAGGCACAGAACAAGGTGCTGGATGACTGCTGAACTCGGAGCCGTGTGCTGGCATTCCAGGGTTTCCTGAAAGGATGGGTGGGAAAAGCACAAAACCAGCAGGGCTTCATTTCTACTTCCTGTGCAATGTTTTAAGAAAATGATGAAATGGTTTGGGTTGGAAGGAACCTTAAAGCCCATCCAGTGCCACCCCTGCCATGGCAGGGACACCTCCCACTGTCCCAGGCTGCTCCAAGCCCCAATGTCCAGCCTGGCCTTGGACACTGCCAGGGATCCAGGGGCAGCCACAGCTGCTCTGGGCACCCTGTGCCAGGGCCTGCCCACCCTCCCAGGGAATTATAATTAATTTAATCTAATCTAATCTAAAGGTTCCTTTCAGCAAGATGATTCCAGCACAATTCCCGTGTGGAAATTAGAAAGGCCCCCAACACCAGAACACCAAGGTGAGCCCATCAGCCAGAGCAGATGGGGCAATTTAAAGCCTTTTTCTGGGCATTCAGGCTATAAAATCCACCACTGGAATTTATATCCATGGATAAAAACACTCTCCACTTTCACTTGTAGAAAATATAAACATCCAAAGCTGTACAAGGGAAACAAAGATGTACAAGGAACAAAGCTCCTGGACACCCATTCCCGGGAATACTTGGATGACCAGAGCCCACAGAGGGCAGCTGGGCAGAGAGGAGGCTGGGACAGATCATGTAGAACATGAGAAATAAATATTTCCCCGTCAATATTAAGAAATAACATTTCCCAAAAGACCTGCTGAAAACAAACGAGCCCCACGACCACATATGGTTTCCACAGCCAAACCAGTGGATAATTAAATTACAGCAAAGTTGCTAAATATGAATTGATATAAAACTTAAGCTAACTGAAAAATTGTCTTTGACTGCAGATCAATAGCTGGCCTGAAAGATTCATCTGCACATAATTAGCACAGAGATTTGCATCAAAATCCTGTATCCCATATGCTGCAATATTACTGAAAGCCATTAGGCACCATGCAAGCCTGAGATACTTTTGGTGCCACAAAAAAAAAAAAGGCCTTGGATAAAAATCTAACAAAAAAAAAAAATAGAAATTCTAAAAGCTTTAGAGAGATTTCTGAAGGCAATAAATGTTCATTAATTAATAAAGTTACTCTAAATTCTACTTATAGGCTCTGGTTTATATTATGGCATCCCTACAAGTCCTCATTGGCTTCTTACTCTAAAAACAAATAAATATTCTGCAAAAATGGTTCAAAGCCTTTTTTTTAGTCTCCTGTAAAAACCTAAAAGAGGTCCCTGAAGTGAACAGCTTTTAGACACCAACAGAATAATATCATACATTGCAAAAGTGAATTATTTCATTTCAAACACATTTTATTCTCTACCTACATTCAATTAAAATCCCGTATTTTTTCAGCAATCACAGAATTAATTCAAATTAATGATTTAATAATTACTATTATCCAAGTGTTTACTCTGCTCACCAATGCCACAACCAGCTGCACTTCAGAAATCACATATTTTGTAAAGACAACAGCGTTAATATGTTAAACAAGCAATTAACTGGAGTAATGATTCTTTTTTCTACAGTTGGCACTTTGTGTGCAGAAATTCTTATTTTTTTAGAACTCTAAGGAGATTATGAAGCTTCTCCAAGAGATCAAGCAATGTGTGGAGAAAGGCATCTCTGTCCAGCTTGGCTATGAAGCTCATTGGTCTGGAGCATTCAGGTGAGCTCAAATACTTCCTGAATTTTCTGAAATTCAGTCTTAAAACACCTGAAATTCTCATAAAATACATCATATAAAAAGTAGCTACTTCTTCTAATGCACATCTCCTTGATTTTTTAATTAATTGTTTAATTCCTCTATCGCTCAGAGATTTTTCAAGTGTTCTGTCTGCTGATGCTGTCACTGAAATGGGTTTTGACACCAAAATCTGCTGAGGAGGAATCAGCAGTTGACCTAAAAACTGGGTTCATTAACTCCATAATTAGATGGATTTCCTAAATTAGCTGGTTTTCAAGAACAGGATAAACCTCCCCTATGGAGCCAGGAGAGGAGAAGGTTCCAGGGAGAGCTCAGAGCCCCTTCCAGGGCCTAAAGGGGCTCCAGGAGAGCTGCAGAGGGACTGGGGACAAGGCATGGAGGGACAGGACACAGGGAATGGCTTCCCAGTGCCAGAGGGCAGGGATGGATGGGATATTGGGCAGGAATTGTTCCCTGGGAGGGTGGGCAGGCCCTGGCACAGGGAGCCCAGAGCAGCTGGGGCTGCCCCTGGATCCCTGGCAGTGCCCAAGGCCAGGCTGGACATTGGGGCTTGGAGCAGCCTGGGACAGTGGGAGGTGTCCCTGCCCATGGCAGGGGTGGCACTGGATGGGCTTTGAGGTTCCTTCCACCCCAAACCAGTCTGGGATTCTGGAATCTCAGATGGCCCTAGGGCAGGACACACAAAGATGAAGTTGGAGCAATCACTGTCGAGGCTCTTCCCAGGTGTCATTCCAGTTTCTTTTCCTTTGACACAGGGAACAGTAACAAGCTTCCCACACTGGTGAAGAGTCACTATGATGAAAAGTCCTTTCCTTAGCTGGGGGTTCAGGAAATGCTCCACAAAACACCCTCACAAAACCCTTTACAGCACCTCCATCCAGAAAGAGGTTGAAAGAGAAAACATCATTCAAGGAAGACACCTTTGCTCTCCAAACCAAGATTTGTATATAAGGAGCAGTAAAATGCAATTATCCAAAGTGCCAATTGCCACCACTCAAAACAACTATTTGAAATTGATAAAAATTAGAGTTTTATATCAAATCAAACCTACATAGCAACTAACTTCATCTCTTTTTCAATATTCAGAACTTTTAAGGTTGCTAAAATTTCAAATTCTTGCAATTTCTGGGGCAAGAATTATTTTAAAAGCCTGTTCTAAATTTCCACAGAACAAATAAAATATTTTAAGTATTATTTCATCCTTTGTGCATATATACAACACATGTTACTCACCCTTCTAAAATTCATTGCACAATTAGAAATTCAAATTAAAGCCAGCGAGCTTTCAGTGGAAAGAACACAAATAAGAAAACTGAAAGAAAACCATCATCAAAACGAGAAACCCATAAACATTTGATAAATTTGGCAGTTGAAAAGAAGCCCCAATAAAAGGAAATTTTTCATACTTGTTGCCACCTGCCCGCCCGACTGCTTTGCATAGCTGGAAAAGAGCAAAATAGAGGCCAACCTATTTAACTAAACAGTTTTTATTAAAGTAAAAGAAAAGCAAGAATCTATAAAGTAGCAAGTGATCCTATTAGTTCCACCAGACTAAAATCATACAGTCTACGTATGTGGTCCTTTCAGCCACATCTGTTATGAGCCATTTTGATACCCAAAAGCAGAGAATATTTGACTATATTTATCAGGCACTGAGTGCAAAGCAGGCTTTTTCTCCCCAATAACTTGTGGCAGAATGGGTAGATTTCAAAAAAAAAGAAAGGCAGTCAGAATTATAAAACATTTGTATTTACCACAGTTAAGGCCAAAGTACTCATTGTATTCCATGATTTCCTCTTTGAGGAACGTGTAAAATGCAATAAAGACGCACGGTGCAAAATGAAAGGCAGCAATCTGATAGCATAATTCAAAGATAATGAGTTAAATATCCAACAACCAGAATTGGATCTGATAAATGGTAAACGCTTGGAATTTGTATTCCCCCATTTTCATCACCTCACATTTAGTGCCTCGGTCCTGAAGTTTCCTTTAAATAAACTCCGGTGAATTCTTTGCACAAAACGCCCTATTCTTGACTGCTCTTTCAGCCAGAGATTGAAATGCAGATCCCAAAAATAGATCAGTCACTTATTTCAACTCTAGACCTTTGAAAATCCAGATCAATTGCCTTTTGTCATCGTCTTTATATGGAGAGTAAGAAATTTCTGCTTAGCACCATGGCAAAGCTCTCAGAGTCCTTTGGAAGAGGCGGCAATATCGACAGTTTGGAACGGCCGCGTGCCATTTCATAGGAATTTATTGACATTTCGGGAATATTCATCCATATTTTAATCTTTATGAGAAAGCACAGGTGCTGTATCATTTACAGCACATATTAAGCAGCTTTCAAATGTTGAGGTTTGCTCTAAGCTTGGGATTTAGGATTTGAAACAGCGCAAACTTTTCCCTAAAATCAGCGCCGGGAGCCACGTTTAACACAAACCCCCAGCTCGGATCTTCTCCGACCCTCGGTAATGAAGTCTGGGAAAGAAATCACAGACACCCAAGTGGTTTGGCAACTGTAAGTGACAGAAGCTGAGCTAAATCCTCTGTTTACACTGGGGATTATCCGGGTGGATTGTGCAGCGCTCCCGGAGCCGGCGCTGGTCAGGGGACGCTGCTCCCCGTCCGCCCGTGGGGCAGCGGCACAAAGCCCCGGCCTGGTAGGAAGTGACCCAGAAGGAGATCCCGAGCAAGGATTTACACAAAGCCAGTCTGCCTCAGAAAAACTCCATATGACCATTAACTGGCCGGCAAGGCCTGCCAGGAGGCCTAATTACAGCCCTACAGAGCCCACTAACAAAAGCTGGAGAGCTTTAGCCCAGGGATGATCTGCTTTATACTGACTTGAGAGAGTCCATATAGAGCGACAAAAAGAAAGAGGTTTAGCTTGGAAATTCTCCCAAGAGACAAAGCATTGTAGCTCAGTCTGGAAGGCCCACATGGAACATACTTCAGATGGGCTTAAACATCCCACCCTCTCCAAATTAACATTCAACTACTGCCTGCTTAACATCTGCTCGGGCACAGCGACTTGTGGGAGGTTGTCAGAGGAGCCTAAAAAGGCTCCCTGGCACCTCAATATTAAGAAATCTAATTCAATAAATTCTGCAAATATGAATTTATAGCTGGGACTAACAACATCTGAGGAATGATGGCTTTTATAAATCAAAAATCAGTTGCCTCGAGAATTAAAGTCTTTCAGTACCTCCCAGTGTTGCCCCGCCTAATGAGAACAAAATTACTGACATGAATCTACACTTACAAAGAAAAACATTATTTAACAAAGTCAGCACGAATGCAGGACTTGGAGCCAAACCTTCTTGTCAGCACTGTATCATATAAATATAAAAATGGCCATCTTACCCCTTCTCCCTCACAGGCACAGGTGAATAGTTTTTATTTGACCTGCTTTCATAATGAGAGACCAGAAGTCATAATTCCCATCTCTGAATACACATGGGGGAAAAAAACCCCTCAATAATAAGAGTCTGTTTTACTACTTGCTGATTGCTGATTTCTGCCTTTCAGAGAAAGCAGCTGCTATTTCCTAAAATAAGATCTAGGGTAAATTCTAAAAGCAGATTTTCTCAAGATCCTAAATATCTGAAAAAGGGAAATTTAGATAGGAAAATAAAGACAAGGAATTCAAGAGCAGCTGGGGTTGCCCCTGGATCCCTGGCAGTGCCCAAGGCCAGGCTGGACATTGGGGCTGGGAGCAGCCTGGGACAGTGGGAGGTGTCCCTGCCCATGGCAGGGGTGGCACTGGGTGGGCTTTAGGGTCCCTTCCAACCCAAACCATTCCATGATTCCATGATGTCAGCAGGGATGAACCAGGAAGGGACTGTCCCAAAAGTCTCTCCAACACTTGCTGGCGATTTAGAGCCCCTGGTTTGTTTGTCCAAACCACAGAGGAGCAGCGTGTCTCTAACCTCCAAATCCATGGATAATCCACTGGGAACAAAGCACAGCTTTTTATTCCCACTTAGTGGGACTGGAGCAAGCCCTACAACGTGTACAGCCAGATATTCCATGAGTTCATTCCCAAGTTTGGGATGGAGCCCATACAGAGCCCTGTGTACACAAACAACAGCTCCACTCACCACTACTGAAGCACAGAGTTAATTTAAATTATATTCAAATAAAGCATCACCACAACAGCAACAGCAATGGACCTGTTGAACCCAAACTCCTCAAAAAGCTGCTGGGTAATGGCTCAGCATAAAGTGATTTTTAAGACTAAAAGCTGAAAAAAGGGCTGATTTTGCAAGGAGTAAACACAAAAATATATTGAAACAACATTATCAACATTTCCAACCTCTTCTCACAGCAATTTAATAAAAATTAAATGTAATTGACTGAATGCAGGACTTGGGGAAGAAGGTGGGGGATGATCTCATCAGTGCCTGGGATGACCAAGACTGAAATGAAGCCAGGAAGGAACTTAATTCTGTATTTTGGATGGTAAGAGACACAAAGAGATTAAATCTCTTCTGTTCCATATGAAAAACTTGCAGCTTCAATCTAAGATCCAGCCCTCAACGGTGAATATTTGAGTTTAAC
The DNA here is from genome assembly GCF_000738735.6 of Corvus cornix cornix. Lineage (NCBI taxonomy): Eukaryota > Metazoa > Chordata > Aves > Passeriformes > Corvidae > Corvus > Corvus cornix. The sequence continues at coordinate 1,510,665 of NC_046339.1, read as the reverse complement.
AATGTCACAGACCTCTGATAAGCTTTGGAAAATTTTGGAGCCCAGGTCATGATGATATATGACCCCCAGTTATCTTCTGTACATTTCCCAGGTACAAAAGAAATTAAAAAATGAGGTGTGATTGATGGCAGCAGAATACACAAATTGTGCTTTTGAGGTCAGGGCTGTCACATCCATTTCATAATTACATGCTTCAAAGACTTATTAAAAGTTCTGGAGAACAAGGAATATATTGGAAGAGAGACAATGCAAAAGGCTGGATAGATTTTGGAAAAAAAAAAATACATCAGCAATGTGAGGAGTTTCCTCAAAACAGACGGTTTCCAAAAGGGGAAAAGTAACAATAATAAAAAAATACTTGCACTGATTTAGAACAATGCCAAAAAATAAAGAAAAGTGCAAAAAACCAAACAAAACCAAATTTTTGAGAGCATGGAATAAAACCTCAGTAGCAGCAGGAGCCAGAGAACAAACATGTGAGGTTTTAGTGTAAAAAAATGACTTATTTTTATTTCCTTAAAGGGCTTTACTAAGTGCCAATGATGATGCAAACCAGTTTGATCTTAACCTGAAATAAGAATAGCATCAGCATCTACCAAACACCAACAGACAAAATCCCACCTGGTATCACAAACATGAAGTAAATCGTTAAGATTATCATTTACTCACCAGCTGCCTCCAGAACCAGCTGCAGCCTGGCTTTGGCCTGTTCAGCAGGAGTCTGCAAGAGAGGATTGATCAGCTCACACCTGGCTGTACATTTGACATTCCAGCTCTGACATTCCCACCCTCAGAGAGCTCCTGCCTCCACCAGCGACTCCGTATCCACACCAGCCAGAGAAACCTCCAGACTGGAATCACACTGAGGTGGGAATTATCAAAGGAATCTTCAGAACTGACCCAAAACACCGTCCCCACGAGGTGCCTGTGGCACCATGACCGACCCACACCCAGCTCCTCTCCAACCCCAAATCCTGCCCGGCTCCTGGGTGACCCTATTCCACACAAACACACAGCTCCACATAATGCTCCAAACCTGGAATTAACATGATTAATATGGCGAGTTTTTCACACTTTTCTCTGATCTGGGGTGATTTTTCCCTCTCCTAAAGGTATTGCTGCACATCTGCTGGGCTGAGGAGCACATTGTTGGCTGTGGCCCCACTATGCTAATGAGTCCCAGTGATGTTGCACTGTGTCCAATGTGTTTGCCATCCCTCTAAATTCGAAGCCACTCAAACGTTGCCACAGTTAAATTGATACACAAACCCTATTTGTCACGGAGTTCAGAAGTTGATTTTTTCTGGAAGCGTCGGAGAAGTTTGGGAGGTTTCTGCTCTGCACTAAAAACAAAACCTGACAGAAAATTTTGGTGGTGTTTTGCAGCTTAGGAAACTCTTCTCAAGAACCTAAACATCTGCAAAAGAGAAATTTAAATAGGAGAATAAAGACAAGAAATTCAAGAAACTGCCCAGAGCAGCTGAGGCTGCCCCTGGATCCCTGGCAGTGCCCAAGGCCAGGCTGGACACTGGGGCTTGGAGCAGCCTGGGACAGTGGGAGGTGTCCCTGCCCATGGCAGGGGTGGCACTGGGTGAGCTTTAAATTCCTTCCAACCCAAATCCTGCCATGATTCCATGATTCTAATTAAGCAAAGCTCTTTGCCATGAATGTCCCTCCTGGTGATGCTCTGCAGGGCCCCACCACCCTCATTTGAAGAGAGGCTGACAATGACAGAACAATTCCATTTTTGCTCCTTCCATTAGCATCCAGGAGGAGAGATGCTGCATTAAAATGCAATTTAATGAAGATCCAGATTTTGGTTGTACAGAGATCTAACATTTTTAGTTCAGATTTTTTCTGCTTGCATAAACCCAGACCTACTGGGCAGAATTTATTACTGTAGCTGCTATAGGGAGCCTACCGTTAGACCTGACCACTAATCCTGGTGGCAGCAACAAATATCTTGAAATTTATCATAAATTATCTTCCATTTCCTTCTTCTTGCCATGAACTAATCACTGCAATGTGTTTTGGCATCTTAAATACATCACAGGAGGAAAGGAAGGAGAGGAAGGGAAAGATCTGCTTTTTATCCAGAACCGACTTGCCCAGCTTCAGTTTCAGAGAAGCTTTACTTGGGTTTGTGGTTTCTCCATTCCATGACAACTTTAAATTAAAAAAAACCCACCAGGATTAGTCGAGTTTGGCAAAATTTTGCAGGAGAAGCAGAGAAGGAAACGTGCCTGGTGTCAAACTCCGCCTGTGCTCACATCAGCACGTGAACAGCCCAAGTCTTTGTGCACCTCATCCATCAGGTGGGGCTCTGGTGTCCCAAAACACAACTTCCTACTCCTACTGCAGTTATCCAGTTCAGATATTTAATCAAAACCCCCAGGGATCCCTCAAATCCCTGGATCTCTTCCTGTTGGCTATGCAACCATCACTGTTTAGCACCAGTGACTGGAGAAAGATGTTCCACTGACAGTATCTAAGATACTCGTGTCCAGCACCACCATGCCCACAAGAATTCCACAAAAGAGCAAATGCCAAGCCAGGCTCCAGAGGAGGAGAAGGGAGCCAAAGAGCAGCTGTACAAATGTCACTCCCAGCACTCAACACGGAGTTCCACAACACCAACACAACCCATCCCGCTGTTCTGAGGAGCTCCACGAGCTCCAAATGCTTTTCCCCCCTCCTCCCATGGAGGTATGGATGTGTCCTGTTGGTAGAAGGTAGGGAAGACTCAAATTCTTCTTTTACTCAGCAATATCCCACTGGGAACAGCCCCAGCAGTTGCTTTGGAGGCATCTTCCCCTTTGCCCTCGCTCCAGGTGTTAATTACTCCATGGGCATCATTTACCCGCCGGAGAACTCGGCACAGCCACCTTTTTATCAATCAATAAGCCCTAAACAAGGAGTGAAAGAAGGATTCTGAAATAAAGGTGACTGGCTTGGCCCCAGAAAACATGTCTCCAACTGGTGGATGAGGCCAGCACTCAGAGAAAAAAGGACAGAGAGGATTTCAGCTGAAAACCACAATTAGAGCCTCAAACAAGCCAGGAGCAATGTGTGAGAACAACCAGCTACCCGAGGTCAGTATTGATTTAGGGGACCATTAAGTGAAAAAATTCAGGAAGACCCTCAGGAAACTTCAAAATGGTGAAATGATTGGTGGAGGAAACATTACCAGAGTGATGTCGAGCAAAATAAACCCTTGTACTTTCCTTATGGTCTTAAGCACAACACAGAAGGAAAATAGTTCAAAGAGAGTGAAAAAAAAAAAAAAAAGAAACACATATTTCCAGAGCCAGCTGGGGAAGGAGCCCACTAACTGTAAAAGCAGGAGAGGAATTCCCTAAAATTCCTTAACAAGCATGCTGTAAAATGACCTGAGGTCATCCCCGGCAATGAATTTTACACGTATCCAAAAGCGTCAGGTGAGACACCGGAATCCCAGTTCAGAAAATGATGGTATTCCACAGGACACCACCAGCCACAAATATCCATGTGATTAACAACAGGTTTTAATATCTCAAACCAAAATTTGATTCAATCATTCAATTTTTAACGGCAGCTGATTCATGAAGATGCAAGGCATCCTTGTTTCTCTTCGCAGTTCATCCACTGCATTCCATCACTACTCCTTTTATAAGGAGTTATTTTTAATTAAACTACACTAAACCAAAGTGTCATAACTTCAAATTCAGTGGGTTTTGTGTAAAAATCCCCCCACAAGCTGCTTGCCACTCACAGCTCCAGGAAACAAGTGCTGAGTGTGATAGGCAGCTCCAGAAATGCCATCAGAGCCATGGCTGGCTTTCAAAATATTCCATTTCAAGGGAGATTCAGCTTCTCAATTGATTAATAGATTAGAACAAACACTTTAATTCAGCTGTAGATTGTATTTTTTAAAATATTCCCGCTACTTGGGATGAATGGTAAATGTTTCTGACAGAGAAAATATTAAAGTGAAAACTTGAGAACACTGAGGAAAAGGATTTGAGAAACATGAAGTTTGTAAAGAGAGTCCAAGTTTCTGCTGGAGGCAGCCACTGGGAATACTGTGGAGCAGAGCATGTGGCTCTTGGCAGCACTGGAAAACTTTTATCCCAGGGCTCCAGCAGTTCATGATGCTGCAGCATTTTGAGCTGGAACGTTCCCTTCCTGAATTTTTATTACAGAATTTCACACAGAAAATGTCCAGTATGTGCTAAAACAGGACAGGTTCCATTCCTCCTGCTCACCCCTGACACTGGTGGGGTAAAATTTACCTACAGTACTTTTCTGTCTGAAAATATCTGGGCAAAAGCCCAACAAACTTCTGGTGGTGGTGATCAATTTGGGGGGCTTTTCACACAAATCTTTTCTCTTTACATCCAATAAAGACAAACCTAGCCCTCAACATCGCAAGGAAAACCTGCTACCTGAAACTGTAATTCCACATTCGACTTGCAGAGAGGATGTAGGATATCAAACCTCTTTAAGGAAAACAATCAAGCTCCTAATTTAAAAACAGTGAAAACTGAAAATGGGACGTGAGCTGTGGCTGCACCCACTACGGATCTCCTGGTGTCATTTCCCAGGGTTCAAACTCCTCTGGATGCAAGTGTAGATAGCAAAATCCCAGTTTAAAAGCAAAATCCAAACAATACCCCAAGGAGGCAGTAAATAAACACTAATTAAGTAACTCCAGATCTGATCTCGAAGGCAGAGCACAAATCCATCCTCTTGCTTTAATTCCAGCCTCTCATCCCTTTCCTGGGGACATTTATCTGACCTTTCCCAATGCCTGATGAGCTCAAAAAAAGGTTAAGGAGAAGTGCAACAAGAAAAAGAGGGAACCAAACACACATTCCCCAGTTGTCTGAGGAGGTGGCTACCCAAAACTACTGGGAATAACTCCAGAGCGGGTCAGAAACCTGCAGCAAATGTTTGGAATGGATTCCAGGAAAAAGAAAAGTCGGCAAGGCTGAGAATCCAAGAGAAATTCCCGAGTGGAAGTATAAGAGAGGTTTTCCCAGTGGAATGAGAGAGGTTGTGGTTGGTTGGGATGAAGGGAATTGCTCAGCAGGGATAAACCCAGGGGTTCTGGTATTACATGGATGGAATTCACATGGAGGAAGGAGAGCAAGAGGAAAGCAAATCCCATTAATGGACAAAGCAGTGGCTTCTCTGGACAAACAGCCACGTCACACGAGCCTATTCCATCACTCCTCAAACATGGATACAGGGGCTTGGAAAGACAAGCTGGTGTTTTCACAAGAGTGCCAAGAGGTTCTGATTCAATCCCTGGGTAAGACAGGAAAATCAGTAACCACAGCACTAAGCAACCCAATCCCACTTCTCCCAGGAATCCCTGATGAGGGCTGCCTGCTCCTGCGGAACTGGAATGGTGTCCCAGCTGCAGTGGGATGTGGGAATGATGCTGAATGACAACATCCCATCCAATCTGTACAGAAATCCAGAATTCTGGGATACAGGAGACTGACAGGCAGAACCAGCTGGAGCGGTAACAGCAGCCTGGAGCGGGATAAATGCAATCCCACTGGGATAACTCTGCCCCACTGCATTCCCAAATCCCAGCATCAGTTCATGAAAAGCTCACTTTGGGGCTGTGGACAGCTAAAAGGAGACCTCGAGTGTCAGTGATGGGAAGAGACAAGGAAGAAATTAATTAATCAGAGGGGATACACCTATAATTACATTTGAATGCGTTCCATAAATCGGTGGCCTGCCTTCACCTGGAACATTTTCCATCCCACTTCCAGCAAATCTCAACATGAGAGAGCAACAAAGGAGCCTAAGGCCAGCCAGCTTTTAAACAGGGTTTGATGAAATCATGGAAAAGATTGTGGGACAGGTTTGTCTACCATAGGAAGCTGGATTCCTTTTCTGCCATTTATTCCTCTTTAGGTGATTAAAAAAAAAAAATTACCAAAGAAACTGAAAATAAAGAACTTATTCGTGTGAGAAGACACTTTACAGGAGCATAAAATATTAAAGTAAAAGTAAAACCAAAGGAGATTGAGAATTTGCAGTTGTCACCCTTTCCATACGTAAGTCTTTGAGGGTAGCAAATTCCAGATTGATAAAGGAACGTTTTTCACATTAAATATATAAAAATAAAACCCCAAAGAAGAATTCCTAATCTGAATTAATAGCACAGAAATATAATAAGCACATCTGGCACTATTTGAATTAAACCCCTGCATTTTCAGACATAAATCAGCTGAAAAGATTGGATGGGAAAATGATATTTATGTCCTAGTTGGAGTTTTTCCTCTGATACAATTAATCAATAACAACACTCTGGAAGAAGCTATGGCAGGAGTGTCCTGGCTGGATACAGACCTACCTGTTCCCAAAAATATCATCTTAAATTTATCAAAGGGAATTATAAGTGGAGAAAAATCATGTAAAGCATGGAATAATGGTAATTTCTGTCTGTGGAATGCACAGATGCTCTTGGTACTTCCACAGAAATCAAGAATCCGGCATCAGAGATGGACTAATTAAGGAAAGGGAAATCATTAACCAAAAAAATGGGCAGAAAAACCCCAGATTTTAATTTATGTAAAGGCCCCAGAAAATATGACCAATGATGAAGGGAAGAGTCCAGCTTAATTAGACACCAACACCACAGCAAAGGGAAAACCCAGTTATGGAATGTGGCTCCTCCAGCCAGAGCCAGGAAAAAGCATCTGAACCTTGACAGAAAGGATGGAAAACTCTCCCAAAGTTCTCCTCCTCCAAGACAGCCAATTTACCAAAACTGGGAAGGAGACAGGCAACAAGGATAAGGCCCAATCCTTAAATTCAGAGCCCAAGGAGGAATGACAGCATTAGGCAGAACTATAAAATCCCAGCTCTAAACAACCGGATGCAAGGTCTGAATTTCCTGCTACAACACCAAAGGGACTCCGAGCTTCCCACCCGAGGGAATTTTCACACGAATTCGAGATCAAAGGGAGATCACCTTAAAGTGTCCCCAAACGTCAGCAGCACTTTGACACGAGCCACAGCTCCACAGCTGAGGATTCCCCAAATCCTCTCCCTCCTCTCGGCCAAGACACAAACTGCCATTAAAACATTTGGATTTGTTAACTTTAATCGTGGATTTTTAGGCTCACTCCACTTAACCAGGAGCCGCTTCCCAGAGCGACGCAGGATCTTCAGAGAGCCCTGGAACACCGGCTGGGTGGAAAAATCCCATCTTATTCCCACTAAAACCAACCCAAAATGTGAGGAATAAGCAACAATGGATTACTGGAACACAATCAAAGGCAGGAGGGAATGGCTGTGGCAAATGGCCCGGATGGCTCAAGCACACAGCCGGGATTTTTGGAATTCAAAGCAGTTTTTGCAGCAAGGACTCCTTTAAAAGAACCAGAAAACAACAATGTATTCATTTCAGTGAATATTCCTGAAAAAAGCAAGGAAAAAGGCCTTCCTACTGGGAGTGGAAACAGCAAAATGGATTAACCACTCAGCAGAAATAGGGAGGGTTGTAAATAAGATTTTTTAAAAAAATTAATCCATAAATCCAGGTCTTTTAAAAAGGAAAATTCCTGGAAGTGTTAAACTTACACAGCCATAAACCCTGTGTGGGTTCTTTAATAAAAGAGGAAATAGGGATAATGTTGCACCCAGATATACACTAAAGGCTGAAAAATTACCTCCCCTCTATTTATTTCCTTGCAGCCTGGAGTATCATCCCTTAGATTGACATCATGGAAATTCAGCCACAATCACCAAAAAACTCAACATTCCGATAAAGAGCTGACAGAACAGAGATTTTTGCATCAACATCATCTGGTTGTTATTCTATAAATGCATATAATTCCTAATTTACCCTTTGAAAATTACTACAAATCTGAGCTGAATGTGAAGTGAGAACTGAGCTCTTCCGAGCATTGCGGGGTGCGTGGAACCCAAAATTAAAGGTAGAACGATGCCCACCGCTTACAAAAACTCTAAAGTGATTAACATTTAACTCTTAAATGTGCATTTTTATCTTTTATCACCGTTTCAAACTGCTGCTGTGTTATGCTACAACAAAGTCGTGGGAGAATATAAAAACAGCGGCAGATAAATGCAGGTTCTGAAACGAAAATTTTTAATTAACACATCATAAACTGCTTTGGAAAGAGCTCCAGCCAAGGATGGACTGGCTGGAAAAACAGGAGCACGACCAACAGGTAACAGGGATTAATTAACAACAGGAGGGGTTTATACTTGAATTATTGCTTTACTTTTTCCACTAAGAGAGGAGTTTTCTCTAAATAAATTAGAGTTTTTCGGGAAAAGGGAATCCCATCCCCTTCGGGATCTTTGCATTGAAATGCAGCAATTGAAAAATAATAGAAAAAACCCCCCATTTTTAAAATGAAAAGCATTTCAAATATCACAAGGACCCAGTGAGCTCTCAATTAGCACTCACCATTTCAAAATTATCTGACAATCGACCCAAAATCATGCCTAATTACCCAGGAATTAATCTGAACTTAATCAAGATTATATACTTTGAATAAAAGCGCGTTTTCTCTTTGCTCTCAGATTCAATGATCAACTCACCCCCACTGCACCGTTTTTGGGATGGCACAGATCTGCTGTTTTAACTTTTCAAAAAATGACCCATGTTTCATGCTTTTGGCTGCTTCTTTTGACAAATAAATACAATATAAAATGTGCAGGGCAAAACATAATTATCCTGAGGAGCACCTGCATAAAATCAGGGTGCAGAGATTTGTATCTTAGGTGCAGAGCACGGATAGTTGGGCAAATTTATGCTTCATCTCAGTATTGTGCCAAGATCCCTCTTCAGTATATGCAATAAAATACATTCGTATCGAAGACCTCCATGCAAAATTCCCCAAAAGAAGAGGAGAAAGAACCCCCCAAAAAGATGAATTCGATGGTGGCCTCAATAATTAGATTAACAATCAATTACATTTCTGCCAAAGTGTTTGTTTGCTGGAGAAAACCCTCCCAGGAAATGCATTTAAACTTGGGCACAGTGAAGCAGCCACTGCCCTCCATAAAGTTCCTTTATATATTTTTCCACAATATGCACAAAACCAGAATATGAAATCAGAAACATTTTACACATTCTCATACTTCAGAGAGCACTAACAGCATTTTACTCGTCGAAAGCACTTTATCTTCATGTCTCTATAAGGCAGAGTTGGTGCATAATAATGTAATTTATATTGCCTAAATGTTATTTTGGGAGCATTGCATCATTTCTCAAACTTCATGACCTTTACAATTTTCTAAACTTTTATTTCCCTCATTATTCTGAACAGATTTCATTACATATTTTGAATGTAAACAACCCTGAATAATGATGGGCCCCATTACGTATGTACAGCTCTGACAATCGCGCGCGGGGCCGAGATGGAAACCCAGTGCATTAATTTACCTCTCATCTGCCGTAACTGCACTCCCATAAAAAGTTTTATACTCAACTCACATAAATCACGGGGAAGAAAAATGAGAAAATCTGGTGGCTAACTCATCTTCCAGCATTCTGCGAAAATGAAATTCACTGAAATACCTATCAAAACTGCAATCATCAAGAGATAATGTCTTCTTAGGTCTATCTGCACTTTCCGATTTAATTTCCTCCATGCCCTTGACATCCACAGATACCATTAAGATTAAGAGCAGCGAGTAACTGAGCAGTTCTCAGATTTTGATATATGGGGCCCAGGCACTAAATGTAATATCATCATTTGAAAATTAATGCAATATTTCTTTTGTTAGTTTTTCGACTCGGGAAGCGGGACGAATACTCGGGGTTCTCGCCAGTAATTTCCCCATCAGAATGCCGTGCAATTATGAGGAGATGTGCACCTGGTCAGAGGTCACCCAAATTACTCCATCATTTAATGAGCACGGAGATCAAACCCGAGCACACTGTTGCTGCCGAGAGACGCCTCGCAGCCTGCTACATCAAATCTGATGGAATCATTAGAGTAATAAGCAGGAAAATCTGTTTGCAGATTAACCTCTGGTTTCATGCTGCTTTCATCTAATGGGGCGCTGTGGAAATCTTGTCAGCTTTTCATCAGCCACGATCAAATTACGGGAATTGCGAACAAACCGCCGGCGCGATTGGAAACAACACCCGCACGTGCCGGGGGTTTTATGCAGATGCCAGGGAAAATCACACTCTTGATATTTTACAGCGTTATTTACCTCAGCTGATCACTCCTCTCATCCGTCTGCGGAGCCACATCGGGGCCGCTCCCATCGGCCTTTTCAAGTTTACAGCGGAGAGCGCGAGTCAAACAAATTTCTGGGGTAAATACGAGCGGGGTGACAAAGGGAGAGCCAAATAAAGGCATGGGGGTCACATGGATGAAAGGTCACGGGGTCCCCACCACGGCCAAGGGTGGGGGAGGCACCTCTGCCTCGGTGGTAAATGAGAGTGATCAAAGTTTACTTTTTAATAAAGACACACAGACATTAAAGCGCTGTTTCACGTGGAGTGGCTCTGGTTTCTGAGCCCGTTGGTAATGGGAAGTGACAGGGCAAAACTCGGTTCTCTTACCAAGTTTCTACAACATTTGTCACCGTTGGAACAACAAACTACTGCAACCCTTTGAATATTGTGCCATTAACATATTCTGCCTCTGATGGTTTGATCCCCCGGTTGTTTGATTCACATCTGCGACTAAAAGCAGCAAAACCTTGGAACAAATACAAGTGGTGTGTGCACATTAATTTAATACACACTCAGTGCAGTAGGTTCTCCACAAATCCTCCGGATCCACGGAGCCCCTCTGCAGGAGCAGCCCGTATTTCATCCCTGTAGGCAAATGGAGCCAAACAGGATGCGTTTTTCCATGGATATTCATAAGCCATTGATCTTCTGCGGCGTGATTACCTAATATGAACCTGATCCAAAGCTCCTGAAGGAGCTGGAAAGATTTCCAAGGGCCAGGCTGCTGCTGAACAAGGGGAATGTTTGGGATGCCAACCCTGGCACAGCCAGAGGGTCCATAAGCCACCAACGGACAAGCCAGGGACACGAGGGGCCCCCTTCAACAGGGGACACAGCCAGACCCAGCACTGCTCCTCAAAAAGCACCTTCCAAGCTGGTGCCTCCCATTGGACACTTAGTGGCTCTCCAGCCCATCCAAGTGGAAATCTGGGATGTCCCTGGATAAATATGTCACTTTGGTCATAGGTGGAAAACCTCTCCAACCCCCAACCTTCACTCCCTCTCAGACTGGGACAACGTTTGCAACTGGAAATTTCACCCACTGCTCAGCACAGCTATGGAAAAGCTCAGGAGAATTAATTTTAGGGATTTACATCAGGAAGAATACTTTGAGTGATATGTCTCAACCTTCAAGTGAAACCATCCCTTATTAGTTAATAAGTGATGCAAATCAGAGGGTTTTTTTCATAAATTCATGGAATGGTTCGGGTTGGAAGGCCCTTGAAGATGATCCAGTTGCAAGGCCTGGTTCAGGTGACTGTAATACAACCACCAAATTACAGTGAACTATTATTTATAAAAGTGTCATTTACCAGGGAATCCCACAATCATTTGGGTTGGAAAAGCCTTCCAAGCCCATCGAGTCCAACCATTAACCCACCACTGACCATGTCCCCAAATGCCACATCCCCAGGGCTTTTAAACCCCTCCAGGGACGGGGATTCCACCACTGCCCTGTTCCAATGCTTGGCCACCTTTTCCATGAAGGGATTTTCCCCAATATCTGACCTAAACCTGCCCTGGAGCAACCTGAGGCCATTTCCTCTCATCCATTTTGCAAACAGGTGAACAGAAAAGGTCCCTTTTCACTAAGTTTGATCAATCCTGTGTTCTGGATACTTGAAAAATGTGAGCATCCTGGTGTAAAGCTTAGAAAGGTGCCCAATTCCTGCTCTCCATGGTGTGTTTTTAATCAGGAATAACAAATTCCACCATTCTGTGATGGCAATAAACCATTTTATGCACTCTGATCACCACATTTCTCAGCGTGGTAGCTGGAACACGATGACAACGCTCATCTCTATTCCATACGAAGATAAAATTCACATTTAAGTTACTTAAATATTTTTTAATGGACATAAAATTTTCTTTCTTTCTCATCTAATGTGTACTTTGCAGGAACAAACACTGGGCCCTTCAGGTCCTCTGTGTTCATTTGCACCCTGGGAGACTGCAGTGGTTTAGGTTGTAACCTCATGCTGGTCAACAACATTTTGGGCTCAATGCAACCAAAACCAGGTAAAATCCAATGGCAGAATTCAGTGCTTGTCTACAAAAATGCCAATATTTACAGTCTAAATAGTAGGAGTTAATCACTGATCAGTTACAAATAATTCATCTGCATAATTAATATTTAACACTATTTTAGAAAAGGGCCCAACCTGATTATTTCACGAATTCTTAATTTTTTGAAAACTTGCAGAAGATGAGTTATTTTATTATAACCTTGCCAAAATTACCTCAGCAGTGGCTGTGCTCTCACACTTCCCACTCCATGAGGAATCTCCTATGTATCCATCACCTTTTAGGAAGGAGAAGATCAGAAAGACTCAAGTTGAAGACTCAAGTTTAATGTTCAAGCACCAAACTAAAGGCCAGACACAAAGATGCACGAAAATTGTAATTCCCAAAGAACACCACAGTGGTTTCCCTAAGGGAATTCTTTCAGCTTTAATAATTTTTAGGACATGTGAGATAAAATGTCTTCTATTAAAAAAAAAAGTGAAAAATCTTATTTTTAAATAAATCAGTTTCAACAGGGGAAAATCCCAACCCTCCATTCGGCCTCTGTAAGAGACAATTCAAGCCTGCAGAACATAATTGACCAGCATGGAATTTTGCCAGGACAGCAAGATAAACATAATTACTCGTATTAAGAGCGTTAATTGTTTGTGAACACAAATAATTGGCTGCTTGGTTTACAGCTCGCTGGGAAGCCAAGGACTCTGTCAGACATCACTGTCCTGTGGCCACCTGAGGACCACGGGGCTGTGACACCACAGGTGAGAAACTCAGAGAGCAACGATCAGCGAGGGGCCAACACAGTGACAGCCAGGAAATAAATACTAACACTTAATAAAAAGAAACACTTCATAAAATATTGACACCTAATAAAGGAGAGGGGTTTTTTTGGTTGGGTTTTTTTTGGTTCACCAGATCAAAGAAAGACGTGGACCTTAAAGCCCATCGAGTGCCACCCCTGCCATGGGCAGGGACACCTCCCACTGTCCCAGGCTGCTCCAAGCCCCAATGTCCAGCCTGGCCTTGGGCACTGCCAGGGATCCAGGGGCAGCCACAGCTGCTCTGGGCACCCTCTGCCAGGGCCTGCCCACCCTCAGACACAGGAATTCCTTCCCAGTATTCCATCTAAACCTACTCCCTTTCAGTTTGAAGCCATTCCCTCTTGTCCTGTCAGTCCAGACTCCGGTAAATCACAAATTGTCAAACACCCTTTTTTCACAGAAGGGACTCAATAACAGATTATCAAATCAAGATAAAGACTCTTAAGGTGGGAAAAACCTCCTTACACGTATTTGGAGATGTGGGAATTAAAGTAGCAGAGCCGGAATTGTGTGGCTGAGATCTTTTGAGGAATATCCCTATAATTTATTGGAGTCCAAAAGGTCTTTATGGGCAAAATCTTGGGATATGGAACAGTTTCCAGCACAAATATTCCTACCTGCAGGTGCCTTGGGAAACAGTTTGTTTCCTCGAGCACCCATTCCTAGGACAGATTTTCCAAGATGAAAGGGAAAAGGGAAAAAAAGCCTCAAACCTGGAGGTTTTTGACAGATCTTTCAAAGAAACATTCCCTGCCCATGGTAGGGGGTGGAATGAGATATTATAAGATCTGTAAGATACACAAGATCTCTTCAAGGGATCTTTAAGGTCTGTTCCTGCCCAGTGCTGGCATTCTAAATGCAAAGCAGCCCATTTATTTAATGAAGACATAATTTTATTCCAAATTATTGTGAGTTACCCTATAAGCACTTAAGGCATCCTCATTCCACAGGGGATATGTCCAGCACATTTTGCCCCAATCCCAGAGAAACCCTGAACACCACTCAACTCTCTTCCTGCTCCCCACCTCCCCAGGCTACTCCAAGCCCACAGAGCCTCTTCCTTCCCACTCTTTGGGAACATTTGTTGTTATAAACCAGGCCTGCAGCTCCTGCTGTGGCAGGAGTCCCAGTTTAGAACAAGTCCCAGCCAAAGTCAATCTGTCAGGAGCGAAGCAGCTTCATTGTGCACGAGAAAAATCCCAGGAAGCTGCTGGATTACAACTCCCTGCCACCAGCAGGGAGGCAAAACGTTCCTAAAATTTATTTAGGGGACTCAACCCGCAGCTGAGATCCCCCTGGAAGCAGCAAACAAGATGGATTTGCCAGCTGCTCCAAGAATTCTGCTCCTTATTCCATTTGCTGATTCCCAACACATTTCTCACATGGCACCTTTAGAAAAGGGGAGCTCCTGAGAACTGGGCCAGGATAGCCATCCCGTCCATCCCACCAGGATGTCCATCCCACCAGGATAGCCATCCTGTCCATCCCACCAGGATGTCCATCCTGTCCATCCCACCAGGATGTCCATCCCACCAGGATGTCCATCCTGTCCATCCCTCTAGCACTCCCAGGAGATACTGGTACCCAAGCTCCTACAAATCACCCTTCCCAAGTGATTCCCAACATGATTCCCAACAAGAGAAAAGCAATTTTTTTCCAGTGCAACACACGATGTTTTTAACAGCACTATGGAACCGTGGGGATTATTTAATTATTCCATGAAAACATTAAACCCTTCTCAGGATGGATGTGCCATTAATAGCAAATATTTTAATTTAATGGGATTTAATAATCACTTTAGATGAACTATTTAATGTTCCACTGATTGCTGATACCAACATGTGAGGCTCAACCAGCTCCTGACTTGTGACAAGATTTTATTTTTCCCAGTTTTGATCAACTGACAAGTTTTTAATGCTAAGCCTGGCTTGCCATCACTTGTGGGTTTAATATGTTTATTTAAACCAGAAATATTTTGCACCTCAATTATTATTATTTTCTGCTGCAGCCCTGAATGGAATTTAAGTCAATCCATTATTCATAAAGCAAAGACAAGAGAAAACACAAAGCTGTGCACTTCTTTCACAGCCTCCAAATGACTCAAACACACCATATTTATGCATGCAATATTTGATTGTGTCCCTGTCTTTCTTTTTTTTTTTTATATATTTTTTTTAATCACAAGTTTGTTGTTTTCAGATCAGGATATGCCAAAAATCCAACACCAAACAATTTTTGTTTATAATTAAGGCAATCATCAATCCAGGGATTGTAGGCCGGTTTATTTCATCTCTACATCAAAAAAAAGTAAATTAAAAAAATTAAAATTCCCTTGAAATGGGGAGATAAATGAAAATGTGAGTGCCTTCACACAATAACAGTACCCTGACCCTCTGGGAAATGGTTGACTTTCTCAATTCAAGGTATTCAAAGCTCATTTAAAAGTGTTCATTTGGAATGCAGATATCAAAGATGATGCAAATGTTCAAGAGAAAATTAAAACTTACCAGATGTTCTAATCCAGCTTTGATGTTTGCAGAGTCCCTGTAAGAGAAGAACAAAAGTTCTAAATAGTTGCTAAACCCTTGTCTGCAATGATTTCTGTTTAACTCTGAAATGGCAAAGCTGGGTCATTTCTCCAGTGTGTAAAATATTTGATTTTAATACAAATATTTACCTGTAACGCCTAAAAAATATTGATTATCCTAATGCACAGTGACAGAATTAAACCCCCAAACAGCACCTGCCCTGAAACTGCTACAAACCATAGCAATGCCACTGGATACATGTTTAAAACCAACATTTTTAATCTAATTGTCCCACTATTTACACTGGGAAGAATCAGCCAGGCCAGGGCATGGGGTTGTTCATCAAATCCTCGTTTGGTGCTCGTGGCTCTGCTTTGCCACCCTACTGAAATCCCGTGCCCCTTTCCAAGGTGACAGAGAAGGAATTGTGATTCATTCCATGGGTCGTGGCAGCCATGCTGCAGCTTGGCATCTGATTCCTGAAAGCTGCAAAAAATACAAATGTACAGACAGAAAATGGGGAAAATTTTACATGAAGGCAGCTCCAAAAAAAAAAATGGACCAAACTATCCAAGGAAAAACACCGAAAGGCAAGAATTCAGAGGGAAAATTAATCCTTAACACATCCTGCTATGGAAAAAATTACAAAATCCAATGGAAAACAAATTTAAAATTCCCCAAATCCCAACCCACTGAACAAGGAGATGGCTCCTGCTTCCATCAGCTCCAGGTTCTACCTAATTCCAACATCACCTCTTGGAAGGTGGGTCATTGCCACAGCAAACAAGGAGAAACCAGCCCGTGTGGATTGCAGGGAATCAGTTAATACCACAGTATTACCAATTACTGGTACTACAATTACTAATTATTTGTAATTTCCTAAAGCTTTTCCAAAAATCTGCTACATGGTTTTCTTCTATTTAAATGTCCCTAATGAAGTGAGACGGGGAAAAAAAAAAAGTATTTTCACTATTTGAATTTTGAAAGAATTTATTCTTCTCAGCCACACTGGATTTATCCCAAATTGTCTCCCACATCTTGAGCCTGAAGGAGGATCCAGGGGTCCTTCCAGGGCCTAAAGGGGCTCCAGGAGAGCTGCAGAGGGACTGGGGACAAGGCATGGAGGGACAGGACACAGGGAATGGCTTCCCAGTGCCAGAGGGCAGGGATGGATGGGATATTGGGAAGGAATTGTTCCCTGGGAGGGTGGGCAGGCCCTGGCACAGGGTGCCCAGAGCAGCTGTGGCTGCCCCTGGATCCCTGGCAGTGCCCAAGGCCAGGCTGGACATTGGGGTTTGGAGCAGCCTGGGACAGTGGGAGGTGTCCCTGCCCATGGCAGGGGTGGGATGGACAGGATTTAATCTCCCTTCCACCCCAAACCATCCCGTGGTTCCATGATCCATTTTGGAGGTGCTACCTGGCCTTCAAGGCCTGAATTGCTTTGGGAGAGGGATGCAGGGCAGGGCTGGGAGGAGCTCCCAGGTCAGGCCCATCCCTGCCATCAATATCTCCCCCCAGCCTGTGCTGAAAGCAGCCTTAATTCAATTACAGGCCTCAAAACTGATAAAAAAGGTCCTGAAGTGGAAAATGTGAAGAGATTATTGGCAAATGAATAAAGATTTGTATCGAACCAACACACGGGAGGTAGAGCAGGGCTTGGTGGGGCTTTTTTTTTCATCATCCCCTGTCTCAAACCTTCTGGGAACAGCGAGTTTCCCTTCCCCTCCTGCAGCACATCGATTCCTGAATTAGGCTGCAATATTAAATAATTAATATACTCGCCATGATTGATGTTTTGCATTAGTTGAATATTAGGTTATCAATCAAAATCCACTTGGTTTAATGTAATAATATTGAAAAAGTGTCACGAGCTGTTCAGCCAATTTGTAGTTGAGGCAGCCCAGACAGGAATATTGGTGTAACACAAGGCCCTAACGCAGGAAATGCAGTGCTCGAACATCCATAAGGAAAACATTATCAAACTAACCAGGACAAGGCTGAGCTTGTCCTAAATAAACCTTGGGGCACCTGTCACTTCCAATGAAAACCTCTTCCCAGCCTGAGGCTGCTGGGCATCAATCAGCCACGCTATGGCAGGGTTTTATCTTTCAGTTAACCAACAGATTATATTATAGATCTTATGCAATTATATTCTGTATTCTATATTATACTGCATTATATATACAATACAATAAATTATATTGCATAATTACAGCTATATTTATATCATTCTACATAATAGTCATATATCTTAAATACATACCATAAACTATATTATAAAATTAGTTATGTTTGTATAATTATATATAATGATCACATATTTAAATTTTATTATTGGTAACATAAATTATACAAACAAGACTCCCATTAATACTATATTTCATTTGTTGTTTTAGGCAAAAACCAGACCTATGGTCACAGCTCAGTCTCCCACGTAGCCTTGAGTGCCAGCAGAATTTTCAACCACGAAACACCACAAATAAACACCAGGAGCAGCTTCCTGCACATCCAGCATTCCAATGCTCACACTGAAGAAACCATATAGTTCTATTAATTTGGTATCATTACCAGGTAATTATGTTTTACACCCCAGAGTCCCCAACAAGGCAAGTATTTGCCTTTCAGACCATCTCCAGAGCAGCACCTTCATTTCTTTGGTTCATTAGGCAAGTTTGATTTTATTCCTGAGGTTTCCTTTTTTCCTACCAGAGAAGCTCTGGAATTGTTTCCCCACTAAAGTCAAGATTTGCAGTGAAACACCACTTGACATGCATGTATTTAAAATCATCCCTTAAACCCAGTAAATGAAACTCAGGCTCATCCAAATGTTTCAGCAATGCCAGGGGAAAAAAATTCCAGCTGCACTTGAATCCTGGTCATGAGGAACCTGCAGCAAGAAGCTGGGAATTCAATTAAGGAAGTTCCATCCCTGCCCACACAGCAGGTGGAACTGGAAGAGTTTTAAGGTCCCTTCCAGCCCAAACCATTCTGGGATTCTCCAAGTTTCACCAGGTCTGGGATTACTTAAACCCACAGTGACTGAGGTGATGAGAACTTCCTTTCCCAGTAAATTAAATTTAAAATATTCCCTAGCACTTGCTGAGATCATGTTTTTAACCTAGAATATATTCATGTTCCTAAAAATACTCCCTGTATCAAACTAACCATTAATCAAGGGAGTTGAAAAAACCACGGAATCACAGAATGAACTGGGTTGGAAAAGATCTTTAGGATCATCCAGTCCAACCTAAGGCTTCCATGCAATGACACACTGTGTGTTTCTGCCTCAGGATATCCCAAGATGAGACACTGCTGAACTTGTCTTTTTTTTTTTGCTGCCCTTCCCAATCTTTTCTGCACATCAAACTCCTCAAGAAAAGCAAACGGTTTGGGAATCCTACACCCCGAGAGGAAAAGCATCCACGATACTGTTTTTAAAGTGTGAAATGCTGTTTTGTTCTACCAAGTATCAACTTCAAATGATCTGGAGCTGATCCTGGAGAGCAAAGACCCCAAAGCTGGTGGTCCTGAGCCCAGTGGATCCCTCACTCCAATCATCCAAATAATTTATCTCAGGAAAAACCAGTAGGAAGTTTGGCCAATTACTAATAAATTTAAATGCAACAAAGAGCCAAGAAGATCCTACGAAGGTCACTTAGCAAAAGCAGGAGGAAAAGCCAAAGTCACCCCCCTCACAAACACACTGGAGCAGCTTGGAAGTGCCAAAGAACTCAGTGGAATATAATGCAAACCAAATCGAATCATGCTAAAACCAGGCACTTTAAACAGGACACAAGGTGAAACCATTTCCATAATACGTTATCCTAGAGAGGAGGAAAATCAGTTCCCAAGAGACCTTATCAAATATTCAAGAGTGGGAAATATGTAATAACCCTGGCTCAGAGAGTAAAATCCAAGACTTCATACAGTTGAAATAAATACTGAAACTAAACAGAGGAGGAAAAACCCCAAAATACAGTGTCGATAAAAGCAGTATTTTCAAATAGACCCTATAAAAATATTGCATTTCTTGGTCTGTCTTTCCCAGGTAAACAAGAGACAAAATAACTACCCAAAATCTCCTAGTTTTGTTTCATGGAAGCTTCAGGTCGGGTTTGGAAATCCCATAAATCACAAGAGACAAAATAACTACCCAAAATCTCCTGGTTTTGTTTTACAGAGGCTTCAGGTCAGGTACGAAAATCCCATAAATGAACCAAAGCTGATTTCTCTGTCCTGGCTGCCTTAAAGCCACTCCTCAGCTCAACTTAGTGATTCCAAGGACACCATAATGTGCAAGTGCTTGGAGTTTTCCAACGTGGAGTGGGGTTTGGTTGGGTTTTCCCCTGGTTTTGGCTGGCTGGGTGGGATTTCTCCTCCTGCTCCCTTCAGGAGGGAAGCCTCGTTCCTCCCCGTCTGCATTCCCAGCAAACAGAGGCAATTAAACGTGGGGCTCCGGAATGTCACGGGCTCTGTTAACCAGCCTTAAATAAATTAGACAACTTTGGCCTGGTTTACCTTCTCTGTAATATTATTTAGTAGATATTCAATTAAAACACATCCTGTAGGTGAAAGTGTAGGAAAACATTTCCATAATGGACATCAGTGGCAGTCGGAAGTGCTGCTAATTGGCCTCAAAGTACAAACCAGATTACAAAAGTAGCAGAAAGCCCGGCAGTGTAAATGCCCACAAGGCTGGGCTGAATATTAAACAAAGCCCAGCAAGTTCCAACGTTGGGAAGCACAACTATGGGAAAAACTCTCCGGACTGGTAGAGAGTGTTACAGGTTAATGAGGAACATAGAAGGAGAGCACAATAATTATCATACCCACCACCTCCCCATCTGTGGTGGGATGGCTGCAGAATATAAACACAGTTGATCAGCATTAAGGCTGCCACTAATTACACGTCCTGCCATTAGCAGAGTGTGAGCAGAAATATTTGAAATGTGAGCTTTTCCTCTGCTCGTGGCATTGAGGAATATTAAATGCAAGTGTAAGTCAGGGAGGAAATTTAAATGTTCTAAGCACTAAAACAATTTGAGTACAATCGATTTTCCATTTTCTGAAAGCTTCTAAATCCCCTCATTCACCCAATTACTACTGTACTTAACCTAATGAAATTTTATTCTGCAGGAACAATACTATTCTCAAACAAATTGTTGAAAAAAATATAAGATTAAAAACTTCGAGACAAAGAACAAACTCCTAGAGAAAAGATGCAAATAAAATTACTATCATAATCTTTTGTTTTTTATTTGCAAGTAGAAGAGTGAAGAGAAACAAAAGCATGGAACATAGCATCTGTCATATCAGAATATAAAAAGATGATCCTGGCACCAAATGAAAAAGCTCTAATTCATTTGCAAATCAAGCCTGCCAGTTCTATTTCAAGCTGGCGGTAACTGTCAAGAGTTAACAAGATAATCACTTTCAATCCTGCCTTCAATGGTACATTACACTGTTATTCCATTCAATAAGGCCCTTCTTTGGGGCACTGGATGAATGGTTTTCATTTCGAACTCACACAAAAAGTTGCAGAAAAAAAAAATCCATGGGGCTTAAGAAAGAAATCCCTTTATGGGCATTTATCTGCCGGCACTTGCTTTTAGGCAAAATGAGATATTTGGATACATTGGTGTCCATTCACTTCCTCTATTCCTTCAGGCCTTCAGTCTGGTGATAAAAAAAAAAAAAAAATCCCACAAGGAAACCTCAAGCCTGTTCAGTTTGGGGTTGGGTTTTTTTTAAACTATCTATGCACATTAAACAAGTTCTGCAATAATCTTTGGTAAATACTTCTCACCATGCTGAAACGACACCGTGTTTGAACAGCTCCATCTTTGTCTAAATTCATTAAAAACTGCTCAAAACCCAGTAAATGCTCATGAAAATTGTGCTTAGGGAAACATTTGCCAGTTGCTCATTAAATATTCAATAAAAATAAAGTTACCAATTAAAGGTGCCCTGCCTAGGAAACAAGGCAACCTCCAATTTATCTGAATTAATTATTTGTAATTCTTTTTAAGACTCTGTGCCATGAATTCTTCCCAAGGAGAGAAAATCTTCTAGAAGTTTATTAAGTATTTTAAACTCATTTGCTGGCACCCAACTTTCCACTAAGACCTGTGAATAAAACACTTCATGCTTTTGCTCAGTGCTCAAAATTCACATTGCAAGACACAGCCTTGGTTCCATTGCACAGATCTCATTCTGTTACTGCATGTTCATATTTAAAGGTTGGGACTGATGATCTTGGAGATCTTTTCCAACCTCAGTGATTCTACACTGGCAATTTAAAGCTTCTATACTGACTTTGGAAACAAATCACTAATTTTTTTTCCATTTTTTCTTTCTTTCTTTAATCCCCACAGATCTCAGTTCAGAGAACAAAGCTAAAATCTATATTTAATATCTGAACTGAGCTCAGCTTATCCAACCTATAACCAGTGCAGAGCTAGCAATACTTTTTATTTAGTTTTTTAATCAGCAAAACCCACTTTCCTCAAACCCAGGGACCCACCTCACCCATCACTTCTTATTCCATTTGCAGAACTCTGAAGATTGTTGATTGTTTTTCTAACCCACCACTACAAGTCAGACATCATCTTTCCCCATGCTCTTCATGCAAATGCTCCTTTCTATTCAGGGTTTCTTTTATGGAAAATCTAAACACCACAAGTTATGGCTTTGTTTTTGTTCTTTGCACTTCACAAGTTCTTCAAAGGTTCTAAACACAGAGATGTTCTTATAATTAAAAATACACCTTAAACCCAAACCCTCCATGCCTTTGTGTAGCACTGGAATACAGCTGGTTTTGTTGCCCTGCTGCCCCTCCTTCCCAAAAAGAAGGAATATTAAATAAAAAGTAATTAAAAGTTCACATAATTTTGCAGGATCTTGAAAGAGCACAAGATGTTGCACTTGGAATAGAAATTAAAAGGAAGTGACAGACGGATTTCAAGCAGCAGGTCAGGATTCTAAGCAAGAATAATAAAGTCCCAAAAAACCCAGGAGAAATTTGGGATGTGTTCCCTTCCTTTCTAGCCAGCAGCAGGATGACACCAGCACTGCTGAAAAACAAACAACTGATTAAAAAATAACAATGACCCAACAACCGACTCATTTCCCCAGCTCAGGAGGAAGACCAGGCTCACCCAGCAAGTCTTAGATGCACAGATTTTAAGGCCAAAATTTAAAAAAAGGTTTCCAATATCCCTAAAGACATGTGCAGCACTTTGGGAACCGTGGTCAAGCTCAGCTGAGCCCCACAAATTCCCACTTTGCTGAAATTCCAGCACCTGGGACTGCATTTGATCCAATTTTAGCACACTGAAACCTCACGATGTTTTGGGCAGCACCACTGGGAGGGATAAAAATCCAGTTTGGAAATGCTTTTACAGGGCTCCTCTTTGTCCCTGCAGGTTGAGTTGGTCACTCTGGTTTAATTCCTCTCCCTTCTTCCATCCAGCCTGGGTTGCTGTCCCTGAGGGACTCAGGGGCATGCTCAGAATGTCTCAGAATGTCTCAGATATGTCAGACAGGCCCAGGTTTTCAATCACACAAGGTAAAAATTGCCCTGTTCCTGAAAAGAGCAGATCTACTCGATCTGAGAATATTTCGTTTTAATCTGCTCAGCTACCTCAGCTTTTCTGGTCAGAAGAGATTTGAGTTTCAGGCTTTACTTCACAATTAAACTTTTTTTTTTTTTTTTTGCATCTCATCTCAATGCAGCCCTAAGGAAAACCTTTGGAAGTCTCTTGCTTTCTCCAAGATGGTCAATTCCAAGAGACCCAGCCTAACTTCCAGTAAGGAAGGAAGTTGTATCCTCTCCTAACAACTTCCACGCTGGGCTGTGTCACAAGACAAATTTATAAAATTTTAAAAGGTAGAGCTAAAGTCATTCAAGCTTGAGGGGAAATTAGATCCTTGGCCACAAATGAAGAGGAAGAAATAATATTTAATCAAAATTAAAAATAGGAACTGATTGCAATTGCAAACATCTGACCAAACCCAAGCCTAACAGACAATGATAAAAGTAACCTGGAAGTGCTTTGAAATTAATGAAAACATGAGGGGAAAAAATCAAATCAAATTCAAAGCAGCTAATTGGAGCTGATGAAGGAAAGGAGATGGACAGGGATCACTAAAGGGATCCCACATACAGCAGTTCCCACTTTGGTTTTCACAGGATTCAGTCCAAAACAAGGCACCCGCGGGACATGGCCCACACCAATGTGGACTAGAATTTGATGTCCAACACAGCGTGGTGAGAACAACGAAAGACCCAGAAGTTCCACTAAATCACAATTTGTATTTTTGGCAGAAAACTTGACGGCCTAGAAGAACCCCAAAACTACCAAGCAAAGCTGTCTGAGCTCTTCATGCTCCTTGAGTTGCACCAAAACCTCCTTAGGGCTTCACATTTCTTTAATTATTAACTCTGAAGTTCTTACCACACCACATTGGTCTCATTCATTTCACTCTCTTGCTTTCACTAATTTGCTTTTAACCTTTTACTGCCATGAAAAACTAACACCATCTGTTTTCTTTGGCATTTCTCATTCCCAGCACTTCCCAGAGAAAGTGTCTGGTGGAAACAGAGAGCGGGACTGGCTTTGCAGGATGGAACAAACCCCCAAGAAGCTGCCAGCCAACGTCTAGACCAGGAATCCCAGAATGGTTTGGGTTGGAAGGGACCTTCAAAACCATCTCACTCCAGCTGCCCCACCACGGGCGGGGACACCTTCCCCTAGAATCTCCCAAAAGCATTTTGTGTTTTGGCATTTCTTCAAGGAACTGTGAGTAATTAGTATTGCACATTATTGGTTTACCACCAACTGGACCAAAATGAGACCAAAAAAAGACAGAACTATAAGGCATGTCTCGTTCTACAGCCAAGATTTCCTTCACAGGTTATTTTTTTAATACAGAGTGAAGAGATTCCTGAAGGAATTGAGCACCATAAACGTGGCAGGCTCCAAGGAAAGTTGGATCTTAAGGAATTGGGAGGTTGATGGTTAAAACCAGCATTTCCTGCTGTATCTGCAAATCTTGGAGGTGAAGTGAAATAATCTATTTTAAAAAAGACCAAATAAGTGACCAGATCCCAGAGGATTCCCAGACTGTACAAAAGACCTGGGAATGTGGATGATCCAGCCAACACTGAGCAACCACTTCTGGTGGGAAGAATTCCGCATGTGCAGAGAACCCAGGGAATATCCCACAAACATCTCAAGTTACAAACCCAACCAGTAAATTGTAGCCAAATTTATGTGCCACACATCCCATCCAGCGCTCACCAACCTGCTGCTCATGAGGGACTTCCTGGGATCACTGAGGCTGAAGAAGACCTCCGAGGCCATCAAGTCCAGTCTTTGGCCAAATCCTGCAATTAAATTCTATTCTGAAATAGAACATCCAATTTTTTGACCACTCCAGGGATGGTGACTCTAGCCCTGCCCTGGGCAGCCCCTGCCAGTGCTTAACCAATCCTTCAGGGAAGAAATACTTCCCACTGTCCAACCTGAGCCTCCCCTGGCCCTCACAGAGCCAGGCTGGCAAAGACCCCCAAAAATCACTGAGTCCAACCATTCCTGAACCAACACTTTAACACAAGCCCAAGGCAGTGCAGGTTTACATTAAAATGCCTATTTTTACCTCAAACCAAGTCTGACACTTTGGGGTGGTGGCCTCAACCAGGCCAGAGTCAGCTGAGTTCATGTGTGAATCGAGGTTTTATACTTTCTCAAAGGAGGAACAGCCACTACAGCCAAAAAACCCTTCACCAATAGGAAATTCAGTTCCCAGGATTAAGGATTTTCCCCTATTTTATCACAACACTCTTCATATTTGTCTTATTTCCCTCTTTTCAGGAAATGCATCCAGACAACTTTACTGATATCAATCAGAACAACCTGAACTGTTTGCTAACTGCTGGAAGAGCGTGGTGGGGAACACTGGAGCCATGTCTGAAAGGGATTAAGAGAAAATAAAAAATGTAATACATAAATTCAATAACTAAATTCATAACCCGGAATGAATGTGCAAAATGAGGGACTGCTCTCCACAAACAGCACCTTGATATTGCTGAAAAAAAAAGGTCTCCTACGTTGGCTTTTGCCCCATTTTCAGTTTGGGCTGGAAGTTGCAATTTCAATATACAAAATTATTATGGCTTGCAAAGAAGTGCCACAAAGGGGTGTCCCCAGAAAGAGGGACTGGAGCTGTTCCAAGCAATCAAACACATCCATGGGTTCAGCACAAAGCTCAGGACAGAGCGGCCTTCCACACAAAGGCAGGACAGGATAAGCCACTGCTTAACTTTCTGTTCAAGCAAGATATTGCAAAGTTACATCAACATTTGGGCATAGTTTCAGGCCTTTCAAGCAGGTCAGGATGTTCTAACAACATAAATAAATAATACATAAAATACATCTGGTCATTGTGGCTTCAGTCAGCCAGGTCAGAATTTGGATGAGTACCTTTTACACCAGTACCAACAGCAGAGAATGGAAGAAACTGGAAGAATCAACTGAAGAAACTTAAAAATAAAGTTGAAAACTTTGTCCCTACACACAAGAGGAAACAATAGTTTAGTTGTCTCTCCACATATTTTTTTTTGCCCAGCAGCAGAAATACAGCAAAGCCAACAGCTGGAGTGAGCAATGCTCAAACTGCACCCAAAAGGGGGAAATCATTTCAGCTATGGGGTAAAATCTGCAAACTCTGCTTCATATCCGGGATTCAAGGTGGGCTCTTCCTTGGAAATCTGTAATGACAGAAGGTGCACAAACCAAGGGAAAAAATAGCAGTAAAATGTCCAGTCTTTGTACATACAACACAGCCTAGCACATGGTACTTGGTGTACCACAAAAGTGCCAAAAATAATTGTACAAATTAATAAACTGGTCATTTTAAATGCTTTTCTTTGGCCCGTTCTATGTCTGGCACATCACTCATCGTGATTATGGTAATGATGAAGGCTGAAATCAGCACCCTCTGGAGCATCTCCTGCACTTGCAGGATGTCACAGACCTGACTGGGGAATGACAGAAAGCCAAGTGCTGAGAAATATTTGAGAAACTGTAAGAGCCCAGCGCCAGGTAGATATTTTTTTAAAATTAAAATAGAGCCCCCAAAGTCAGAGCCGAGGGAATTCGCTATCTCTTGGATGTGGAATTGATCTGAATGCAATTACTTTACTCTTTTCAGCGCTGTTTGACTTTGAACTAAACATCAATTAATGCACAAGCAAGATCTGTTAACTCCAATACTGATTTTTTCCATAAAAGATGTGAAGCAAATTTATTGGCTTCCATTGAATGGCTTCCCACAATCACAACCATCACCCAGGCAAGCTCAACTTCATTTTCCAGTGGTCACTTAAACCCTTAATTCTCACGATAAAACTCCCTCAGCCTTAGTTTTAAACCCCTTAAATTAGCAAACAAGACATCACATAATGTATGCTCCAAAGCTGGGACCTTCCGGTGCTTCAGCTGCGATGCAGCCATTGAGCCATGGCCAATATAAGCTCATTTGAATAATCAATATGACAACCTTATTTTTCTAATGCAAACAGGATTGCTACAGTAAGGTGTCTCACTGCCACATCACAGTCATGGCCTCTTTTAACCCCTAATTAGATTTAGGCGATTATCCCTGCTCTTCCTTACAAGTGTACAGCCTGGATAAGGGATGACAAAAGCTATCTGCCACTTACTCAGCCTTTGCAGACTGCAGGTTATCCAGGGAGATACAGGGGAAGATCAGCAAACAATTGTTATTCATATCATCTCCAGTTTGGAGATAGTCACAGTTTGCCATACATGCTAAGGGAAAATAGCCCAGAGCATTAGGTAAATGCAAAACGCTTAAGAACATCGGGGTTACACAGATGGAAATTCAAGGTGATGTTGGGGAATTATGTTTAATTCAAATTGGTTATCACAAAGAAAACTATGGAGCAATGGTTTTGTGCCTCACACAGGAAACCCTGCCTTTTCAAGAGATTTCTGCTCATTGTCTGGCGGTGTGTAGCATTTTACATGGCTATTTCTACAAAAAAAAAAAAAAGAAAGAAAAGAAATCAAACTTAGAACCAGCAATCCCAAAAGAATTACATTGCTCAACAAAGTCCGAGCAGACAGAGAAGATCTATTACAGAAATGTAATCACATTTCATTTACAAGAACTCTTATCTCAAGCACTTAAACATAACATTTAAACAGTTTTCCATTTTATTGTGCTCAGTATTGGAGCTAATAAGATAGAAAAGTATAATCACGTTAGCAACATTTCTATTGCATTACATAAACACAGCGCGAGATTAAAGGCAGAGCAGGGAGAAGGCAGCCTGGAAAACTGAGCCCTGGATTTCTCCTGGCAGACAGGAATATCACTGGGATCATGTGTGAAAACTGCCACGCTGAAATTGGATCCTGTGTTCCCAAAATGGCCATTCCCAGCCTGACTGAAAAGGGGATTTCACCACATAGCCTCCAAATGGGAAGGTGCTTTGAAGCAAAAGTACTGGCTCTTACTGGAAGGATCATTCATCCAAGGCAAGTAAAATTGTCAGAATTGCTAAAAACGCCATTTGGACAGAGCTTTGAAAAGCACTGAAGGGGGAGGATATATTTTAAAAATTTTATACAGATTGTGATTAATTCCCCTTATCAGCAGAGCTCAAAGTAGCTCCAACGCAAGCAGGGGCTTCATTTCCCAGGGAGGAATCACTGCAGCTCTTCCCAGATTTCTGCTCCATCCACAGCAAAGGACAGCTCAGGCTGGAGGGGACCACGCTGCTCATGTGGTCCCACCTCCCTGCTCCAGCAGGGCCATCCCCGGGCACAGGACTGGAATTCTCCCTAGGAGACTCCACAGCCTCTCTGGTCCAGGTGGAACTTGCTGGGATCAGTCCCTGCCTGTTCCCCTGGTGCCACTGCTGGGCCCCCAGAGCAGAGCCTGGTCCATGCCCCAAAAGTTGCTCCAAAACTTGCAGTACAGAGAAGAAAGAGAACCAACCAACCATGGAGAAAAGAAGGATCCAGGGAGAGCTCAGAGCCCCTCCATGGCCTAAAGGGGCTCCAGGAGAGCTGCAGAGGGACTGGGGACAAGGCATGGAGGGACAGGACCCAGGGAATGGCTTCCTAGTGCCAGAGGGCAGGGCTGGATGGGAGATTGGGCAGGAATTGTTCCCTGGGAGGATGGGGAGGGGCTGGGATGGAATTCCCAGAGCAGCTGTGGCTGCCCCTGGATCCCTGTGTGTCCAAGGCCAGGCTGGATGAGGCTTGGAGCTAATAAATTTTTCAAAACCTGTGGAAGTTTGTCAGAAGAAAATTTCTCTCCCTTAAGCAAGGTGAGAAGCACAACCTAAAAATAAGGAACTTCCATGAGTCAGAATATGTTACAGTGCAAACATGAAACATGCAATTTTCAAAAATTATATATAAAATATATAGCATATAAAATTGCAAGCCTTTATCTTCTAGACCTAATTATCTAGTATCAATGTACTGAGTTATTGTGGCCTGAATGTTTAAAAATAAAGAAAAAAGTAGCAGAATTATTAAAATAACCTTTAAAGCTCATGGAAAGAGTTTCCAACAAGCTCTGGGGCCTAAAGCTTGTTTTGTTTTTTTTTAAATAAATTAATTGATGGACTTTAATCCTTTGTCCTCCTCAATAAAAAAACCACATTGTGACCTTTTAAAATCAGATTTAGTGGTTCCCACTCCATATAAACCCCTTCCTTCTCTTCCATCTTCATGCCCCTGACTCACAGGGGACCTGTAAATTAACTCCCAGCACAAACTCCCACTGCAACATTATCCAAAACTTCATCCAGGTTTTTTTAGCACTGCTTAATGTGGTCAGGAAATAAAGGTTTTCCCTTGGACAAGGCAGAGCAAAGGAAGAAATAAGAACAAAAAAGGGAGATGGCAGAGACAGGCACATGAAGCCTTCTCACTCCTGCCCCTGCATTCCCCATCCCTGTGCTGAACACTCTCCCATAAATCCATGGTCGGCATTTCTCTAATATTTCTCAAAGCACAGAGCAATGCCCACCTGACAGGAATCAATGGAAGACCCCCTTTTCCCTCTTGGACACAGCATGATCCCATTAAGCAGCCTCAAAAGATTCTGATCTGAGCAGCCACGGCAGACCTTCCTGATCAATTCCTTAATCCACGTGGAGAGAATGGACTGATCCTGCTGGTTCCATTTCAGTCCAGGGAAAATCATTCCCAACGTAATTCACCATTAAATGGGCCTTGTATTACAAGAACTTCAGCTGCTGGGAGCAGCTGAGGAGGGAGGCAGGATCCAGGAGAATCCCCAGCACATCCAAGGTGTTCCCTCTGGGTCTCCCATTTCTACCCTGGAAGTCACCCAAGCATTTCCCAGCCTCGTCCTTCACAGATATTTAAAGGTGTTGGTTTTCACACTGCAAATAATGTAAAAATTGATGGCTGAGGTGGAAGGGAACCCCAGAGTTTTCCCCCAGAAAAACTGCAATGCATCAGGTTGCCACAGTCTATGGAAAAAAGGGAAAAAACCCAAGATGATGCTGAATTATTGTCACGTGGATGACTCCACTCCATGGGCTGGTGGATTCTGCTGGAGAACTGGAGGTGTTTCATTCCCAGAGTGGGTTGGGGGATTCTCAGTGAACAGAGAAGGACATGAGGATCAAGTGCACCCTCTGCATTTGGAACTCCCTTATGGGAATCCCTCTCAGAAATTCTCAGAAAGGAAAACTTAGGTTGGACAGCCTCTTCTCCTCGGGAAGATGCAAGAACCTCCCCACTCCAATGGAAAATTCCTCTAATGAAGTGGTGTGGAAACAGAAAAATGTGTGCACAGATCATCTGTAGGGCTTTACTCCTGCTGAGTAGGAACATCCTGCCCTGCACAGAACCAGGAGGTGCCAAGGATGAAACCAGAGCCTGGAAGTAAATCATGGAATTCCAAAGGGATTTGGGTTGGAAGGGACCATAAAGACCACCTCATTCCACACCCTCCCAAGGACAGGGACACCTCCCACTGTCCCAGGCTGCTCCAAGCCCCAATGTCCAGCCTGGCCTTGGGCACTGCCAGGGATCCAGGGGCAGCCACAGCTGCTCTGGGAAACCTCTGCCAGGGCCTCACCACCCTCACAGCCAGGAATTTCTCCCCAATATCCCATCTAAATCCCTCTTTTCTTAACTTAAAACTATTCCCTCATGTTGTATCACTGATCAACAATTTAGATTATTTCATTTAAGTTTGTCACATCATTTTGTAATTCCAACTAACAGAAAGGTCCAAAATTAGACCAGGATTAGAAATGCTTTCCTCAAACAAAGATTCTCCTTCCCTTCCTAATCAAAGCCATGGATGGTTTATAATCTCCATAGCAGGTAAGCTCATTCCAGAAAAAGCATTCCCAATCCAAAATACGAGGTGCAACAGAGAGTTTAATATCCTAACGTGGATTTCAATTTCACTTTAACCACAGCATTATCCTTTCAATGGGCTGTTTGTGACCTGCCTCTCCTTTGCCTGCTCTGAGGAGCAGTTTGCAGGTTTGGGGCTGGGCTCTCCCTAAATCCTTGCTGGGGACTGTGGGTTTAGTTGCGGGGTGCAGAGCAGGGAGCACGGTGAGGTGATTACTGTATCTCTGCTGCTCAGTATCTGCAGGGTGTCTCAGTGCCACTCCAACTACTTAAACCCAGTAAAGAGATTACAGCTCACACTAACTGGATTTGCACAGCTCCGGATCATTCAGTTTGGATTCCTCCTGCCCAGATTAAGGGAGGCCATTAAAACAATAGTCAGCTGCTCTCCCAGCACAAGGTGTCCCAGGGAAAAAAAAAACCACCCCAAAACTCCATGTTTACATTCAGAGCGTGTGTGTGTTTGGACATGTGGGCAAACAAAACCCTCTTTCAGCAGGAATACTCCACGTTCAAGGAATGATTCCATTAAAAGCCCAGGATAATGCAAATTATATAGTTATAAAAGGACAATCATGGTGGCTGGCAGTTTTAAGGAGCGGAGAGTTTGGAAAATTTTAAACAGCTTAAAAGAATGTGTGTCTTTGAAGATACTGCCTTCAAACGCATTCCAAAACCTATTTCTGGAAATAGGGAGAAATATAATTCCCTCAACATAGTCCATGAATTTAGCAGGGAAGCTCCTTTGACAGCCATCACTAACTGACAGTCTGAACTGCAGAATTTGAACACAAAACTTAGATTTCTGTACTTAGCACAAAAAGTACTTAATGAATGAAAATGAAATGGTTACTCTGGACTAAAATCTATTTATTTGCCAGAGCCAGTGGTTCCCCAGCACCTCCTGTACAGTTTTGCTCCACAGTTTACACACGTGTCCCATCCACGCTGGCTTTTCCAGCTGTCTGGGAGTGAAAGGAAAAGAAATCATCCCATATGCTGCTGCCTATTAAATAAATGCCCAGTCTTTTGAGTCCTAAAAAGGGATTTTTAGCAAACAAAAAGAAAAACAAGGCCAACACAGCTTAGACAACAATAGCAACAAATCTCAGTCAAAGGCAAGTGACCCTCGAGCTGCTCTGGGCATATGGAGGTCTCAGTCCTTTTCAGGGAAAACCCTTCCTCTGCTTCCCATTAGCTCTGGCTGACTTACTGGAGAGGAAACTGTCCTCACTTGGCCTCTCAGCTGCTTCCTTCTGCCTTCCAGCACCAACAGCTTTTCCAGCAGAGCTCCTCGACTCCTCGTCCATCACCCCGAACATGCCCACGTGGCTCCCTCGGCACTCCAAGCCCTGGATGCTCTCAGGAACCTTCCTCTCCTCTGAGCATCTGCATGGGAAGCACTCCAAACTGCTCAGCTCCTTTTCCATCAGGAAATGCGGATTCTGAGAGGGCAAGTGATTAAAGCTCTCTGCACTGGGCTCACCTCAGAGACCCGCCACAGCTACGAGGTGACTTCTTCATTACCTGCTTTAGTCACCTCGTGTTTGGGTTCTGCCTGCAGGCTGGAGGCAGAGAGGAAGGCAAAAGCAGCAAGAATAAATAAATAAGTTAATATATAGAAGAGGTATTTTGGTTTTATTGTGGATAAGTGACTCCTTCGCCATGACAATACATCCTAAAGATCCTGGAAAACCCACCTGGAGTCAAAGGAAGTGCCTGACAGTCATTGGAGCATCCCAGGCTGGACAAAGGGGCTCAACTTGTCATAAAAGTTTAGAAGCTGTTCCTCAAGAAGCTACCAAAAGAAATCACTGGAACAAGGAAGTCCTACCAAGCATCTTAAAACTTTACTACAAGCACCTCTCAACAGCATGACCAGAGCTCTTGTAAAGTCCTAGTAATTTAGTCCAGACACTGAAAATAAACCCTCTTGGATTAAGGAAAGGTTTTTCCCCTCTGACAAAAGAACAAAGAAATTTCTCCTGTAAGCATTCAAACTATTTTCCACCACAGGATGGAGTAGTTTGGTTTCAGCATTCAAAATGCAGTTGCTAATTTTAAACAGATTTTAAAGAAGTTCTCCAGTTTTTCTATGAATTTCCATGTTTAAGATGGACTTTTGGCCACAGACTCTGCAATTCCCACCAAGCCCATTTCTACTGCAGGAAAGGCTCTGCCATCATTTTCCTGGAAGCACCTCCTCTAGGATGCTTATAACTCAACAAGAAGAATGTGATTAAGGTTGAAACACAGCATGCAAGGTTCCAGGCCTGCAGAAGTCCTTATTTATTATATTTGGGATCAAACCTTACAAAATAAATAAATTTTCCTTTTGGACTCCTGAGCTACAAACTAAACACAATGTACTTTCTCTATACTTTCCTCATAAAATAAGGAAATAAACTTTATTTTAAACGCTAAAGAAAATCCAAATAATCAAAAAGAACTCCTGAATTCGAGACTTGAGCAGTGTAAATTAAACATTGTAGCACCCTGAATGTCAATTTGTATTTGCACATTTCTGCTCCTTGAGAAATGGATTTTGTCAGGTAAGATTTTGAGGAAAAGGTCTTAGAGACAAAGTCAGCCTTGGTGTGACAAAATCCCACTTGGAAGTGAATGGGGAGGAATGAACACAAGTATTTTGGGCCAACAGCTCCAGAAATTGTGTTTGTGTAGAACTGGATCACATAAACACCAACATTTTATGGGTTTTGAGAGGCACCCCTTGTGATGATTGTCCCTCTTTTTGCCATCAACATAAACAGGTGGCACCCCAAGGATTGCTCCCAGCCTGAATTTTTTTCCCTCAGGATTGCTGAGGGAGCCTCAGACCTGATGAAGGCCCCACATCCTTACAAACATGACTTTTTCCCTACTTACATCAGCTGATCTAAAAAAAAAAAATCCTATTTTTCCCAGCCAATTCTGCCTCTCATGTAACCTTAAACCACCACAGCTACAACTCTTGGATTCAGGAAGGTTTACAAAAGTTTTGTGCAGTATCCTCAATGCTATTCAGGCTAAAAAGCATTTAGAAATGACATTAGGAATGGCAGACCCACATCCCACCTCTCATTTTTCCCTGCTGGAAAAACCTTTTTTAGGGCCATGGTAGGAGGCAGGTGATGAAGAGATCCTTTCTATAAAAGCAACAACAGAGCTACAAAAGACAACTTTTTAAGTTGTTTTATATTCAGGAAACTTTTTTTACAAGTCTATCCACCACAATAGCAGCAGTAGCAGACTCCTTGGACATTAGAACTATTTTCTAATAATCAAACTCTGTAAGAAAATGAACACATTTCATGCACTTTGAAAAAAATAAAGTTATTCACAATCCCAGAGCAGGTGGAACACTTGAGATTTGGTACTCACAACATGCCAGAGCCAGCAGCTGCCAAAATCATGGAACGGTTTGGGTTGGAAGGGACCTTCGAGCCCATCTCATTCCCCCCTGCCATGGGCAGGGACACCTTCCATTAAAGGTGAGTAATCAGTAGTGCTTTACTCCCAGTAGTGGGTTATCCAGCAATTACAGGATCACTTTTTGTCAAAAAGAAGTGGTTTATACAGCAGAGGTTAAAATAATCCCTAGCTTTCTCAGCAAAGAGTTTTAAATACCAGAGTTTACATTCACATGCATGAAGTATGATGAAATTCAGCGTATTAGTTCCTACTATTAAGTCAGCACAGAATTTATAAATATCAACTTATTTTGTCATTATGGGACCGTAATTGGTTAAAACCAAGCAGAATCCAAACCAAAAGAACATTTATGTGATCTGTCAAAGCCATTCCTCAGAATAAACAATTTGAAGCTGGTTTTATTGCTCCTTTAAAGCCCAACCCTTCAGCTCCTGGTGTAACACACGCTCCAAACGTGCCCGAGGAATCTTCCCTCCCAACCAAACACTCCCCCTCCGCCACTGGTGAAAGGCAACAAGATCTCTCTCTTTCCAACACTCGTCTTCCCCAATAAATTTTGCATGAAAACATGTCAGCCAAGCCCAGAGTTTCCTGCTGTCAGGCTGGGAGTGTGATAAATGTTTAATGAAAACAACACACCCCGCTCGGTGTCAGACAACAGCGCGCGCACGGCGCCCTTTGATCCCAACACGCGCTTCCAGGGGGTTCTGGGGGTGCTCTGCACCACACAACTCCATAACCTATATGCAAATCAGGGGCAATTACCATAAATGACTTCCTGCTGCACCGTGTGGGAAGAAGGAAGGGAAAATTAACGATGTGCCAAGCTCCAGGCAAGTCTGACTGCTGTCAAACTCGGAGAAGTCCAACATTCCCACTCTACCCCGATGTTTTCTGCCAACTGTGAAAAACTC
The DNA here is from genome assembly GCF_000738735.6 of Corvus cornix cornix. Taxonomy (NCBI): domain Eukaryota; kingdom Metazoa; phylum Chordata; class Aves; order Passeriformes; family Corvidae; genus Corvus; species Corvus cornix. Next base: position 1,475,277 of record NC_046339.1, on the reverse strand, counting down.
ATCAGTAGCCATCAATCACCCATGTTCCATCCACAAGGCATTGAGCATGGAAATCCAGCTCCAAGGGATTTGGGGAAATGCCTCTGGAGAAAGGCCCCTACACAGAGAGACCTCAGCGAAGCTCCAAAGACCTAAAGTGTGGAATTCAAAGGAAAAATGGAGATTGCGTTTGAACAATGAACTCTTCAACTCTGGAATAATGATGGGACCCAGGGAATGGCTTCCCAGTGCCAGAGGGCAGGGCTGGATGGGACATTGGGAAGGAATCGTTCCTTGTGAGGGTGGGCAGGCCCTGGCACAGGGTGCCCAGAGCAGCTGGGGCTGCCCCTGGATCCCTGGCAGTGCCCAAGGCCACCTGGAGCACCCTGGCCAATGGCAGGAGTTGGAATGAGATGGGATTTAAGGTCTTTCCAACCCAACCCATTCCAGGATTCTGGGACCTGTCAAAGTATTTAAGAAGCTGTGAAACCATTAATGCCCAAATGTACCAATAACCTCATTAAGGATCAGAAATTAAAGCAGTGGTCAGGTTTGATTAATGGCTCACCACTTCTTTTCTCATAACAACTGAGAAGCTGCTCTTAATTTATTCCATTAAAAATTGTCAAAATCACTCAGAGAAGTAATCCAAAATTCCACTACTACACCAGCAAGGATGAGACCCATAAATCTAGGAAGAGCTATTTAAAACTAACAAGCTTTTAGTAGCTTTCTCCCCCCCATTTAACAGTGAACAAGGAGCCTTTTGAAAAACACATCTCAGAACAACAGAATTTGCATGTTTCGAAGCTGATCAAGACTTGAAGCATCAAAATTCAACAGCACACCCAACCAGGTCAATGAAGACACGTCTGCAGGTTGTTTTAAAACAAGTGCATTTCAAAAAGCATAAATAAAAGATGAATGTAATGCTCTGATTAGTGAAAAAATCAGTGGAAAAACATTGTAGTACTAGAAAACCCTTCACTTTCGCAGACTTGGACAGCTGAAGACTTCGTGCATGTAGATGCTGCTGGTCTAAAGGTGGGATTTGGGAGTGGAGGGGACTCCATGGAGCTGCCATGAGCTCCCAACCCACATTCCAAGCAGCTGCTGCCATGATTTCCCTCCATAACAGCTGGAAAAGTAGAACACCCCTTAAAACATTTTGGGATCTAAGAGGAGAGGAGTTGAACTGTACCACAGCCCATCCCCAAGAACAGCTGACACTTCTCCAACAGTCCAGAAATTCAGTGCTCAACATTAAAGAATCACCACTGAAATGGGGAATGCCAAGGGACAATGCCCAGAATACTACTTTTTCAGCAATTTTCAGTTTTTACTCCTGAAATCTCTCTTGAGATGTTTGCTGCGACAAGATCTCCCTTGAAAGAACCTAACATTGCCTCCAAAAAAACCCCAAGCACAGGCATTTCCCCCTCACATGTACAAACACACCCAAGCCAAGCACAGGACAGAAAATCATCCTTAGGGTTTACAGGAGCCACAAACAAATTTGCTGCTTAATTAGTGAAAAAAAATGCATTTTGATTCTGTGCTTTAGAGGAGCAGTAAAGCCCCAAATACACAACAAGTCTCCGATAAGCTGCAGTGCTGCCAAGCTGAAATACCTCCTTTTATGCAAAGTTAAACTATAAAGTCAAGCAGCACCTGAGAATTTATGTTCCATCTTCCCACAATCTGGCTTCAGGCTGATCTTCATTACGGCTCCAAAGCAGCTATTTTGAATAAATACATTCCAAACAGCCATGAATTTAAACTGGGAGCTAGACCTGGTCCTTGAGGTGCCTTTGAGGAAGGATCTGCTCCAAATACTGAGGTCACAGCATTGTTTCCACTACAGATCCCCTGATGCTGGCGGTTCTAGAAGGGCTCTGTAGAATAACGAGACTTTCAATGCTGATCTAGACCCTGGGGCTAGAAATTCATCTGTTTGGAGAGTCCAAACTGGATCCAGCTTAACCAGGAATTTTCCTGCTGCCACAGGGAACTAAAGGAAAATTCCAGAAGCCAACAGAAGCCCACATGTGGGTGGAAGATGCTACTCTAGAAATTCCCCAGGAGCATTTCTCAGCGGGAGTCCGCTCAAGGGAAGTTCATGAAGTGACACCCCAGTGTGTTCTTGTTTGGAAGGGATCAGACAAACAGGGAAAAGAAACACCCCAGTAAAGGCTGCTCAAGCAGCTGATGCATAAAGCAGAGGCAATTACATCAACTGCCTTTCCTGAAATCAACAGTCCCACTTATTCCAAGCAGGAATCTGCTGACAGCAGGTTCTCAAAGGCTCCCGTGGTTCACCCAGAGCAAGGCTCATCTGAAACTGCATTTCTGAGCCTCAGCTGAAGGCCAGGAGGAACTTCTGCCACTGGGAGGAGGTGTAGGTGTGTGTGAACTGTGAAATCCATCTTCTCATAGCAAACAGTCCTCACACTTTCCAATATTCCTCATTTTTCCCTTAAATTGTGGCTATTATATATGGGAAGAATGTTTCTATTAACAAATGGCAGAAAGCTCTTTAGCCCACCTGAAACCAAGAGGGGAAAAGGGTTGAAAATTAAACCATCACTCAGTGTGAAATGTTGTCACATTGCAGAACTGTAAAATCCTAAAAAGCCCAAAATCGAATATGCTAAATAATTCCTTTATATAAAACAGAATTTAAGGTGATCATTTAAGGGACAACGATTACAAAAATAAAAAGACACGGAGTTGTTGCCTGGTTTTGCCGCAGTTCCATCATTTCTTGCTTCACTCACCCAACCTTGGTGCCATACATCTCCTTCTCCTTCCCTTTGCCCTTCTCCTTGGCCTTGTCCCGGCCCTTGCGGCGCTCCCGGGATCCGCTGGGGCTTCTCCTGTGGCCGGACCTCTCGCTGCTGCGGCTGTAGGAACGCTGCCGGCCTCGGGAGCGGGACCTGCACAAACCCCACAGCATCAGAGCTCACCATTTCTCAGCAGCACTGCACCTCAGCCTTGTTAGAGTGTGTTCTTTCATTTGGATGTAAGTATTTCATCAATAGCGTGTTTATTCACGTAACACGTGGGTCAATTTAACACCTTTAAGCTGACAACTTAGCAAAAGGAGGGAAAAAGAAAACATTGCTCCTGCTCTGAAGAGAGATGCAAAATAACTTAAAACACACAACACAGGTTTCATCCATCAACAAAGTCATCTTGGAGGTACTGGGGAAGGAAAGGAAGGAAATTTTTCCTTCAGCATTAAGCTTTAAATTCCTGAATTCTGATCAATTCGGCTTGGAAAATAATTAAAGAATTTGGCTGCTACTAAATGCTTCTATTTACACACTAAGTATGTTATTACCAGTAATGACGTTCAACAAAATCCAGAAAAACCAGAAGTGATGTGGCCAAACCAACCTCTCAATGTTTCGATTTGGTCACCTCAAAGGCATTTTGGCAAGAAATGTGTGAATGTTCCAACTCTGCAGGTCCAATAATGCAAAAGCTGCACACAGGGGGTTTGTGGATGTATTTGGGCTTTGGTTGCTACTACTGCCCAGAGCTTTGGTCACTAAGCTGAGTTCCTCCATGGATAAAGGATACTCCATTCTCAGTCCTGTTGTCCATTCCTCTGCAACAAATTCATGTTGTTCCTGACATACTTGAAGGAAAAAGAGATCGAGCAGCATTAGGACTGGTTCTCTGTGTGTCCAAAGTGCTTTCACTACTCCTGAATTTCTTGCAGAAGATTTTCTAAACTTTATTTAGCAATTTATCATGGATCAATGACACCTGAGCAGACATGGGATATTTAAGAAAAACCAGGTCAAGTTTTCCTTGGTTTCTCCCACCTGAGCACCCTGGCCTTTGGAGTATGTCCCTTCCCAGGGCAGGGATTGGAATGAGATGGGCTTTAAGGTCCTTCCCAACCCAAACCATCCCATAATTCTGCAATTCCATGATCCCCATCGAAGTTCTGATGACACCTCATGGAAAGTTTCATTAAGTGCTGAGGGAAATGGGGAAATTTTTAAAACAGTGTAAAAAGTTTTCTTAGCACCTCTTGGAGTGTGAAACTCCCAAGGCCTTTAGAAGCCAAATCACACAGAAAAAAATCCCTCCTTTTATAAAGCAGCAACTGCTTAATAAAGCTCAACAATAGACTAAGCAAAAGAAAATCCTACGTCCAGATGAGGCTATAAATTACATTCCTGGAATTCGCCCAGGACATGGGAGTTCAGGTCCCTATTCCTGCCAGGAGCAGCTCCAGAGGTCAGAGCTGGGTTCCTGTTTCAGCAGCTGGCACCTTCCAACAGCAGCTCCCCCGTACTGGTCACTCTATTAACACTGATAAATAGCTCAAATTACCACTGCAGTGCTGTATTATTAACTAGAGAACATTTGCTGGCTCAAAATGGATATTTAGTGTGTCACCACAAATGTAGAAGTGTCCATCCACCCATCCTTACTCCTCAGGCAGGGGAAGTTTTGACTTGAAAGAGCATTCTGGATATTAAATCTGTTTTCTGGTTGGCACAGAGACACTGTTTTTACAAGCACCATGATGAGGCAGCACTGCCCTAAATCCACTATTCCCAGGTAACCCTGGTTTCTCAGAACTCTGCAGGTAAGAGAAGTCCAAAGCAGAAAAAAAACCCCAAACAACAAAACAAACAAAGCCCTGCAGCAACAGAAGTCACCTTTAATTGATGCAAGGCCTCTCCTCGCTGAAGGGCACAGTCCTCCCAACAGGAATAACTGAGGAATCTCAAATATTTATTTGCCAAAGAACTTCAGTTTCTCAGCTCAAATCTGAACTTGAGTTCACATCTACCTTTTGCAGGTGCAAATAACAAAGTCGGCTCAGGTTGGCTGGATGCTCAGTTCCTGGATTTCTGCTCATTCCCATGTCTGTGCAGAACTGGTGGCAGGTGATATTTATATACAGGAAACAGCTTTTAAAAATTAAAAGGAGCTTCCCTGGGCACCACCCTGTGCCAGTGCCTCAGCACCCTCACGGGGAAGAATTTCTTCCCAATATCCCACCTAAACCTCCCCTCCATCAGCTTTAGATCATTCCCAGTTGTCCCATCACTCTATGCCCTGGGAAAAGTCCCTCTTTGCCCTTCTTGTGAGCTGCCTTTAATTCCTATTAAAGTACTTTACAAGATCTACAGGACAAGAAATAAAGATAAAACTTCCTGAAATGGAGCTCCCAAAAGTCATCTGTGTCCCCAACTCATCACTGAACCACAACAAAAGTCCACAGATCTGGCAGAGAAGACAGATTTTCTATTTTATCTACTTTGAAAAATAACAAGAATCACAATTAGTCCTATTAAAGCAAGACCCCAAATGTTCAAATTATGGAACTACTGGAGAAAAACAAAAAACCACCAAAAAATGAAGCTGGAGAGGAGACTTCCAGCAAGGATCCCCTTCCCCCCAGACGACACCCGAAACACCCACCCACCATGCCAAAGGTTAAGTCATTTAGTCAAGTTCAAAGATCTTCAAAGAGTTCTTAGATCCAGATAAGCCCATATGTTCCCAAAATTCTGTGAAAAGCCATTACTTTCCAATCTGCTTTTCATGTCTAAGTTACAGAACACACAGATGCTTGGCATCACGCAGGATCCCTAAATTCTCACACCAGATAATCAAGGCTCACCAATAACTTCCCTATCTCAAACCCTAAGAAATGGCTTTATTCCATCAACACTCGGGCCGCTTGTAAAAATTGAAAGTCTCCATAAAAGCCCATTCAGTTACTGCACAATAAGTGTTAATTTGCTAATTTCTTCACAGGTAATCAATTAAAATGTAAAATATTGGATAAAATTAGTTGCACTAAATTTAACAGCTGCTCCATAAGCATAATTAGTTTCACAAGGGCCATATGTATTCTGAGCAGAGACTGAGTTGAAACAAATAAGCGGATTTTAAAACAAGTTTGAGGAAATCTGCATTTAATTAGCAGGTGGGCACTACAACTGCATAATGTTTTTATACATTTATATTTATGAAGTGACAGAAGATCTAAAGGCTTTTTAAAATGGCGTTTATTGTTTGAATGGGAACTGTTTTGCTGCATGCTAAAGTGATTTAAATCCTTATAGCCCCGCTTTGAAAAAATCATAAATGGTGAAAGAAAACATGTGGAAAACTGTAAAACTAGAAAGAATTTGCGACAAAAAGCAGAGCCACATACCATAACCAAAAGGAAACTACACTTAATTAAATGTACACTACATCTGGAATATCAGCCTAATAAAACGTGCAACTATTAATTTTCATTGTTCTAAAGGAAATGAGGTCAGTGGCGTTTAGTATTTCCCCAATTATATTGCACTAAAGCACTGAACTCTATCTTAGAGGTCCAATCTAATCTCTTCAAAAGGTTACAACTGCAAAAGAGAGGCTTTTTTTAAATGGAAAGAGGAATCAGAGCCCCAAACCAAGACAGGGCTTGTTTTCTTCTCTTTGAGCTCTTCCAGGGAAGGTGAATTTTTGCAAAAATAATCTGTTTTATTGGCAAACAGCAACCCCCACTCCAAAGAACGGTGCTGAGATGTCAACTTCTCCCCTGGAATTCTTCTAAGCATCTCTCACCTGACACAAGCCTTATTAGATTATTTTTAGCTCAATGGCCACAAACAAAAGCCAACAAATTCAGGGCTCTTTAATACTTCAGCCATAAATCCAAAGGCTGGGCCAGAACAATGGAACAACTGCACTGCATCAAGCCTGGATGTTCAGATTGGTAATAAAGCCAGAGTGCAAACACACAAGTAATTGCAGCAAAATGCCATGTTCTCTTTCAAAATATATTAAGAGAAAGTTCCTTGTTTAACTCAACCTCACCACCAGGAAAAAAAATCATGGTACGAGTTATTGGAAAGGTAAAATAATTTCAGGTATCAATTGCAGTCATTCAGACTGCAGAAATTATTAAATATATATATATATTTAATGCAAATTTGGCTGCCTCTATAAAACATTTCAGGTCGTTATTAGTTTGCAATTTTAAAATGCATGTATTTGAGAAAGTTAAATATAGATAATATGTATGACAATACTTTTTTTTAATTTACTCTTAAATATAAGGTGAGGGATAACAAAACTAGGCAGCAGCAGAGTCAGAGTTTAAACCTGAAATGAGATTGATGCTGAGAGGAAAAAGTTGTTTCAAGCCAGCAGTTTGGACAGTTGGTAAGTGACAAAATGTATGTCAGAATAAGGGAATATTTAATATTTAAAAAAAATATCATCCACAGTGCCAGAGAAAAGCAAGATGAAATAAAAACAAGAACTGGGACAACCAAGAACTTTTGGAGAGCTGAGAAAATGGATTTGGCAAACACCGGCACCAACTCAGCCCAGCAATTCTGCACCTATAAACGGTGGTAATTACATTATCAAACATTTGAGGAGGCAAAAGTCCCAAAAACTGTTATTTTGAAAAGATGTAGTTCCTGGAAAAGCAGCATGGAGAGCACGAGAATGCAGCTGGAGAGGAGAACCCAGGGATGAGACACTCCCGGAATTCTCAAGCAGCTGGTTTGATCCAAAGCGAGTTCTCCACACCACAACCTCCTGCTCTGCCTGTTCTGAATTCCCAGGGGGATGGAGGTGCCTCCTCTGCCACAACGCCTTGATCACCCTACAGAGTCCCTGGGAACACTACACATCCTGAGCTGCTGGCCCAGCACGCCCCGGTCACCACCGAGGTGCTGGAAAAGCCACAGGAGATCAACAACTGGGGGAGGAGAACCGACGGCAGAAACACGACGAGTTCCCTTCACGGCAGATCAACAATGAGGGGAGAAGAACCAATGCCAGAAACACGGCGAGTTCCCTTCATGGGAGATCAGCAACTGGGGGAGGAGAACCAACACCAGAAACACGGCGAGTTCCCTTCATGGGAGATCAACAATGGGGGAGAAGAACCAATGCCAGAAACACGGCGAGTTCCCTTCATGGGAGATCAACAATGGGGGAGAAGAACCAATGCCAGAAACACGGTGAGCTCCCTTCACCTGAGCTGCCAGCAGGGCTGGGCTCAGAACTGGCTTCTCACGGAATTCAGGCCCAACTCCCTGCCTGAGGAATGGGCGATGGAAGAGAAGCCGACCAGGCCCTGCCAGCTGCAGGAGCACCTCAGTGAACACTTCATGGCAAACTGAAACCAAAAATAGACCTTACTGAGTGTTACCTGAGAGAGAAATCATGGGTTAATTAAACTGCTGGGAGATAAACCATTTATTTCCCTTGTCAATCTGTGTGAAGACTCTTTCCTAAAATTCAACCTCAAGTTAAGATCATCTGGTAAGAACACATCTGATTTTACATGACATGGATTTCCCTCACATCTTCTTACAAGTGTATCCCAAAGCAGGACCTTTCTCCAACCTTGTATTCCTGTAGCCATGCCATGACAGACCAGAAAAAACCTGGAATCTAACCCTAATAATCTTTAGGGAATAAAACACTAAAGAAACAGAAGTTAATACAGAAATTGGTACATTTTCCTGGCTATTAAATAAACAGTCAAAAGTCCCTCCCATTCCTTGTCCCTTCTCATTCAAAGCAGTCTTGGAGTTCAAGGGCATAAATCCCACATACACCTAAAGAGATGTGTGCAGTACCCAGCTGCAGGTACATTAGATAGAAACTTCCATACAAAACCAAAGTTAAGGTTGATAAGGGAAGTAAATATTATTCCAATAATCTGAAAACAAAACAAAAAAAGGCACAAATGAGCTGAGAATACACAACTTGTCTTCTGCTCATACAAGAAGTTTAAAACCACGAGGTGAGGCAAAAGCAAAACAATTGTTGATTTGCCACACAAAGATCCCAGCAAGAAAATTCCTTCCTCTCCCAACCAAATCCCAGAACTGTCACTGCTTAGGCTGAGGAAAGAGCAACCAGGAAAAAACGGGCTGAATGGAAGCTTAAAAGGTGCAATCCTGGAGGAAAGGCATGTTACATCTTCTCAAAAAAAAAGGGAAAACTGGAATTCTACAGGAACAAATGAATAACATATTCTATTAGCAAGCAGATCCACCAGACCTTGTAATTAATTCATACAAACACGTGTGCTTATTCCATTCTCCATACAGCTGGAATCTATTTGAAAAAACAAAGGTCCAGCTTTCTTGCAGGACCCTGGATAAACACACCAGGTTATTCCTTTCTGCCTCATGCAGGCATTAGTGACTCTGCATCTGCCCTGCCAGGAAGACCTGGATGTATCCCAGAGCCATGGAAAAGGCTCCAGCTCATTTTCCAGATGGAATCACAAGCCAGGTAATTATTTGTTGTAAATTTGACAACACCTCTGATATTATGGTAAAATGTTAAGGGACAGACAGAAGAGATTTTTCAGGTTGAGGTTTTCCACTTCCCTTAAGCCTCAGCTCAAATTAATTACAGGTAAACACTGCTCCTCTGTCTGCCTGTGACAAACCCAGGATTTCAGGTTTTGTGATCATAAAACCTCCAAAGCTAAGGCCACAGTGATGGTCTGAGCTTAAGGACTCTAATGTTTGTGTGTCCTTACACCCCCAAACTGAGATTAGACAGCTGAATGGAATTACCTAAGCAGATGTTTGAAATCAGCTTACACACCAGGACACTACCTGCTCTCAGAAACTGCAAAAAAACCCCCCCAAAAATCACAATTTAGGTCATGCAGCACCATCTCTGGCAACTGAGCTGTCAAAGTGCCACCAGCACAGAGCCAAAATTGAAACAACAGGGGGGAAAAAAAAAATCTGAATATTTCTCATTCTTCAACACTGCAACACCATTTAAAAGGCAAAAAAAAAAGACAGGATTAAGGCATTTCCTAGAAATAAATACCTAATTTGGAAGACTGGGAATATTGAGACTGACTGGATTCATAATGACCACAAAGAACATACTGGAAATAACACCTGGCTGAAAAGCTGTGGCTCTACTTTTTCCTAAGTAAAACAAATGAACCCATTCTCTGTAGTCACAACTGAAAAAAAAAGGCAATTTTTTTTGTTAATTCAGTGGCAACCAGACAGGTTGAGGTTTAAATCTTACGAGATGTAAAAATTCAGGTATTCCACTGTGCTTTTTACCACCATAGGTTTATGATAAATACAGAAAGATTTTTAGAATATCACCTTGTTTTCCCAAAGTAAAAGCAAAACAAACTTAACATTTTTAATGAAAATTGCTGTAACTGAACTTCAAAAATTAAGTCATAAAAAGGCTTTAGATACACAAAAAAAGCAAAAATGTATCACACCATCCACTCAAAATCTTGTGGAGGGACAATACAAAGAGTTTGGATATTTTATGTCTATTTTCCAGTGCACTCTCTATAAATACAGAGATAATTTTCTCATTTCCCTGCAAGTTGGATGCACCTCCCTTTAATATCTTGCATGTAACAAACACAAAGTGGAGAGAGGAAAGCAGGGTCTGTTTTTAATATTCTCCTGCATGAAAACTGAACAGCTCCATTCCTGGAGACTGCTGAGGAGCACGGAGCTGCCACCTTTATCAGCCCCAAAATCTCCTTTACTGGGAGTTATCACCTCTAACCCTGTCCTGCCCCCCCCCAAAGGCCAACTCTTACAGCTAATTAAAAACTCCATGGGAGGACAGGGAAGAAACACTGAAAACTTCATTTGCTATTTTAAAAATCAGTGTTTTCATCATGGAATGTGCATGTATACTGTAAAATAAATCACACCAGAAAGAGAAACAACAAAATCTGGATTGTTAAGAAAAAAAAAATACATAAAGCAACAGAAGTACTTAATTACTATATTTCAAAATGTGTTCTGACTGTTCTGATCAACTGATGATGCTGAGCACAAACTGGTTGGTGTCAGTGCCAATAAAAATGGGTAATAAAGGTGAATTATGATGTGATTTCTACATACCTATGCTTTGTTTAAAAAATAGTCTCATGGAACTTTCTTCTAAGCTCTGCTTTTTGTTTACAACACGAAAGAACCTCACAAAGCCACAGCTAACCCAGGAAACAGCGACAGCCCAGCATCACTCAGGTTCCTGACTCTGCAACAGCAGCTCTTATGTCCCACACTCATCTCATTTCCAGACCTGAAGGCAAGAATTAAAATGAAAACTGAATTATTTCCATCACTGAGAATATTACCCAAATCAGACAGCTCAGGAATTGCAAAAATAAACCAGTACCTGCTGTGTCACTCAAAACTTTCCACAATTCTGTCCCCACAACTCTGGGAAGATTCACACCACCATGGTGTTAATTAACACAATTAGTACCATCCTGGGGATGTTGGAGGGGAGGGAATAGACTATAATAGGATTATAGAACTGAAATATGTAACTTATACTGAGTTAATATCCTAAGCAAGGGAGACTCGCCTGCCACCCCTCCAGCACCTTCCAGGAGTCACTGATGTCCCCAGGTGTTACTGCTGTGTGTACTTTTTTCTTTTTTAGTGATGTATTTTTCATGTTTCTCTAACTTTTTCTCCCTCACACTTACAGGTTCCTGCTGCTGCTCAAGCTCCAGCTCTCTGGGAGTTCTGTTCTGGATACTCCTCGATGCTGCAGAGGGCAGAGAGCTCCATCCCACCTGGCACTTTCCTGCTCCCCAAAACCCAAGGTCCACTGACTGACCACAGGCCATTGGGATGCCACCATTCCCTGGATGAGCTCAAATCATTCCCAGCAATCCATTCCACTCCCCAGCTGGGACACACCACAAACTCCATGGCTTTGGTTCCCAACCTCCAGCCCCAGCCCCGCGATCGGATCCTCTTGCTGTGAGTGATGCTCTGAGTAAGGCCAAGACTTCACCAGCTGATTCAGAGAATTCCATCTCTTTGATTTGGCTGAAGCAAGGGAGCTTAATTAACCCATAATTCAGGTATTTTAGAGTCACCAGAATGCTCCAGATCTGACTTTATCCTGCTGCCTGATCTGTAACAATCACATTTCCAACATTCCTTTCAGCCAACGGGTGAGGAACAACTCATCCTCACCCCCCTCATTGTCACCCTCTGAGGAAGTGGGTACCATTTGCACTGAAAGTCTAATTTACTTTAATTTAACTACCCAGTTTCCAGATTATATAGATATAATTAAAACTGTGGTTTCACTCTAAAATGCATTTCCTAGTTCTGATAATCTACAGAGCAATTTCCATCACCACACATTTCTTGGGACTCCATAAAATAAAATTCGCAATGAATAAGAAGGGGTATTTGTATTTTACATCATTTTTCTGTATTGAATATTTGCTTACAAAGTGATCTAAAAACTACCTTCAGAGAAGTCTCAAAATTAAACCTGTTTTTAAAAAATTGAAACAATTCTGCAGTTTTCCTTAAGGATTTGTTTCTGCTTTAGTTTAAGTTGCCACAATTAATTTGCTTTAATCCTTTATCTGTTATTTGAAGTAATATCTGTTATTTGAATCAATATCTGTTACTTGAACTAATATCTCCTGAAATCAATGACATTTTGGTTGTTTTTTTAATGAATAACTCTTTTCGATCAACCTTACACTTCAACCATAATAATTGTTTGGGTTATGCATTAATATGAAATTACTCAACCCCCATTTTTGGTGGCCACAATGGCAATGCTGACCTTTCTTTTATCAGGCTGCAATTTGCTCGCAGTGTTTCCCTAAGCTGCACGAGTGGCTCCTGTAGGCTCACAGCACCCTGCAGATGGTTGTGATTACATCCAGCAGGACCACACGCTCCCGGAGAACTTTCCCAGGCACTTCCTAATGGGATGTCACGTTAAATCCTACATGGGGAGATAAAATCACTCCAGCCTGATTCCACCATCTCCAAGCAGGGCATTTGGAGAGGGGAGCCACAAGATCTCCAGTGGAATTATTGGTGGCAGCACTGCACTAACCCAACACGGGGACTGGGGACAAGCGGGGTTATTCCCGCTGCCGGGTGGTGTCCTTGGATGTCAGAGCAGTCAACATCCTGGGAACGGATGTCCCAAACTGCCAAACACTGGGAAGCAGCAGGATTTGCCTGCTCCTGGATTCCCCTCTCACTGCTCAGTGCCTAAAATTCCTCGGAGATGCCCTGAAAAGCCCTGCAGTGCTGTCCCGGGGTAGAAACTTCCACTTGGGAATCAACCGGGAGCAAAGGAGCTGCTGGTGGTGAAATGCTGGGAGCTGGTTAAGGGAACAAATGACTGAAGAAAGGTGCTGCAGCTGAACACGAGGCACTGCACTGAAGTTGCTAAAAGGGGCTCTGGGAAGAAGGTTTGGACTCCTGGGAAGCTGATGCGCCGTAAGAAGGGCCGGCGATGAAAGCGCGCCCGGCCCGACAGAAATCCAAACACAGCGACAGACACAATTATTTTACTAATTGCTAATGAATACAGTCAAGTGGCTTCAAAAAGCCAAACTTTGCTTGGACTACTTCAGGTTTTGACCTCTGCAGGAGCAAATGCATTTCAAACTGGAGCCCACCAAAACTGATTAACGGCGCCAGCCAAGGCCAGCGTGGAGCAGGAGCTTTTTTCCATCTATCACATGGCCCCAAGGATAGTTAAATGAACCTTAAAATGGCTACAAACAGCTCAATGACTACACAGAGTCCTGCCAATTAGAAATAATTAGGCAGTCATTTTGGTGGTAAGTCTTTTTAAGTGCATACATAATGATGCAATGATGCTTATTAGCAAGCTCATACGAGCTCTGCTCAAACAGCCTGGAATAATTATGCAACTATCACAAAGCCTTGCACATCTCTGTACTTCACCTTAATGCATTTAAAAATCCACTTCATTACCTCCAGTAATTAATCCTCCATTAATTGCAGGAAAAGCCCAGTTTACCGTGCTTCGTTTCTAATTATCTTATAAATAGTTATGGTTCTAATTAATGTGTTCATTAAGCTGAATATCTTTCTCAAAGCCATGCTCAGAGCAAAGGTTCTGCTTTTGAGAGAAAAAGCCTAACTAGCCATAAGGTGAGGCCATTTTGGTTGTATTTGCTTTTATTTTAGTATATTCAACCTCCTAATTGGCATTTAAAATCTAATTTGGAAGAACTTCAAGAAGACTATATAGGAGAAAGATAGGAAAAGGCTTTTTTTTTTTTAACCCATTCTCCAATCAAGAAGCTCAGAGCTTTAACAGGAAAACTTTTATCATCTCTTTTTGATATGGACTGGGAACAGATTTTCAGTGCTGTGCCACAGATTAATTTAAATTCTATCACAATTCAGTTTATCCCTGCCTGTTTCCATAGAGGAGAACCAAAAACTATGGAAGAAAAACAGATACCTAAGAGTTTATACAAAATTAAAAATAACAAACCCATACTGCTGGCCTTGCCTTCATTTCTGGGCTATAAATCCGTGGCACAGAATTACAGCAAGAACTTATATCAGTTATTGGAGCTGAGCAGAATCTGAGCCTCTCAATTCATTGAGAGGTTGCCTTCACTTGCCTCTCATCAAGAGATATGGATATGATCCAATAAAAAACACAACTGGAGAATATCTTACAATAATGTCTGTGGGTAAGGAAACTCCCTACTGAACACATTTCCCAGGATTTTGGGGCTTTGCATGTAAGAATTTTGCAGAAAACTTAGATTCAAAATAAAATTCTACAAGAGTACAATCAAAATATTTGAATTATAGTTAAAATTATGATAGAGATAACAAATTCCCATCTCTTCCTAGGTTTTAGGTTTTTTAAAATACACATTATATATTTAAATACACCTGTCTTCAGTTACACCACACAAAACCAAATCCAAGTTTTCCCATATTTTTAGTAGCGTGACCACATATTTAACATTAAATATTTTGTTCAGTTACTCACACTCTGTTTCAACAGCAGAAGCACAAAAACTCTGTGCATGCCTGCAATTATCAAAGTTCTTTTGGGAACCTTTCCTTCCTAGAACATCCCAGCTCGGGAAGATCTGGAATCACAGAAGTCAAGCGCAGCTTTGCCATGGCTCCAAAAGGGCCACAGTCTGATGCCAATTAAGCTGCATCAGGAGCAGATGAGGAGTTATCAGCTCTACATCTTGCTCTGGCACTCCTGGGAGCCTCAGTGCTTTGCCCTGGAAACTGGGAAAACCCCAGAAACTCTGGAGTTGAGATGTGAGAGGAGAAGAAGCAGCAGCACAAAGGATGAAGGGACAGCCAGGGAGTGTCAGGGTACCTCGATTTTGATCAGCTTAATCCACCACGAGCTCACTGCCAAAGCACACACTGGGAATGGTACCAACACTGACTGGGAGCTGCCTGACTGGATCTCAAAGGAAAATTGGTTTTCATGGGATAACACTTGTCACAAAGGCACCCAAACCCTGCCTGCAGCAGGGACTGCCCTGCTCTCACACAGCAACCTCCTGCTAAGGAGCAATGTCTGGAATCCTGCAAAAAGCTGAGAGCAAAGAATTCCAGGGCATGGACGCTGGTTTATAGGGAATCACAGAATTGTTTGGGTTGGGAGGGACCTTAAAGCTCATCCAGTGCCATGGGCAGGGGCACCTTCCACTGTCCCAGGCTGCTCCAAGCCCCAACATCCAGCCTGGCCTTGGGCACTGCCAGGGATCCAGGGGTCTCCCCACCCTCCCAGCCAGGAATTCCTTCCCAATAGCGCATCTAACCCTGCCCTCTGGCAGTGGGAAGCCATTCCCCCTTGCGCTATCACTCCATGCCCAACACACCCTTTCCATATCACTTTTTTGGCAGAAATCCACATTTTTTGCCTGCATCATTTTAAGCAGATTCTGTTCCTGCCATACATTATTAGAATTAGAAAAAGTGAAAGATGGGAATAAAAAGTAAATTTTTACTACTAAATTCTACTGTTTTGTGTTTCACAGTGGGAAAATCACTCCTAGAAATGAACCGTGGAAAGAGCAACAATTTACAGAGCAAAGAGGGTCTTGGATTACCAGGGCATCCTTAAGACATCTGCTTGTACAGGGCTGCCTCGAGAAACCTGAGCTCTGCAGCAAAGAAATAACAGATTCTATTTCATGGCCAGAGCTTTGGTAGCAGAGGAAAAAAAGAGGATTAAAAAAAAAAAAACCAAACTTAAAATACATGGTGGTTTAGAATGCAGACACACAGAAATCAAAAAGGCAATTCCCCACTAAGGGGAGGCGTATTTTTCTTGTCTTCTTGAGTACCTTTTCCAAACAGAAAACTGAAGCATTAAAAAAACCCAACAACCTGCAAGTGCACCTTCTTCCAAAGGGAGGAATAAAAGGTTCTAGAGAAATAAGCAGCTCTACTCTAAACACACAGTGTGTACATAACACCTGGGCTGCACAGAAAACCAACTTTACGTGTAATTAGACTCGAGCCTGAGCTCTAAATGAACAGCACTTATGCATTCAGAGCTTTTTTTTTTTACGGCTTTTTTTTGGTTTTATACCAATGAAAGGCATCAAAGCAACTGTCACTCGCAGCTCTGTGGCCTTATTGATAACTGGAGGGCCCTTGGCGTTGCCTTGTGAAGTTTAATTTCCCAAAGTGGTCAATTAGGGCTGGGCAATGAGCTCGGCAGTGGTTGGTGCTCCAGGATATCTCCACTGCTCCTTCTCCACCTCTGTGCCTTTCCTGTGCAGCCACGTACACAAACTGCTCATTTCTCTTGAAAAAAAATCAGTTATTACAACAAAATGAAGAGATACTTTTAGAGGCTGTTGCTGATACAACCTGGAATGCAGCAAGATCCTAAATAAAAACTGCAGGGTTGGATTTCTTGTGGGAAAAGTAAACATGAGCTGACATTACCACCAGCAGGAAAACTACAGATCACACTCAGTAATGTAAATTCCACCTTCCTGCCCCAAGCTTTCATTTGAAGCTTCATGAAAGAAACGCTGCAATATCTTAATTAAATCTATTTGCTAATGGACCAAAGGCTTCAAATTTCCACAGCAGTAAAAAAAGAGAGGAGCATGTAATATTTCCACTGATTCCTTACATAATTGCACCTGAGTGGGTTAACTTGGGAAACAAGGACAGCAGCAGATCAATGCTTGAAAGGAATAGGAACTCCAGTGGCTACAACCAGGCAAAAAATTAGGCAATCGTAAGAATTAATTACAAGGATAAAATTATAGAGGCATGGAATGGCTTGGGTTGGAATTTCAAAAGCAATGTTCTAATTAAACAGGACTGCTTGGCTTCTGATAGGACTCCTGTCTGCTTCTCTTTGGAAAATTCTTCCAAGGGAGGTATTTCCAAAGGATTTTCCTAGATGAAGAGCTGCTCAGCCCTGTCCCTGTGTGCCCAACCCTGTTGTGGGCAGCTCAGGTCATTCCTGGTGTCCTGCAGCAGCAAAAGCGCCCCGGGTGTCCCTGCCTGTCCCAGTCCCATTGCTCTGAGTCAGTCCTGCTGCTCCTACCCAAACTCCACTTCCACCTCCTCCCAGCACACAAAGCTGGTGGATGGGCAGTCCAGAAACCTTCCCTTTGTCCCTGAGCTGTTCCTTTTCCCTGGAACAGCCAACATCACCTGTGCCAACGCTCAGTCCTGCAGCCAGACCTCTGCCCTCACCTGGAACAGCACCAGCTTTAATCCACACAGCTGCATCACCCTGAAATTCACACCTTAACACCCTTAAAAATCACTCTTCAACTCCACACAACTACAAGGGATCTTTGCCCACTACTGGAGACATTCCATTCCTTTTTTTTTTAATCACTCCCTACTCCACACCCTCCTGTTCCTCCATAAACTCTCCAGCAAATTCACCAGGCCCATCACAATTTTACTCTCTGTCTGCTGTCCACTCAAAACATCCATACCTTTTATTTTCCTCTCTCCTTAAAAGCTTTCTTTTCCTTTTAGGCCAATGCTGTTTGAAGAGGTTTCTCCTGAAGTTGTTCACAATTAAGCCCCTGCTCTGTAATCCATGGAAAGCTCTCCACCAGTGTGTGCCAAGCAGGACAGACAGACACAGCTGTAAATAAAAGGCTGTTCTGAACAAAATTACTACAGATTGGGTCTTGATCCAACAGTTCTTATCAGCTGTGAGGTCTGATAGGCCAGGTTTTAATGTGGAAGGGCTCCAGCACATTAATCCACACTAAAATAATACATTGTATGGAAAAAAGGAGATTAACTAAAGACAGGTCCGAGTAACACAAATACAAAAGCAGTCAGTGATAATATCTTTTAAAAGTCCTACAAACTGTGCAGCACCAACCCTTCTCTAAAATATACCAAAGCAGTGGTCTGGGTTTTTTAAAAACCTTTTGACTTTAAAGCAGACATTAAAAAAAGGAAATTCTCAAAGATAAAAAAAAATCAGTGGGGTTTTACTTCCAGCTATTGAATGCTCCTTTTCACACTGCACTTGAGGACCCTCTTTCTAAATATTACAAAATTAACTGCTAAACACAAAGAATTCTGCCAGGCTGGGAGGGTTGAACCCAGGTTAATTCCAGTGCACACTGCTGGGATAATGGCAGCTGCTTTTGCATCCCCAAACCTGAGCCTATTCCAAAGCCAGCCCCGAGCAGCAGCTCCCCTGCCCTGGACTGCAATAAACTGCAGACATTTCAATAGTAAATTAATTAGACTGGAGGAATGGTAAAGAAATAAGATGTAAAACCTGATCAAACACCTCCTTCAGCCACACTCCCAAGGATCAGGTCTCCAGGCAGGATTACTTTCCATATAATCTCTTTTCTTCTTCAGTATGTATGGATGTACTTGCTGGTTTTGTGTCAATTTTGAAGTGCATTAAAGGTATTTTAAGGCAGCAGTTTGCAGTTTAACCTAACAGGAGAAGCCAAAGACACTTGGCAGACAACAAAGCAAACTTGCATATTCAAAGGCAATTCCAGTGGAATACTCTCTAATCACAGGATTGGGTGAAATCAGGGAATAAAGGTCAACATTTTTTGGTTAATTCTATTTAAAGCTCCATGAATTAGAAGATTTGTGCTGCAAGTTCTGCTGCAAAGTATTTTATATATGATTAACTTGCAGAACAATCGCAGTGGAAACTCTCCAAATATTCCCAGGACTCCATCCACCCCGGAATTCTGCGGGAGCCGAGCTCCTGCACGGCACAGCAGCAGAATATTCTAATAAGAACTCTCCTAATCTTCACCCAGCAATAATTTCAAGATGATATTATTATTCTCATTTCCTTGAATAATATCCATACTCCAGGGCCATTTTCCTTCTCATATTCAATATCGGGCATGCTCCTATCAAGATTCCTTTCTTCATATCCTGTCACGGTATCAATCACTGCCTCCTGTCCACTCAATCCACTTTTGATTTATCAGCCGCCGTCTTTCTGGACTCCATAACTCGACCCAAACCATTTTAGCAAGACAGTGACAAATAACACCCAGGATCACATCAACCTGTTCCACTTAGTAAACTAAGGAACAGGAACTGTGACATCCCTCCATAAGTATTCCCTGCTATTCCCCAGCCTGATGTATATTAATGAGGAGCTGCTATTTGAAATGCTCCTTCCACATCAGCATCTAATATGATCAAATTAGGAAATGGGATGATTTATTAAATTCTGTGGAGCTGAAATATTCCTTTCCAGCTCTGGATGTGTGGTTGCAGAGCTGGGAGCTGTTGCTTCCAATTTTTCCACAGGAGGATGTGCCTGCGCTTCACAGACGAATTATTGGCTTTAAAAAGATTGCAAGGAGGCGAAATGTTATTAAGCAAATGCTCAGTAAAACAAACTAAATCGGTTTTAAAATTCCTAATTTAATGTAAATCTTGGTTGTTTCTGCTGAAATTCAGTTTGTGATCTTATTAAGTCGTATTTGCATTGTACTCCCTCGCTGTAGGACAGCTTGGAATTTATAGCATTACTGGGAAGCTCCACTTTTTTGACTTTAAAAATTCATCTAAAACAGAATAGTTATAACATGCACAAGTTTCCTTATCCACTCAAATAAAACACAACCGTTTCTGGGAAGCTCCACTTTTTTAACTCCAGAAATGCATCTAAAACAAAGTAGTGATAATAATGCACGAGTTTCTTCATCCTCTCCAATAAAGTACAGGCAATACTGGGGAGCCCCACTTTTTTCACCCTAAAACTGCATCTAAAATAAAATAGTCAACATATGCACAAGTTCCTTTAGCTTCTCAAATGAAACACAACCATTACTGGGAAGCTGCACTTTTTTCACTCTAAAAATGCATCTAAAATAAAACAATCATAATATGCACAAGTTTCCTTATCTGCTCAAATAAAGCACAAAAAATCAGTTTAGGTTACAAACAACACCTATTTAAAATATCTTACACGTGTCATTACAAAAATCCAACTTTTCAAAACAAAACTTGATCTATCTCAGTGTTTTGCACTGCTGGAGATCTGTAAATCACCTGCTCAAATAAAACACCTCTGTTAGAGAAGTTATTTAAAAAATACATTACTTTTAACAACACCTTCACTACCCTGAGAAACAAATTAAGAGCTGGTAAGGGATTGTGGGAAGAAAAGATGGTAGAGGATCCAGAATCTGTGCCACCTGCATGATTTATACCAAAAACAATTCCAGGGATTTAAAGAGACCATGTAACAGACCTTAACTTCCAACATGAAGGTAATTTTCTAGAGTCAGACTCACAGTAAATAAAATGAAATTTTAAAATGGCATTTGCTCAGCTCCTAACTGGGATAATCCCCTGCAGGTGCAGCAGGAGGGTTACAAACACAGGGCTGATCTTCCCTTTCCTGCTGCTTTCCAGGTGGGGCAGCAGCTTTTCCTCCCTCCCCTGGCCATCCAGAAGTTGGAGATCACCAGGAATATTTCTCTGGATAATACATTCCTTACTGCAGGAACACAAGGGGCTGCCTGAGTTACTCTGGGTCCTTTCATTAATTATTTACAAGTGGCTTCTCCACGTGAAAAGTCACAGGAAAGTAAGTTGTCCCACCCTGAACAAAAAAAATTGGGAATTACAGACGGAATTCATGAAAATTCCATGTCAGCACCACAAATACACACATTTCCCAAGACAAACACTGTCTGTGCATTTACCAGCTTTGAGTGGACTTTCCTTGTCCACTTGCCTTTTTAATCCATTCCCACTTCTGGGATCCACAGGCTGCCCCAGCTCCATTCCTCATCCATAGGAACCATCTCCTTTGGTACCCCTGGGCCCTGGCAGCTCCTCCCTTCCCTCCTCCACACCTGCCCCAGGTCATGCACGGGAAGAGACACAGAACCCCAGTCCTCAATCACCTTTTCCCACCATTTTTATTTTTAGGTTTACTTTTTCTACCCCTCCATCACATTCCTTCTTTCCCCCATGATCTCTTCCTTCTGAGGAATCCTAAAGTCCTTGGAAAGCTGGTGAGCCCTTGGATTGAGTGACTTTGAGGCAGACAAGGGATTATTTGGCATCACTGCAAGAGCTCAGCACTGACAACCAGGGCAAGCACAGGCCCCAAGAAGCAGCTTTGTGCTAAACCAAGGTTTAACTCCCCAAAATCAGATTAATCCACAGCTGCTCAGTGAAACATTACCAGCAGACCTGGAAAAATTACAATAAAGGATAGAATGTGTCCTGCTGGGCTTGATTTTAAGCTTTTGGACTCTTCTGGGATCATTTAGGGTGCTATTTATCAGTATTTTCCCTCAGTGTGTGTGAATAGGACCAGCATTTAAAGGAATGGGCAGCTCTCCCCCTCTAGTGCTGCACAGCTGATGCATAAAGGATTTGATACATAAAATACCTGATACATAACATACCTGATACACATATTTTCTAGCCATAGCCATGTTTTTCAAGTTTTTAGGTGCCTAATTTCCATATATTGTAACCATGATTAAAATCAAACCCCTATAGAAAAGATGACCACTAGAGCATAGGTAGTGAGATCTGCAATTTCTGTTTTTTCTATATTATTTTATGGACATTAAACCATAGCTAATGGGAACTGGAATTTATATTTATTATAATAAAATCCCATTTCCTAACACTGAATATGTGATATGCTGAAAAACCTTCAATTTCACCTCATTCTTCTGACATTTCTGGGGGTTCAAACTGATTTTCTTAGGGGAAAAAGTGGATATTCACAGATTATCTGTACAGCTCCGATGGGGAGGACACTCCAAGAGAGGTCAGGCTGTTTAAATAATCAAATTTCTTCTACAAAGGCACTGCAGCAAGAAAGGGTCTGGGCAACTCTTCCAATGAACAGCTGGGAATAAGTCATGGCACAGCACAAATAAGAGAAAGGGGAATATTCACATCTTCCACCAACAATTTTTCAACATTTAGAGGCAACAGCTCTCCTGGTTTGGATTTGGAAATCACAGGTTTAACAAATTCTTAGTGCAGGCACACAAAATCACCTGGCTGAAGATTTGTAAATACACACCCAAACAGCTTTGACCTGCCTGATGCACTCGATAATTAATTTAAAACCACTAGAAAATGCTAATGGCAAACCTGGTATCCAGGATAAACTTCAGTTAAACTTCTTAATTAAAAACACACACAAACACAACTTGAGCTTCTTTTAATTAAAGAAGAAAAGCAGATTTTATAATACCTTTTGCAACTTCTCATTAGGATTTAAATATTTAAATTGTGAAATACTTGTTTGTCCCAAACCAACGTGTGCAAAAATTCACTGAAGACATCCTTAAACATTAATAAAGGATTGCATATCTAAATACTCATCCTTTTCCAAGAGAAACACAGATGAGAAACTCAGTTTATTCTGAACTTCAGGGAGCAAGTGTTATGTGTGGGAGTTATGGAAAGCAGGAAGCAAAAAACATCCACAAGATATTTCCAAATGATTCTATGAAGCCAAGAGACCCTATTAATGTTTTTTTTTTTTTGTTTGAATCAAATGCAAAATAAATAGCTTATCTTCAAAATTGTTTCACCAGGGTAACTGAAACATACATTTAGTGCATGCAAAGCACTCCAGAGATCCCAAACTAGGAAGTTTCAAGGGATGTGTGGTTTAGACCATCACTTGCAGCCATTATTTCCATTTATTCCAAGCTCAGTAATTATGTCAGGGCTTCACAGGAATGTTTTCACAGCAGAAATAACACTGCTTTTTCCTGGGCAAGAGCCTTACCTCCTGGTTCTACTTTTTGACCTGGACCTTTGGGACCTGTAGGATTTGCCTCTGCCCCTGGAGCGGCTCCGGCTGCGCTTCCTCCTGGAGCCGTAGGAAGAGCTGCTGCTGGATCTGTGTCTGCGCCTGCAACAGAGCCAGGGGTGAGTGTGGCACTCACCAAAACCCTAAACAGGGACAAACCCCTAACAATTCCTGAGAAAACGTCTACAAACCTGGGGGGGGGTTGTAGGGTGCTCCAGAAGCCTCAACTCCTACTATTCCCCTGTAACAAGTAGCTCACATTCCCATGGACACTGCTGCCCTAAGGAGACGATCCTCCAAAATCCCCAGCCCAGGCAAGAAAGGGAGGCTGCCTGGGGCTTTCTTTAAGTACAATTAGTAATCAGTGTTAATTTATTTCATTTGAGTTCATTTAAGGGCAGTGCCCTCCTGAGTCCAATCAGGAATCAAAAGGGTATCTTCCTTTCCTCTCCCTCCCAGTTTTGTTTATTCAAAGAATAAATTCTTACACACCAAGGAGAAAGGTGGAAGAAATCATACTAAATCCAAAACTGGGAGGGGGGAGATGTTCCAAATCTTCATTTGGAACATTTCCTCTCCAACTCCCCAATAGTTAACTAATTAACAGTTACAATCCCCCCTATTTTTGACCTTTACGTGTGATTAATATTAAAATGTAACACCAAGGAAACACTTCCGGAATTCAGGATGTGCTCAGAGATTATCCAGCATAAGGGAAAGGGGCTGCAGGAGATGGAGTACTGGAAAATACAGGCTAACTGCTGAAGAACAGGGCTGCACCTGGAAAGGGAATGTGATGTTCCTGCTAGATGAAGGACAGGAATTCTAGAAACTGCTGCCTTTGATTCCTGAGGGTCAGGGATAAATCCAGGGGGACCCCAGCCTGGAACATGGACTGAACTACCAGGAGCAAATGCCCTACTCCAAGGGCAAAGCCAAGACCCTAAGAGCAGAGCCCTGGACCTTTCCTTGATGCAGTTTAAGTGCACTGGTCTCCATCCAGCCCCCAGTCCCCCTCTGGTTTCCCTGGGAGCTGGCCACGCCTGCGCTGGGCTAACGGGATTCAGACTGCACACGGCTGGGATCACAGCCCAGGGCACCCTGCGCTGGCCCTCAGGGAGGATGGAGATCCTCAGGAGGACAAAGGGCTGGGAATAAATCCCTGAGGAAGCCCCCACAAGTACCCAACTGGTCCCTCCTCGCCACACCCTGCAGCCACTACAGGAAGGTTTGTCAGGAGCATTTCCTACAGGATTTACAGGGCAGCTGGACACCAGGAGAGTTTTCCAGCTCCACTTCCTAATAAATTCACCACCACAAGCCAGACTGAGACAACCAGGATGGGGCCACAGAGCTGCTCCAGGGCTGGAGCCCCTCTGCTCTGGAGCCAGGCTGGGAGAGCTGGGGGTGCTCACCTGGAGAGGAGACGGATCCAGGGAGAGCTCAGAGCCCCCTCCAGGGCCTAAAGGGGCTCCAGGAGAGCTGCAGAGGGACTGGGGACAAGGCATGGAGGGACAGGACACAGGGAATGGCTTCCCAGTGCCAGAGGGCTGGGATGGATGGGAGACTGGGAAGGAATTGTTCCCTGGGAGGGTGGGCAGGCCCTGGCACAGGGAGCCCAGAGCAGCTGCCTCTGGCTGCCCCTGGATCCCTGGCAGTGCCCAAGGCCAGGCTGGACATTGGGGCTGGGAGCAGCCTGGGATAGGGGAAGGTGTCCCTGCTGGGAGAAGAAAGGAAGAGCTATTTCAGCTGGCTGGGGTTTCTCTGGTTTAAAGCACAAGTCACCTTTGGGTCTGCACATGCCCTGCTCTACTGCTCCTGTGGGGGGAAGGAGGTGTGGGTATTTCTGGTCACAGTGGTGGGTTTAGGCTTTTATTTTGATGGAAATGAAAACATTCTCACACCTTCCAAGGTTCAGAACAATCTGTGCTACAAAATTCCAACCCATGGGATTCAAACACTTCCAGCTTTCTGCCGTAATATAAAAGAGCTCAGTTTCTAAAAACTCCTCCAAATGCACCTTTTCTCATAGGAATGGGTCCAAGACTGGAGATCCCGAGACCGCGACCTCGACCTGGATTTCCTCCCCGATTTTTTCCGGCTGTAGGTCCTGCTGTCCGAGGAGCTGCTGGAGGAGGAGCGCCTGCGGTGCTTCTTCTTCCTCCTGCTCCTGCTCTCCTCCTCCGTGTCCGAGGAGCGGCGGCCCATCTTCAATCTGCACAAAACCCAAACATTCCCAGCTGTGAGAAGGGCTCATGTCTGCATTGTGCTGGTTTATATTTATATCAAAATACGTGTGTCCCTCTCCTCCTGTCCCTGTTCCCTGGGAGCAGAGCCCGACCCCCCCCGGCTGCCCCCTCCTGTCAGGGACTTGTGCAGAGCCACAAGGTCCCCCCTGAGCCTCCTTTGCTCCAGGCTGAGCCCCTTTCCCAGCTCCCTCAGCCGCTCCTGGGGCTCCAGCTCCGTTCCCTTCCCTGCTCCTCCTCTTCCCAGCACAGACGGGTTCAACTTGCTCATTTTCTCCAGCCAAACTTTTGCCCTTCCTCACACTTTTGGCCACCGAGGCAGCACCTCCTGATCCACCGGGGAGAGCCTGGGAGCAGAACAAAGGAAAAATTCACCATTAAGGACACAGAAATTCCTCCCTCCCAAGGACCGCCTGGAGCCAGGGCCGGGGAGCCGCAGCAAGCACGAGTCAGGACTGAAAGAAACACCCTCCTGGAAAACGGCACGTCCTGAACACGGCATCTGCCGCCAGGAGAATTCCCGGACTGTCCCAGCAGCGCAGTGCGGACCGGGACAGGCCCCGAGCACCGGGATTTCACAGCAGAAATAACACTGCTCGCTCGCTGCCCGCAGAACAGCAGCTCCACGCACTCCGTCCCACGGAGCCCGCGCATCCCGGCTGCTCGGCACCTCCCGGGGGACCGGGACACCCCCGCGCGGGGCTCCACGTGCGCGGCCGGCGCTGCCCCGCGCACAGCCCGCACCGGAGGCCGCGCGGCCGCTGGGCACACCCGGCCCCGGCAGCGGCCGCCGATCCCCGCCTGCCGTGCCCTGGGGGCCGGTCCCGCCGTGTCCCCGTGTCCCCCTGTCCCCCTGTCCCCCTGTCCCTCTGTCCCCGTACCTGCGGCGCCTCCGCGGCCCCTGTTCGAGCCCAGCGCCTTCCGGGGCGGCGGGCAGGCAGCGCCAATCCACCGCCGAGCGCGGCCAGGCGGCCACAGCGAGCGCCGAGCCATGGATGCGGCGCGCCGGCGAACGCCCACGCGGGACGGGCGGGGGCCGGGGCCGGGCCGGGGCCGGGGTCCCGCTGCCCACGGGGGGATGCAGAGCCCACGGAGCCCGTCTGCACCGTGCCCAACACGGTGACCAACGCGATGACCCACGGGCGCACGGCGTGACACGCCGCGGGTGTCGGGCAGGAGGGGAGCGTGGGTGATTCCGGGGTCGGGGTCCCGCTGCCCAGGGGGTCGCAGAGCCCACGGAGCGCTGTCTGCACCGTGCCCAACACGGCGACCAACGCGGCGACCCACGGGCACAGCGCGTGTCCCGCCGCGCTCCGTGTCCCGCCGCGGGTGACGGGGACCGCGCGGGGACGGCGGCACGGAGGGGATTTCGTTCCGTCTCGAAGAGTTAAAGGAGGGTCGGTGTTTTATGGCACCGAGAGCCGCCCCCGCGGGCGGAGGGACAGCTCTCCACGCGCGGCGTGGGCACCGCGGCCGTGCCCGCGGGACGGAGCGCGCCGGGCGCGGCTGGGCACGGACCGAGCGGGGACCCGCCGGGCAACGACCAGAAATATGACAGAACGATTTAATCACTTCACTTAATTCGATTTTTCACCGAATTTGATTCGTTTAACGCGAGCTCCCGAACACGCGCTCCCCGCCACGGGAATCGCGAAACGCGCGTGGGGGTAAACGAAATGTCAGGGCGGAGGGGCTCATGAGGGTCACCCACCGGGTCGGCAGCCGCGGCGGGGTCGGTCACACCGAATCCCCCGGTGCCCGATGTCCCTGGGATCGAGAACGCCCCGCGCGGGCCCTGGAGCGGAGGGACCGGGGCTCGCTCCTGTCGCGGCGGGGTCGCGTGTGAGCGGCTCTGAATAAACGCTAATGCCACCCCCGGTACCGAACCTGCCCCGGTAAATAACCGCTCCGTTATGTGAAGTCATCGCCCCAAAGGTCAATGAAAAATCGATACACAGGCAAGAGTTAAACAATTCTGAATAATTTATTAGAATTTAGCAAAGGTGGAAGAGAGGCGAGTTCCGTCAACAGAAGTGCTCCGTGATGGGATTTAAAAAAAACAAAGGGAAAACAATATTAGCAATATTGGCGTGTTTGGCTCTAATCTGACGCCTCGATGCGCGCCCGCTCCTGACGCGGCCGCGTTTCTCTCTGTCAATTACCCCCTCGTTTATTCGGGGGATTCGGGCGCCCACGGGGGAACTTTTGCGGCTCCCGCGGGGCCGCTGCCGCGGCGGGGCCGCTCCGGTTCGCTGTGCCCGCGGGCTGCGGGGCTGACCCGACCCACGCGGGGCGGTGCGCGGAGCCTGCGCGCCCCCCGCCGCCCCCCCGCGCGTCCCGGTGGCCACTCCCCCGCCGCCCCGGCCCCTCTCCGCGTCGCGCTCGCCCGGGACCTCGCACACGGTCCCGCGCCTAATTAAATTAATTAGGGCGCAGCGCGCGGCGGGCGGGCGGTGCCGTGGCCGCAGTGCCCCGCGGCGGGCGGGCGACCGGCAAGGACGGGAGGAAGGAAGGGAGGAAGGAAGGGGTCCATTCAGAGCTCCGAGGGGAGGTAATTCGCCGGGAACAAGGGGCCGGCTTTGCAAAGTATAAATAGTGCCACTTCAATCGCGGCGTCGCTATCAGACCCCGGGAGCCCTGCACGTCGGGCGGCACGGCCCGGCCCGGCTCGGCACGGCACGGCCCGGGGCGCCGCCGCCACCTCCCCGCCCCGTGGATGCCCGCCCGGGGAGCCGGGGCAGCGCGCCCCTGAGCCATGGAGGAGCTGACGGCGTTTGTCTCCAAGTCGTTTGATCCAAAGCCAAGGAGAAGAAGGAGCTCATCACCTACCGCGAGGTGCTGGAGAGCGGGCCCCTGCGCGGCGGCGGCGGCCCGCGGGAGCCCGGCGGGGCGGCGGCGGAGCCGGGCCGGGAGGACACGGGCAGCCCCGCGGCGCGGCCGGCCGGGCGCTCCCCGCAGCGGGAGCCCGACGCCGCCGCCGAGAGAGCGGCCGAGGCGGCCACCCCCAAGCTCAGCGACGGTAACGGCGGCACCGCGGGCTCCCCCTTCTCCCGTTCCCTTTCCCCTTCCTCCCCTTCCCCCGTCGGGGTCGGTACGCGCGGAGCGGCCCGCGGTCGCGGGTGGACTGGGGCTGGCGGGGAGGCTGTGCCCGGCGGTGATGGGCGGCTGCCCGGGCTCTCCCAGCCACGGGAGATCCGCGGCCAGCCTCGAAGTTTTTAGATTAAAATATTTGAACCCGGATTTAACTTGCTCAGAACGCGATCTTGTTCCCGTTCGGCATCCCACGGGAAGCCGCGCCGCCAACGAAAGCCCGGCCCCGCGGGCCCGTTCGTTCCCCGCGGCTCCGGGTGCGTAGACCCGCGTGGGGCCGGGCCGCGCTGCCCACGCTCGGCCCCGGGGCTCCCAGCAGATCCGCCCCGCGGGTGTTCCGCGCGGTACCGCGGGGCCGGTACCGGGGCCGCCCGCCGCTCTCGGGCGCTGCGGGAGGCGGCCGGGCCCGTGCCCGTGGCTGCGGGGACCCGCGGGTCGCTGCCGCCCTTTTGTTCGGACCGGCGGAGCGCCCGGAGCATCCCTGGAACGGATGCCTGGAAAAAGGCAATCGGTGCCGCGGGGGAGCCGCGGCCGGGGCAGGACCGGGCCGGGCGGCCCCGCGGGGGTCGGTGCGGGGGCCCGCGCTCCGGCCCGGGGCGCGTCTCCGGCCGAAAATTGACCAAGGAAAAACGAATCCCGCGGGAGCGCGGGGCGCGGAGGGGCCGCGGCGGCCGGCGGAGGCTCCGGGGACCTGTTGCTGCGCATCCCCCGGGGGCGCGGCGGGGCCGGAGGGGAGGGCTCGGTGCGGACCCCGTTCTCCCCGCCAGCGGTTACCGGAGGCAGCGGCGGAGCCCGGAACGGCAGCGGCCGAGGCGGCCTAGCGCGGCCCGGGCGCACAGGCCCCGCTCCCGGCTGCCCCGGCCCCGGGGGGCTCCCGTCCGCATCCCCCGGCCGCCGGGAGCGGCGAGAGCGGGGCGAGCACCGGTGCCCCCGGCCCCGGCGTGCCGGCCCCGCCGCTCTGACTGCTGTGTCGTGCCCAGTGTCCCCAGAGCTGAAGGAGCGCAAGGAGGATGCGAAAGCGATGGAAGACGAAGGGCAGACGAAAATCAAGCAGAGGAGGAGCCGGACGAATTTCACCCTGGAGCAGCTGAACGAGCTGGAAAGGCTTTTCGACGAGACCCACTACCCGGACGCGTTCATGCGGGAGGAGCTGAGCCAGCGGCTGGGGCTCTCCGAGGCCAGGGTGCAGGTAGCCGAAGCTGCGGGGCCGCGTGGGTGTCCGCCCGCGTGGGTGCGTGTGCTCGGGGGAAGGGGCAGCTGTGGGAGAGCCGGGAAGATGATGGGGAAGAGCCCCATCCTTCTGTCAGGGAGAGGAGTCAGCTCCCCGGCGCCCAACTTCACCCAGCAAACCTGCGAACGGCCCCGCAGGGCTTTGCCTCCCCGGCGTTTGTCTCCCCGCGTGTCCCCAGCCCTTCGTTCGGCCGTGTTTTATCCCAGCTCCGCGGTTATTCCATCCTGCCTCGGCAGCCGCTCCCGTGGCTCCGGGGCTGGCGGGGGCTGCGTTCCCGGTCCCCGCTGCCCGGCTCATCCATGGACGCACCGATTCCCTTCATGGATGTCGCGACCATAAACTGAATTAGGAACCGCGAAGTGAAACAAGAATAGATTTATTTTCAGTCCGTTTCTCCTCGTAGTTCTTAAATGTTGAAACGGCAGGAGAACTGAGCGAGGTGCTTTGTTCGGGTTTAAGAAATACAGAAAGTCTGGGATAAACCCGGGATATTTTGAGCTTTCTCCCCTCCCGGGAAGCCGCGGCTTCTCTGGATTTAACCTGCGCTTTGCACCCTCCCAAAGTTTTTTCCAAACGTGTTCCTGGGCTGCTTTCTGCGAGTTTTGTCGGGATGAGCTGAGGAGCGGGGAGGAAGGGGATCCCTCAAATGAGAACAAATGTAGCTGCTCCGGTGTATTTCCGTTCTGAAAATAAAAGAAGAGAAAATGATGGTCATTATTTGTTTGAACACATGGAGCAGTTCTAGGCCCCGAACATCTGCAGCTGGTAGAAAGTCTCGCTGTAACAGATACTCCCCCTCAATCTTTGTGCTCGCAGGCACCATCTGCACCCAAGTATGCGCTCCGTCCTCGGGGGGTTTCCCTGCATCGTGTAAGGTTGTAAGGACAGAGGCAGAGCCGGCACGGGGAGCCGAAAAACTCAAAACGAGCAGCTTTTGTCAGAGCCTGAACCACGAAAAAAAAAATAAAAATAATTTAAAAAAAGTCTTCATTTTCCCTCTCTTCCCCCCCCCCCTTTTTTTTTTTTTTTTTGGTTGCTTTTATTTTTCTGGTTGCTTGGTTGGTTTTTGGTTGGTTGGTTTTTAATTGTTTGTGTTTGTTCGTGGGGGTTTTTTTAAATTTATTTTTTGTTTCTGTTCACCAAACCTTAACAAAACCAAGGCAAAAAGTTGTTGGCTGTGGAAAATGGAGCAGGGAGGTGCTCGACAAAGGAGGCGGCGGCGGCGCATAATCCGCGCTCCCATGATGCCAAATCGCAGGGTGCATAATAACTTTCGGAGATTTACATAGATTAAACCCATTCCCTAGAAATCCTCCCGGTAAAAAAAAAAACCGCTTTTCAATAATATTTTGCCTCGTATCTGCTCTAATTTGTAAATGACGGAAGGCGCGTTTCCACGGGAGGGCTGAGGGCGAACGTGGCTCTTGGGCAGATTTTCCTTGGCTGGAGAAAATGACAGGGCGGGAGAAATTCCCGTTTATATTCGTCTCTTCGAGTAAGACCTCAAAAAATGCAATTTTTATCTCTTTTTTTCTTCTTCTTTTTTTTTTCTTTTCTTTTTTTTTTTTCCCCTGGCCGTGGGGAAAGGATTCCTTGGTCGATGTGGCTGCTGGGATGCGCTGCAGAGCCCTGGTTTAATACAGAGACGTTTTAACACCGGCTCTCCCCCTTTCCCTCCCTCCTTTCCCAAAGCCAGCAGAACTTAAGGCTGGGAATTTATTTTAACGATTCCATTTCCAATATTAAAAGTGTGTTCTTGTCTAACGGGGCAGCCTCTTCGGTGCAAGCAAATTAGATTATGATGATAATGAGATAATTATTCCCCTTCTGTGCTACACTCCACTGAACAGAGACATTCGAAACTTCTTTGTAGTGAAGGTTTTAGGGCCGTAATTCTCCTCCACCCCCCACAAAAAAAAAAAAAAAAAAAAGAAAATAAGAAAAAAAGTCATTAAACTCAGTTGTTCAGTTGTTGTTGAGTTTTTCTGCAAGAGAAAGCTAATTAATTTATTTATTAATGAGCACGAGCTTCTCGGGCCATTATCGGCCGTTAGTGTTGGATATCAGGGGCGATTCTAGCCTTTTGGGAGTCTGATGTGGAAAGAGGAGCCCGGGGCCCGGGAGATCATTTCCCTGGGGCGTGCACTCCGCGCGTGGCGATTTTCGGGGGGTTTGGCTCTTTTCCTTTTGCCCGTCGGAGCTCGGCAGCGGGCGCTGCCCGGGGGGGGGGGGGGGAGGAGCGCACCCGGGCGTCTTTGTCTGCGGGGTTGTGGGGCTTGGGAATTTTATTATTATTCTCATAATTATGATTATTGTTATTGCTGCTGCTGTTGTTATTCTCGGCGGGTTTATTTGAGGTCTGCCCCTCCCGGCGGCGGCAGCGCGGCCGTGACCCCGTGTCCCCCTCCCCGCAGGTGTGGTTCCAGAACCGCCGAGCCAAGTGCCGAAAGCAGGAGAACCAACTGCACAAAGGTAGCGGGGCGGGGGCGGGGGCGCGCCTCGGACACGCGCGGGGGGTCCCGGCGCTGACCCCGCCGCTGCCTCCCTCCCCAGGGGTGCTGATCGGCGCCGCCACCCAGTTCGAGGCCTGCCGGGTGGCTCCCTACGTGAACGTGGGCGCGCTGAGGATGCCCTTCCAGCAGGCAAGTGGGCGCGGGCGGGCGGCCGGGCGGGCGGCCGGGCGGCTCCGGGCGGTGACACGGCCCCACGGGCCCTCCCGTTGTCCCCGCAGGTGCAGGCGCAGCTGCAGCTGGACAGCGCCGTGGCCCACGCGCACCATCACCTGCACCCGCACCTGGCCCACGCCCCCTACATGATGTTCCCCGCGCCCCCCTTCGGGCTCCGCTGGCCACCCTGGCCGAGTCCGCCTCCGCCGCCTCCGTGGTGGCCGCCGCCGCCGCCGCCAAGACCACCAGCAAGAATTCCAGCATCGCCGACCTCCGCCTGAAGGCCAAGAAACACGCCGCCGCCCTGGGGCTGTGACCGCGCTTCTTCTTTTTTTTTTTCTTTTTCTTTTTTTTTTTTTTTTTTGGCAAGGAAAAAAAAAAAGAAAAAACGAAGAAAAAAAAAGGGAAAAAAGAGTTAAAAAGAAAAAAAAAAAAAGAAAGAAACGAGGGAGAGGAGAAACGGACGGGAGATATATACTTATTTAAGGAATTAGAGGACGCGCAGCTGGGAAGTTCACAGGTTTTGAAACTGACCTTTTTCTGCGAAGTTCACTTTAATACAAGAAATTTGATAAGAGAGGCGGGCCTCCTTTCACGTTGCATCAGATACTTGAGTTTAACAACCACGTCTGGAATAGCGACAAAAAAGAAAAAAAAAGAAAAAAAAAAAAAAGAAGAGAGAAAGACGACGACGAACGGGAAAAAAAATTAAAAAGACAAAAAAAAAAAAAAAAAAAAAGACAGTGATTTCTCTGCGAATTTCTAATGGGAAACTGTCCGGGATACTTCCTCCAGCAGCATTCCGGGTTGCATGTATTTGTATTTCATTGATGGAGTCCTTTGATTCACTTGCACTTCACCCTCATCTTTAGTAGAAAAAAAAACAAGACAACCACAAAACCAAACAAACAAAAGTGGCTGGGTTCTTTCTCCTTTAATCTTGGAGGGAAGCAGGCAGAGAGAGGGAGATCAAGCGCTACCTTTTCCACTCTTAAATCTTTGTTGGTCGTTTGCTGTCCCACCTCTGAAATAAAAGGGAGCGGAAAGCGCCAGGAGAGCGGAGTTTGCTTCCCTTTGCCGGGTCTCTCCTGTCCTGAGGGCAAAAGTAAATGAAAAAATAAGAAAGAAGGGGAAAAAAAAGAGAGAGTATTTAATTCCCAACCACCACTTGACACCACGGCAAATTCCGATAAGAGGTACTGGGTACATGTAAAATATGTTGATACACACGAACAAAGTTTATTTTGGCTATAACTTGTGAATTGATAGTTGACTGTCAAACATTTACATTTTATCTCATAAAGGTGTATCTATTCACGTAATCTTGTGATTTTTTTGGTTATGATTATTATTATTTGAGAGACGTATAGCTATTTAACCTGGGGTACCCTGCAGTCAGTGATTGTTATCCCAGATTTTGTCATCAGACCCTCATGCTTATTGCCAAGACAGGGGGAAAGCTCTTCTACGCGAACTTTGGTATGGACGGGCTTTGTATCTATTTGTTCTCCATGAAAACAAAATTATTTATATTGACCATATTTTTTCTAGTGTATTTTAAGTTATTTAAAAAAGAAAAAGAAAAAAAAAAAAAGAAAGCAAGATGCTGTTATCTCATTGCATTTGTTGTCAGTACAATATATTTTGTTTCACTCAGGTTTGCTTCACCTTTTTTAATCCATTTTCGACGTCACGAATTTCAATAAGTGCCAAGTAATGAATTTAAGACACTTTGCGACCTATTGACTGAAGGGGGGACGGTTCGGGGGACGGTTCCAGCTCCCTGCCGGGACTGTCGGTGTCCAGCCATCGGTGATGTTCTTTCTTTTCCGTGTTCACACCTTCTGTAGCGCTCGCACGTTTCTTTCTGCTCCGTAGATACCGCGACACGCCGATAGCGCTCAGCACGACGAGGAAGCGCCGCTCGCCTCCGCGCAGCTTGTTTAGAGTTTCTTTTTTCCCCCACTTTCTCTGAGTTTTTCCCGAGTTTCGGCTGCACAAACCGGGACGCGGCGTTCGCGTTGGCTTTTCTGTGGCAGCCAAGCCGGCCGGCGGAAGCTCTATAGCAATTGTGTCTTTACGAGTTCTGTCAGGTTCCCTCAGGTAATAAAAGCGAGGAAAGCGGAACGACTCGCAATCTTTTCCACGGAGGGATCCGGGGGGATCGGGACCCCCCGCGCCCGGGCAGAGCCCGCACCGCGCCGGCTCCGACCCAGCGCTCCCGCGGTGGGCGCGGGGGGCTCCGGGCTGGGCGCTTCCTCCAGGTCGGGATTCTCCTCCCGCTCCTCCGGGAGCGCTGGGAAGCTCCGAGAAATCCCAGCGGGAGGAGCCGCGCCGGGGTGAGCGACGGACGGGGCTGGCGGGGGATGCGCAGCCCCCCGAGCCCCCGCCGGGCCCCTCGCCGGGGAAGGGTTGGGAAAGGTTGGGGCGGCTTGGGAAGGGTCCCCCGGGCCGGCTGCGGCACCGCGGGCAGCGGCGGGAGAGCCCGAGGTGTCCCCGCGGGATGGGCAGGGATAAGGACAGGGATAAGGACAGGGATAAGGACAGGGACAGTCAGAGCCTTCCCGGCGAGGCCCGCGAGCAGCCAGAGTCAAACCAGCTCGGCCGTTTCTATGCTAATAACGAGCTGGAAATGATAGATTTTGTGTTAGGTAAAACGGCTTTATTCCAGCAAAAGTAAGATGCTGCTAATTATAAAGTCAATAAAAGTACCGGTGGTGTCGATTGATCCCCGAACGCGGCAGTTCATTAATATGAGCACGAGAGCATCGCAGCCCCGCGGCTCAGAACCTGCCTCAGACACCCTCTCCCTCCTCCAAATAAACTTGTCACGTCCCACCTGCTCTGCTTAAAGCACAACTGGTTCAGGTAGAGTCGCCCAACAACCTTGTGCAGGTTTTTGGGGGATGTGTACAAGGGGAACCTCACACCTGCGCTCAGCTCTTGGCACGTCCATCTTCAAGATGGTTGCAATAAAAAGTCAGGAAAAATGGGCTTTCATCCTATCAGGGAAGGGATTGGATGGTGTAAGAGAACTGCGTGGTTTTTAGCACAGCTGTGATTAAAATAAAATAGCCTTAACGGGATGTTTTTGGACGGGAACACTTACATTCCTGGTTTCCTTGGACTGGAATGCCTAATAAGTCTACAGGCCAACAGAAGTTGGCCAGGACTCTTCTGTTCCTATTTTATTTCTTAGAGTGTCTGAAGCTCTGTAAAATCCCATCGATTTCCCAAGATTTAATTGTGGGTGTTTCACGAGGCAGCCAGCGCTCACGATCTGTGCTTCCTGGAGATAAAGTTTTTGTGTGGGATTGACATGGAGACATGCTGGCCTGCGAAGGGGATTTGGAGAAGGGATCCAAGAAATCCTGTAGGAAGGAGTAAACACCTGTTTCTGTCCTCGCAGAGCCCTTGGTGTGTTCCCAGCAGGACCTGATGCAGATTCCGCGGGGCTGAAGGAGCAGTTTCCACATTTTGTTGTCTCTCTGCAGCAGCACGAGTGAGGTGAGCGGGGCAGGGAGCTCACAGATGTGTGACAGGGAGCTCAGATTCCTGCATGGATCTCCGCTCTCCACACAAAAATGCCGGAAAGGAGAAGGGGAGAAAACACGGTGCATAAACCTGCATGAAAACACGCTAAATCCTGTGTACAAACCTGCCGTGTCTCGAGTTGTTCTCTCACAGCTCAGCTTTATTCCAGGCTAGGCTTTCAAAGTCGCCTTTCTGAGGAGCAGCACTGGACAAGCACCCGAGCCCCTGTGGTAGCCAGCCCTTGGAGTGAGCTGTGGCTGGGTAGCCACGGGATAAATAACGTGTTGTGCTAACAGGACACGCTGTGCTCCTTCCTGCCCCGTAAATATTGAGACTTGTCCAATTCCGTGGCTGTTCCTGTTTTGTTTGCCCTTGAAACCTCAGTCACTCACTATTTCTGAGCCTGATTTCCCTCACTGTGAGGTGCCAGCAGGTGAAAGGGCACCTCAAAGGTCACCTCCTGCGTAAGTTTAGGAGTAAAAGCAGCAGATCTGTATCACTTTTGTGGTTCTGAGGTGGGCAGCAAAGTTCTGCAAGGAACTGGAAAAGTTGTGCTCATTTTTAACCATTCCTGCGTTCAAGCAGCCACTGCCCCTGGTTTTCCTGGAGGATCCAGTCAGTGTTCCCAGCAACGGGAGCTGTCACTACTCACACCTTACACCAGCCCCCAGCCCTCTCTCCAGGTGTTCTTTAGGCAATTAAGTTGGTGTGAGTGAAGGAGATCCTCAGCATTTTCGGCACCCCGAGTCTCGCTGCTCTGGTGGCAGACTGTGGGCTTTGGGATGCAATTGTGCTGCTTTGCCACTTCCTCCCGATTCTGGGGCTGGCCCGAGTTCCTGATGGTAGAACCAGCAAAGCCACCAATGCCCATCATCTTCCTCAGCGCTGTGGTGACGCTGTGCCCGCTTGGACAAGGCAATGAGCCACCCAAACCCCACCCCTTCCCGATGTGAGGCCGGGTTTTGGTTCAGTGGAAAGGCTGTGCGTGCCAGGCGCTGCTGCCTGCAGGATCTGCGGGAATCTGCCGAATCATCCCCATGTGCATCCCCGATGCCGTGCCCACAGCCGGCTCCTGCCCTGCGCTGCAGAGCCAGCCTCTCCTCCAGCAGTGTCATTTTGTGCTCACCAGAGCCTCAACTTTTCCTAGAGAGTGAAGGGAAGCTTTTCTCTGTTCAGGGAAAGGTGTTTGGGAATGTTTTCCTTCATAACAAAGGGTTTATGACCTTTGTGCGTCAGGCACGCTGCTCATGAAACACCCACTTGCTTTCAGCAGCCTCCTTTTACACAGGTAAAAATCACCCAGGGAAAAATTCTGGGAGAGAATTACCAGATTGGGGAGGTAAAAATGCCCAAAAGGAATGAGGGGCAGTTTGACTTTCTCAGCAGCTGCAGCCACCCTGAAAGCACCGAGGATGTAAAGCTGGAGTTGGTAAAACAGAGAGCCAGAGCTTTATGAACATCTTCCTCAAGCTCATTTAGGGAACAGAGAACAGTTTTAGCAATGCTTTCAGGAGTGCAGCTGCATCACCCTTCAGGCTGAGATCCCACGTGTGGCAGCGTGGCACCCACCCTAGTGCTGCACCCCTGCGTGCGTGGGGTCACACCGTGGTCCTGCAGGGCATCCCCAGCTCTGTGCAGCTCCAGCAGCAGGTGCCTGCACATCCCCCTCCCCCTGCCAGCTCTTTGGAACTCCCACCTTGGATTCTGCATCTTCTGGATGAGGCAGGAAGCACCCCCAGGCGCTTCTGTGCAGTGGGTAAACTGGTCAGCAGCTGTCCACATCCAGCTGTGGTGTTTGGGATGCCCAGTTCAAGGTGTCCCCTGCACCAGAACTGTCACTGGAGCCTTTTGGCTTCCTGGGTGTGCATGAAGGTCTCCTACCACTGTGGAATGGGAATTCTGCTCAGAACTTACTGGCTGTAGGGTCACATTGACCCCAGAGTTTCTGCTCTCTCTATTAACTATATTAAACCTCCAGTCACCTTCCTTCACCCAGCCCCTGCAGTGCCCTGGAGCTCCAGGGAGATGCTGACAAGCTCCACGCTCTCTGTGACAGGGGAAACATTTCATCACTCCCGTGTCAGGCAGCCACTGCCACCATTCCTGCTTCCACAACAATTCCAACCCACTGTTTTCTTTTCCTTACAGGAGGAGAGCACGACCCACCAGTCACCACTGATGAGAACTCCAGATGGAGCTCACACACGGGGGTGGGGGTACCCCTGTAGGAGCAGCTCAGGCAAGAGAGAATGCTTGTGAAATAAGGATTGTCCGTGTGTTATAGAATCATGGAATCATGGAAGAGCTTGGGTTGGAAGGGACCTTAAAGTTCATCTCATCCCGTTCCACCCCTGCCACGGGCAGGGACACCTTCCACCATCCCAGGCTGCTCCAAGCCCTGTCCAACCTGGCCTTGGACACTGCCAGGGATCCAGGGGCAGCCACACCCTGTGCCAGGGCGTCACCACCCTCGCAGGGAAGAATTTTTTCCAATATGCCATCTCTCCCTGCCCTCTATCACTTTGAAGCCATTCTCCCTTGCCCTGTCTCTGCATGCTCCGCTCTTAGAAAAAGCATCAGCATTTTGGAAGCAACCAGAAGGAGACGCAACGACTTTCCTTGGAGTCATTTTAATTTAGTGAGTGAATTCTGAGGGGGGCTGGCCCAGGTGGTCTCCCCTCCCAGTGTGCCAGAGGATCCAGGAGGGGGTTTGGCACCCCAGCACAGACAGCAGTGTGCAAACTGTTATTATTAACAACAACACACTCACCACCCTCTCATTGTCATTTGAGTAAATATTTAAGCAGTGGAAACTTGGCTTGCACTTCCCCAGCCTGGCAATCTGCTGGGAGCTGAGATGCTGCCCAGGTCCCGTTATAAAATCCCTGTGAACACTCACAACATCTTTTTCACCACTCCTCCACTTAATGTACACGTTCTAATTATTATGCAGATTCTCGTTTAGGAAATATTTGGATTTGGAAGTGTTTGGCCATGTGGTAATCTTTAGGACAAAGGTAAACATATTCTTTGTTAAAGAAAATGTAAATAAAGAATTGCCCCAAAATATCTCCGAGAGGTTAAATGCAGGAC
Source organism: Corvus cornix cornix (assembly GCF_000738735.6). Lineage (NCBI taxonomy): Eukaryota > Metazoa > Chordata > Aves > Passeriformes > Corvidae > Corvus > Corvus cornix. Next base: position 1,436,335 of record NC_046339.1, on the reverse strand, counting down.
AATGGGAACCACATGTGAATGTTCCTGCTGTCCCCGTGCAGGAAACTCAGGGATGCTTCCAGTGACTTTGGTGACTGCAGCAGGAATTCTGCTGGGGAGACATCCTGACCCTATAAGAAAAAGGAAACAGCAGGCTAAGGAATTAGCTGGGTGTGATGCATCTTAAATCACAGAATCCCAGACTGGTTTGGGATGGAAGGACTTTAAAGCTCATCCCATCCCACCCCTGCCACGGGCAGGGACACCTTCCACTGTCCCAGGCTGCTCCCAGCCCCAATGTCCAGCCTGGCCTTGGGCACTGCCAGGGATCCAGGGGCAGCCCCAGCTGCTCTGGGCACCCTGTGCCAGGGCCTGCCCACCCTCCCAGGGAGGAATTCCTCCCCAATATCCCATCTAAACCAACACTTTGTCACCTCATACCTGGTTGAGATTGCCCCAGTTACTTAAGAGCCATTAATTTACAGAGGTGCCATGGCTACAATGCCCATCCTCGCTCTGCACAGGGATGTGAGCTCATCCACAGGGTTCCTGCTCAGTTTTCAGCTGTTTGTCCTCCTTGTCCAATACCCCAGTGGGATCTGTGCTATTCCCACACTGCTGGAACTGCAGGAGAGGATTTCCTGATGGGATCTGATGGCTTTCAGGCCAGCTCCTGACCCGGTGGAAGCAGTGGCAGCTCTGCCCTCCACCCCTGCAGCCGCACAAGGTGTGACAGACCCTTGGTGGGTTTTGTGCCTGTTCCATGCAGCTGACAAAGAGCTTTGTCACCTTAAGCAGATGACAATTCTTACATGTGTAATCAGTTTAATTACAGAAGCCGTTTACAATATTTTCCTGCCCAGGTAAAGGATTCTGTATGAATTTCAAAACTAATTGAACCACATTAATACTGCTAAAGGAAACTGGAGCATTTGCAATTCATGCATTATTTTACGTTCAGATGTAATGAATTTGGATTAATTTCTAATGAACTCATTTTGCTTCTAATCAAGAACTTCTTTTCCCGGGCTGGGGAAATGCCTGTGAATTTTCCCTCCGAGCTCTCTTGTGTAACATCTGCCCCGAGCTGTGTCTGTGGAACAATGGAGAGGCAGATTTACAGGGTGGCAGCTCTCGCTCCGGGCCTGCAGAAAGATGAATTAAGCCTTCTCTCAGAAAAGGAGCATATATATTTCAAACCAATTGTTATTAGCCAAGATACGGCCAGGGTCACGCTGAATTCTGTGTGAAGCACTCCTTTGAGTGATTTATCTCCAGGGCTCCTTAAAGTAAGAATTTATTTAAATTTTTTTTCAAGTTGTGCACAAGTTCTTTAAGTGTCCCACTTAGTTTTCAGGAAAATAAAAACAAACGGTGACCAGGATTTGGTTTTGTTTTGAACTATTTCCCGTGTGCTCGTGCAATGGTTGGTCATTCATGTGGGGAAATCTGTGGGGGTTCAATGGACTTCAAATGTTGTCAAGGAGGAAAAGGTGAATTTTTGTCTTGCCTAAGTTCAGAGAACTTGGAGCAGAGATGTGGATTAATGTTGGGGGCTCAAGTAGCCAAGAGTATGAATAACTGGGGCAGAAAGAAGAATTTTTGTTCTGCCATTTGCAATTAAAAGTCAGAGAATCCCAGAATGGTTCCTTAAAACCCAGCCCATCCCACTCCCTGCCATGGACAGGGACACCTCCCGCTGCAGCTCCAAGCCCTGTCCAACTTGGCCCTGAAAAATGCTCAGACTTTTTGTATTTTAACACCTATAAAATGGAGATGGTCATAATTTAAACGTGGAATTGAAATTGCAAAAACTGGAGGAGAACGACAAGAATTCTGCAAGTTGTTCTGGAAGCTGTGCTGGGTCCCTCTGTGGGCAGCACCCCCCTGCTCCTGTGCTCTGAGGAGGAGGATGGAAGGATGGCCTCCAGCCAGGCTTTCCAGAAAGGAGCTGCAGAATGTAAATGAAAACAAACAAAAAAAATCCAGGTTTGGGCACAGAAGAAACGCATTGCCCACAAACTGCATTTTTCCTGATTTCTGTACAGCTCTCGAATTGGCACAACCTTGTTTAGCTTCAAAGATCTAAGAAAATTACAGCCTGAGGCTCTTGGATGGTGGCTGAGTGTGGCTCTTATCACTGAAGTCCTGGGGAATAATTTCAGGCCAAATGTCCATCCCAGCTCTCTCGCTCTGTGCTTCCCAATGTTTGCCCTGGGACACCAAGCAAGGCAGGAAATGTGGGCAGTCTTTAGACCAGTCTCACATGAAAAATGTATAAAATGGTTAAACACAGTTCCAGTTCCTGCAGAGAAGCATCCTGGAGCATCCCTGGCAGTGCCCAAGGCCGGGCTGGAGGGGGCTAGGAGCAGCCTGGGATAGTGGAAGGTGTCCCTGCCCATGGCTGGGGAATGAGATGATTTTTAAGGTCCCTCCCAACCCAAACCAGTCTGGGATTCTGTGTTTCTTGGGAATAAATAATCTGAAAACCCCTCTTGGAGGCAAACTGCCATTGCCCCTTGAATGACAACTTCCAGGAAGGAGCCAGACGAGTGAATTCCATCAATCACCCTGAAATCTGGGGCTCTGTGTATGTGAGGAGCATTTCCAGGTCCCCTGGCTGCCTGTCCAGCTGGGCCCAGTGCTCCTGTTGTAAAGAAACCCCGATGGATTCATGGAATGCTTTGCCCGCTCTTCAATTTCTTTCCTGAGTTAAACAGCCCCAGAGAGCCTGGGCTGTCTGTGCCACACAGGCTGACAGTGCTGGCCCTCTCTCCAGAGGCTGGAGATGCAGAAGGAAGAGGTGGGAAGGAAAACCCACAGTCTGACCCTTGGAACATCACTACCTCGTGCACGTCCCCACAGAAGGGCTGGAATCACAGAGGGCAACCAGGAAATTAAATTTTCCTGTTATCCATGAATCCATCACCCATTAACAGCCACTGTCTCCATCATTCCCAGCAGCAGGGAAACCAAAACACCTTCAGGGGAGTTGGGGGCTCCCTGAAAGGGGCACGACTGGATGAAGGACATGGAGATCATCCTCCTCCTCCTCACTAAATGTCCTCCTGGCCTTGCACCTGCTGCCAGCAAGGCAATGCCAAGAATGAGGGTGATGGAAACCTTGCTGGAAAGGGGATGTGCAGTGATGGAAAGGAGGACAGAAGACTTCAAGCTTTATATAATATTTTTTCCCTCCACCAGGATTTGCACAAAGAGACACAGGAACAGCTGACCTCACCCTGGCTACCAGCAAACTGCGAACCTTTAAATACAATTAATGCAAAACATCACTTAATTGTAACTGCCTTCCCTCGTTTGCAGCACATGGATGATATTCCACTGGGTTGTGCCTCCATGGAAAGTCTCGTGAGCAGCACTCACTGAGCTGGAACTCTGTTGGTGCAAGTGGAACTTCACAAAAGGATAATTTTTGTTTTTGACATCCATTTTAAACAAAATTCACATCTAAGTAGCAACTCATGTTTCAGCTCTCAGCAGAGCCATTCGGTCCCCAAAATAAACTGTTGGTTTAACATTTATTTGTGTATAAACCCACACACATTTGTTTGCAGAGATCAAAGTGGGTTTCCAGTTTATAGATGAAGCTGTGGCCGTAGCAGAGCTGTGGAAGCCCTCCCCGGGTGTTTGAACTGTGTGTGTTTAAACACAGCTCTGCAGCCACAAATCCCACAGAGCCCTGGGCTCCAGGGGCACCCACGAGCCCTTTGTAGGCTCAGTTTGGGATTGCAGAGGGAAAACATCCCCGAATCAGTCATTTCCCAGTGCCTTTATTTCCCACTCAAAGCGCAGGGCAGCGAACAGGCTCTGGTAAAGTGATGTAAAGAGGTTTCCAGCTGGGAGGACGTGTTGGGATCTTAAGCCTCATGCTGGAGCAGCTCCTTGCCGCTGGAGATGAATCCCAGCATCTTCCCCTTCTTCTCCCGGAGGACAGCAGAGTTCCAGCTGTCCAAAGGGACCTTCCACAGCATTTTGTTCAACCCATCCCTTGGCAACAAGCTGTGAGATCCATTGGGAAATAAAAGTTAATGATGACTGTGCATCTAAATCCTGGCAGTGCTGGAATTCCGTGGATCAAGGACTGCAAGAGCCTCTGAACGGAGCCACAGCTACCTCGTGTTCTTCAGACACTTCCCACTGGGCAGATACTTGGAATAGTGGCTGTAAAGTTAATGGTATTTAATAAAGGATCTGCAGAGGGAAAAATATCAGTTCAACATCCGAGAGAGCAGGACGAGCGCTCTGGTTACGCTTCTCTGACCCATCTGCTTACATTTCTATCACCACTTTACCAACATTTTAGGCTCTATTTTTGGATACCAAAAAGAAACCAAACCTGGGCTCCAGGAACAACCCAACCTTCTCAAGGGCGTGGTGGATTTTAGCTGATGTTGCTTTATGCTCAGTGAGACCAGAGCAAACTATTGGCAGTTGCTGCGTACGGCGGGGTTGATCTTTAAAGCATCAATTCGAGGGGTGTTTGTCTTTGCCAAGCCTGCTGTCTGCAAACGCTTCAGCAGGCACAGATCTGGGGGAGTCCTGACCACAGCAGCCTATTTTATTTGTTGAAAATCAGTTTTGTATTTAATAAAGAATATTTGCTGTGGCAGCCTGGGGTTTTTTTCTGGAGACTGATGTATACCTGTCCAGACAGCTAAAGAAAAATGCCTTAAGACTTAACTGCACAATTCTATTATCCTACGTATCGACTCTCAAATTCCTGTAGTGAACTGACTGTGAATTTCTGATTAAAAATGAATTGTAATTAATTTAAGGAACAGAGAGAAACAAAAGGAAAGCCATGAGCTACTACCTGACATCATGGCTGGGAATGGTCTGGTGTGGATGGAGGGTTGAAAATGTGTGAACAGATCCTGGAATCCCAGAGTGGCCTGGAGGGACCTTAAAGCTCATCTGCCATGGGATGCCTTCCACTGTCCCAGGCTGCTCCAATCCCCTTCCAGCCTGGCCTTGGACACTTCCAGGGGTGGGGCATCCCAACTCCAGATGGGGTTGAAGCAGCTCTGATCTGTGGTGGAGCTGAGCTGGCTCCCCTGGCAGGTATTGCCTGACAAGGCAGGAGGGAAAACCTCCAGTGAGAACATCACGGAAAACTCCTTTCTAAAGTGTCCTCTTGAGGATATTTCTACTGTGAGAGGGTCCACAGGCCTGGAATTGGGGGTTCAGCAGCTCAGCTCCACGAGGGGAGGCAGAAATGCCAAATACAACATCACCAGGAGGAGGTGGAGTGAGGGACGCGGGCAGTTCTTGATGGACTCGTGGCTGGGAGAGAGACAGAGGGAAGGGGAGCTAAGGAGCAAATGAAAAGCCAGGAATGACTCAGTCTGGAAACATCCTGTATTTATGATCTTTGGCAGGGGGTGACTCTCTGATGCTGCTTTCTCGCATCTCCTGAGCGGGACCCCGTTCCTGGCTGGTGCTCGTTTTCCCACTGGGATGGTTCTATTTATAGCACCTTGGGATGGGTGTGCAGGGGCCGCTCAACAGGCTGGGCTGGGGCCAGCTTAACCCTGAGAGACACAGCTCAGCTGGGACAAGCTTAACTTCCCTGAGATCAGCCGGGGGCTGCCCGAGGAGGGGCCTCCTCCTTTGGGAATCTCCTTTCCAGGGGGGAGCTCCAAAAATGCCCAGGGATTGATTGTGGCGTCCCCCCTCCTCCACCAACCCTCCACACCCCCTGCTTTCCATGGGCTCCTTCCACTACCCCAGCTTGCTCCAAGCCCCATCCAACCTGGCCTGGAGCACTTCCAGGGAGGGGAATGAAGGTGATACAGGAAAAACAAGCAGTGGAAATGGAAGAAGGTCACTCACACAGGCAGCATTCATTAAAAAACCTGTCCTCAAACTGTGTTTATTTAACTTTTTGTTTGCTTGTTTCTAATTCTTTAATATATACTAGTCATTCTTAATTATTTTAGATGCAACCAGAGCCCCTTTTTTCTGATTTAAACCAGTTATAAATATAATTTTCTCATTGCAAACTGAAGGAGTCCCTAAAGCAGTTCCAGATGCCAGACATGGACATTTGTGACATTTCTACTGGAGGGATAACTTTGGATGTTGAATCCAAAGCAACAAGTCTAACAAACAAGACGCTGACACATGAAGAGATAACGTGGTGAGAAGAAAAAATCCAGGCTATCAAATCTGGGTGAAACTTCTCCAATTTGTACAAAGAGTTTTACAAACGTTGGTTTAAGCAACAGCACAGCTCGAAAATGAGGCCTGAAAACGTGTGAAAGAACTGGACTGGGGAGAAGTGGAATAAAATGGAAGGAAGAGGCAGAGGAAGAGAATAAAAAGAGTCAGCGAACAAAAAAGAAGTGCAAAATGTCAATGGAGAGAAGCAGAAAATCAGAAGAAATGCCAAAGAAGAATATTTCCAACAAGGCAGGAATAAAAAATTGAGCTGTATGAGGAAAAGTGCAAGAAATACCAGGAGTCACAGTGTTCTAAAGACAACAAAACTGTGAAAGTACTCAGGAGGAAAGGGAAAATACAAAAAACCTCATTTTGTATTAATTGTGCTCCCTTTCAGCCAGCACATTCCAAGACTGGAAAAACTGCTGTAATGAGATTATTGTTTACAGCAGGTTATTTATTCCTCAGCTGGTTCCTGTTCAGCCTGGCTCTGTTTGATCTCATTCTGTCAAACCTTGCCATGCAGCCCCCGAGTCCTTACCTGAGAATAAAGACTTCATCACGCCAATGGATTTGGAACAAAACCCCTCATTATGGCCCCATTTTTCCTACAGGCTTTGTGTGGTTACCAAAGCTCAGGCTGCAGCTTTGCAGCTTCTGGGCAATCCCCAGCTATCGATGTCTGGGGGCTTGGCTTGTTTCCTGACCTTGAGCAGCTCTGGTTTGGGGTGGCAATCACCCAGAATCTCCCCCTCAGTGCAATGCCAAGAAATACAAATTAAATTAAATATCAGAGCCCAAATATTTGTACAGAATAATTATGTCTGATCCTTTAACGGTTGTTGAAAATTGCTGCCCTCCCAGCGTGGCAGATCTTCGTCTTTTTGGGGAAAAGAACATCGGAAAATAGGTATAAAACCCCCAAACAAGCAATTAGCTAAATAATCCCAGGAACACACTGAGGAAGCACGTGGAAAATGTTGTGTGGAGGTGTGGTTATAGGGGGAAAATTATTTTATTATCACGTGTTTTAAACAAGCAGGGGCCCACATTTTTCATGCAATGGCACAATCGTGTTAGGCACTAAAATCAGATTTTAAGCTACTTTTAAGTGTTCTCCCTTCCCCTCCACTCCGGGGTTTGGAAGTGTGGGGTTTGTCATCATTCTCGTGGCTTTCAGAGCTTCTTTTAACCAGCCCACAATTACCAGAGCTGGCTAATGGACCATCTCCTTGATAAACTTCCTCGTTAAGGGGAGCCCAGGACAAAAAATGAGCCTGCTTCTTTAAAAGTTTATCCCTGTGGCACCATCATGTAAGCATCCATATGGGACAGTAAAAATGGAAGACGACACATTAAATGACATTATTATAAAATGCAATACTCTTGGAATGATCCCTTATTAAATTAGGCTCTATGATCTGAGATGAATTTCCCCGATCCCTAATCCATCACCAGAGAAATATTAAAAGATAGGTCTCAACTGGTATTAGAATCGCACTCAGTCTCTACTTTCATTATTTTGAATTAGGGTGCTACTGGGGGGAAGCCTCTTAATGAGAATTAGAGTGATTCACTGGCCTCCTTTTGGATTTTGACAAGTAAAATATTAACTCTTCAGTCACAGCTGTCGGAATTAAAATACTTGGCAGCCACAGATGCACAAATTAAATTGGCCTTTATGTTTCCATATTGCTGACCTCCTTAGAGGCAAAAACATCAAACCCAACAATAACAGCAAACCCACAGCATGTCATTCCTTGGAAGAAAATATATTTATTGAAGTTTTTATATTTGTTTCAGTTTTGAACACATAATTGAACAAATACGGGATGTTTCTACAAAAGGCTCTTATTTTAATTTTGTGTTCTGTAAAACTTCAGCTACAAATCAGTTCCTCTGAACCATTAATCAGGCAATAAAATAATAAATGAAGTTATTTCGGGGATTTCTTAACTGTTTAAACCAATGTAAATCAGATTTACATGTGGTGCATCAGTGAAAACATCTTAATGGCTTTGACTGGCATTTCTTTGGGATTGTTCCTCTGGCTATAATTGATTCTTTTTCTTAGAAACAATATTTAAAAATGCACAATTATTGCAAAAGAACAAGGCTTTTTATTTGCAGTGCTCCAGTTTGGACCAGCAAAACAAGCTGGAGTTTAGCAATTCCAAGAAAAGATCCTTTCTGATCTTTTCCCCTCTTTTTTGATGTACTGCTGTGGCAGTAGAATTTCAATTAGTCTCAGTTAAATGCGTCTCAATTAATTTTATTTCAATTATAATAAGAGGTTCCAAAATGAAATTTGCAGCGTGGAAAAGAAGCGAATGATGCAGAAGTGATGCAGAGGTGGCTTTATTTTTTTTTTTTTTAAGCTCTCCTTAAATTCTCTGATCCATCACAGCCATGGCAGCCCAGGGTTTGTTATCCTTCCCTGTGTCTCTGGTCACCTCCGGCGCCTCTCCCTCCTCCCTAACGATCCCTCATTGATCCCAGCTTGTGATCGGCTGGGAGCGGCCCCCAGGGGGACAGTGATGGATGCCTTGCACCCCTCTCACCCTTCGCATCCAATCCCAGCACCAACTCCCCGGACCTGCTCTCAGTGGGGAGAACGGGGGGCTGTGGCCGAGGCAGGCACAGCGGGGTGAATTTTGGCTCCTTGGCAGAGGCTCTTCACACGCAGGAGATCACAAACCACCTCCACGGAATTCCTTGGAACACAGGTTGGGATTTGCCAACGTGTGCTGACGTGGAGTGGCGAGGCTGCAGTGCTGACAGCACGAAGCACCTTGTGTTTGCTGTGAGGAAATAGAGTTTGTTACCCACTTGCTGCTTCCCCAGTTTTCACTCATCCATAACCAGCCAGGGGGAGGTGGTGCCTCTTCTGCTCCTGACAGGGGAGTTCCAGAGCTGATAATGCAGCATTGCTGAGATCCAAAACAATCCAGCTCCGAAACCTTAATATTTGGAAATACCTTGTTATTCCCTGGCAGGGATCTGCTGGAGGCATTTGCCCTGAGCACATTTGTTGTCACCCCCCCTCTCCACAGGCAGCTGGGAGCCTCTCCCCAGTGACATGGGACACACTTGCTGTGCTTAGGACACAGGAACCAGCCTCAAGTTGTGCCAGGGGAGCTTCAGGTTGGATATTCGGGAAAACTTCTTCACCAAAGGGGTTGTCCTGTGCCAGGGCAGGGGTGGAGTCCCCATCCCTGGAGGGGTTTAAGAGCCCTGTGGATGTGGCACTTGGGGACGTGGGGCTGTGGTGGCCTTGGCAGAGCTGGGGAATGGTTGGACCTGGTGGTCTGAGAGGGCTTTTCCAACCTTGATTATTCCTGAGGCTGGTGAGGCTGCCCCGGTGGCTGGGACAGTTTAGGGCTGTGACATCCAGCCCTCCCTGCTCAGAGGCACAACCACACCGAGAGCCCACGGTCAGGGCTCCTGGTGCTGCCCTCGGTCACACGTGAGGACAGCATTCCATGCCACCCTAAAGCTCCCCTGGAACCACTTCTCCACTGTTTTTATCCCTTTTATTACATTATCTCAGCCACTCCAACAGCTCCTTCCATGGGATTGGGGCTTTCCCAGGAGCACTCACCCCATCTTTCCTCCTTGTCACATCCCCACTCGGTGCTGAAACCCTCTTCCCTCGGAGCACCGCTCCAGCCCCGTCTCACCCTGGAATTCCCAGTCTGGATTGGGGCTGAGAACCCACACAGAGTTTTCCAGGCTCCGTGGTTCCTTCCCCGGTTCCTCGGCCGGAGCCAGGAACGCCACGGAGCCACCTCAGCGTGTGAATTAGTCCTGGGAACTACTTAATCCATCTTCCCTGGAATTAAATGTGCACGGAGAGCTGCCGGGGGCCGCGCCGCGGGCGGCTTTAATTTCTTTTTTAGAAGGCATTAGCAGAACTCGATAAAGGGTCAAGTAATTTCATCCAACTTGCCACCAGTTAGTTAAGGGGAAGCGACAGGGCTGGAGCCTGGCGTTGTTACAACCCTGCAGAATTATTTTATAGAACAGGAGGTTTAAAATCCCATCTTTTTGGCCAGAAGAGCGATGGCGGCAGGGACGCTCCAGAGCTTTAAGGGATTGCCCTAAACGGGGCGCTGGGATGGATATTTGCAGTTTGGGGGATGGGCTGAGAGCCCCGAAATGAGATGGTTACTTGTGGCCCGGGAGCGCCTCCGGAGCGGGGCCGGCGCGCTCCCGGGGAGCCTGGCCGGGGAGTAATTCCCGGGAATTGTGAGCGGACAGTGGGTCCGCGGGGAGCGCTGGCAATCATGGCGGAAACAATGTTTGCATCGATCAGCTGTCACGGTGATTTATGGCTTCATTTTGCTGTAATGGAGAATTAGTGGAAAGATTATCAGGGACTCAACACTTTGGCTTGTTACCCATGTCCAGACGAGCAATTTGTCTCCCTGAAGCAGTGAAATACTTGTGACAGCTCCAACACTTGCCCTAATTCAATCAAGAGAAAATGTTGGAATTAATTTGTTACAAGAAAATTTAAATATGTTCAGCAAACAGTAACCGCAGAGCAGCAGCTGATTTATTGTGCTCGGCAAGATATCGATCCGCTTCGATCTGGCCCATGTTGAGGTTTTAATGTGTAATAATTTCCAATTTAAAGCTCCTTTTCAAGATCACGGGTTTAAAGAGAGGGCAGGCTGGGTCTCAAGACCTGATTAGGAGCCTGTTGCAATGGCTTTGTCAAAAGCCTGTTTGAATGTAAATTCATAGTTATCTTTTGCACTATCTTTAATATTCTTGACATGGATTTTATTGTGTGTCAAACCTCAGGCCAGCTGCCTGCCACAACCATTAATGAAACATCTTAGGAAATAAATCTCAGTCTTTATACAATATTTTTAAAAACCTGAAACATTAGATGTCAGCGAAAAAGGTGGAACTGCATCCTTTTTTTTCCCCGTGCACAGTAAAGCATCAGAGATGGAGCAGTTTTACAGCTTCCCTACACAATTAGATTGAATTATTGTGCAAATGCTATTATGCCATAAGCCTAAATTCCAAAGTCTGCAGGAATATTTTAGGTGCTTGTACAGATCTGTTATCTCCATTGAAGGTGTGACAGCTTATTCGACCCATACAGATCTATAATTTTTAAGGTTTTCATTATTAAAATGCTCTCCCCTAACGCCTGTAGGGTAACACCGCTCGAGGAGGTGGCTGGAGCATTGGAAATGTAGCTCCTTATAATTCATGGAGCAGCCATGGTGGTCTGCAGGCAGTGCCAGCTCCTCTGCCACCCAACTGCTGCAAAATGGGGGGAAAAACAAAATGTGCTCAATGAGTCCTTTCAACCAAATTGTTATGATTGATTAAAGGGAAATCCAGGGCTAAAGCCTTGTTTAATAACTGGCCTTGTAGTTCCAATTGGAAGTTTTCTCCAACATTTTCAGAGCATCAGTGGGTCACATAATTAGAGAGCAATCCCGTTCAACCTAATCAATAAAGAGTCGTCACCACCGTTGGACACATCCATAGCCAAGGATTTTTTTGCTCATTAGTAGAGTTTATTTTAGTTATTCTTGCTTTTGCTGCCTCAGACTGAGCACTGAAAAATCAGCTCTCTTTATTTGAACTGGTTTTGAAAATATTTCTAACAATGCCAGGGCTCTCAAACACAGGGTTTGGGCACCATCACCGGGTCAGCAGTGCTGGGAGGTGCAGCCCCAGGAAAACCCACACTGGGCAGCTGGATTTTTCCCAAATGGGTGATGGGAGAGGTGTGTGAACACTTCAACTCCATCAGGGTAATCCAGGAGGGCGTTTGCAGCTTCCCAGTTACAGGAGAAAGGACCAAAGTGCTGGAAAAGCCAAGCTTATCTCAACTCCCTTGGCCATCAGAGCACCTGCTGCCCTGCATTAAATACCTCTGTCCCTAAGTGTGTGTAAAAGGCTGTTTGAAGGACAAATGTTATCCCAGAAAACAAGAGCTTCCTGCATGGCAGCCGGAGCCACAGGAGCCACTTCCTGGGCTCTGGACTTTGCTGGCTTTGGAGAAGCCTTTGCAGAAGCAACATTTGGCTCTGTTGGAGCTTTTGAAGACAAAATGGGAAAAATTCCTGGTCCTCCACCCAGTTCTGAGTGACTGTAATCCACAAGATGTCCAGTCAGGATCGCATTTGATCAGTAAGTAAAAATGAGGTGAGTTAGGGCAAAACAGCCACACGTTTCTCCTGGAGACACTCTGGTTCAGGGCTGGTGACCTTTACCAGGTGTTTTGGTGACCTCTACCAGGTGTTTTGGTGACCTGGCAGCACAGTGTCCCCTGCCACACCCCCGGCGAGGGGACACAGCGGGAGCATGGTCACTGTGCTGGGACGCATCCCTCGGACGCGCCTTGGCCTCCTCCAGAGCAGCTTGGGCAGAGCTGTCCCTGTGTTCTCAGCCTCCTTCCCATCAAACCCTTCCCTGACTCCTCAGCAGGATGAGACTTCATCTTTCAACGGCTCAAAAGACTTCCTTGATCTCGGACAGTGTCTCTGCTCCAAGGATTTAATGCTCCAGCCTTTGCTTGGCAGCCACATTCCCACCTCACTCCTCTCCACAATGGAGTGCAACATCTTCTCCCTTCCTGAGACATTGTCTCTATATCCTTCCACATGTGTGCACTCAGTGCCTTTGGAAAAGCAAATACAGTTTTATTAAATTTTGTGCATGAGTTGGATCATAAAAAAGAGGGATTATGGACGTGTTGTAGCAGCTTTATGAAGGGAGGTGTCCCTGTATTTCCGAGATTCGCCCTGACTGGGGGCTTCAGGATTGGGAATTAATATTTTTTTATAAATGCCATGCTCCCACCGCTGCAAATCCATAATTACAACTCAGTTTTTCATTACGAACTAGAAACGTAAATATTTCTGTGGTCTTTGATGGAATTTAACTTCGGCAGCAAATAATATCTGCACATGTGTTTCCTATCTCATTCTTTCCCGTGTAATACCAGGCAGGCTACAGCCAGTAAAATATTATTATAAAAGTCCCTTTGCTGCAATTCTTGACCAAAAAATCCAAGGTTTGCTATCAGAAGTGTTCCTGAGGGTTCCTGGGAGTCAGCAGAGTTCTCGTGGTCGGAAAGGCCACGGCAGGAGCAGCTTTGTCCTTCATGGTCACAGCTTCAGGGGGTGTCCCCTCCATGAGCTCCATTACTTTGCACCAGAGACCCTCCCATCTCCTTCTCCTCCCAGTTTTAGGGGAAGCCAGGCTGCTGCTGGGTAGTTTTGGGAGGCTGTGAGCCCTCAGCTCCCTTGGAGAGCGAGGCTGAGCATCCCTGGGCTCTGCAGCCTGGCAGGGAGGGAGGGCCCACACCAGCTCTGTGTGACCTGGAGGAGAATCAGGCCCTGACATTTCAAATTGAATTAGACTGATATTTAAAACAGAGATAAACTGACATTTAGAACAGTCCAATGTTCTGTTGTTTCAATTTGCTTCCTTTTTTCTTTTCTTTCTTCATTTCTCATGGCTCAAGGCTGCACCACATTGGAAGCAGCTCACTGGGGGTCTGCTGCTGGATCACGACCTGCAGGGACCCTGGGGCTGAGGTCTCACTCTTGTTTCTCCAGCCCTACAGGCAAGAAGGAGCCTCCTGGCTGACTCCAGTGGGATGCAGTGTTGCCCTCACCCGTTAATGTGTCAAAATGCAACACCAAAATCAGCTCATGATCGTTCCCGAGCCAGCCGGAGCAGTGCCAGCTTAAATTGTACTAAAATGTTGGTCAAGAGTGCTAAAAGGCAGCATTGTAGATTAATAATATCAAGAGAACTCTAGAAACTTCATCTCATTTTCAGAGCCCTGCATTTGGCGCTCTTCTCTCACTCTCTGCTTGAACAGCCAAGAACTGGTTTGGTTCCTTCTGTGTCTCAGCGAGCCCCGAGAGATGAGCTTTTCCAGCTCCCACTCATCAGCGTGGCCCTGCAGCCACGGGCTGCAAATCCCACTGGGGGATGTTTATTTGTTTTTAAAAAGTCCTATCAGAATCTGGATCTGCTTCTGCAATTGTCTTTAGTGCTGAAATACAAGTTTAGGGGCTGCTCATGGCTGCAAACACCAGCGCTGGGAGAGGGCTGAGAGAATGGCATTCCTTTCAAGTCAGATTTGCACAAAGCACAAAAAATCCGAGGAAAAATAATCTTTAAATAAGTTACCAATTGTGAACTTTATAACAGTGCCAGCCATTAACAATAGACCCTCTTGGGGTGGGTTTTTCTCCCTTCCCATAACAATTTTTTCTTTCTGCAAGGTCATTTTAGGTTCTCAGCCTCAATAATTATTTGCTCTGCGAGCCATTGCAGACAGGGCTGTCTTCAGCCTCTCAGCTCAGAGGGAGAAACCCGATCACGCCGTGGGATCCTTCCACAGTCTCTGCCAACAAAAATGGCTTTATTTTGCTCAGAACAAGGATGACAAGGGATGTCTCCACAAGGCTCTGGCACCTCTCGGGCTCTGCCTCCTGCCCTTCGTGCGGCCGCGGCCCCGGAGCTGGCGGGAAGAACGGGGCTCTTCCGTGGGGGTGAAGCCCTGGCTGGGCTTTTCCAGCATTCCCATTGTTGCACAGCTGAATCCAATCACTGCTATTTGTTTTTCAAAACAGGGCCCAGCTCCCTGTTGCTGGATGATGTTTTCATCCGCTGACATTTAAGAGAGCTATTTCAAAGCGAGCTGAGAACGTTTCTAGAATTCCTCTATTTTTAAGGTTTTATCGAAATCAGCTTTGAATTATGTGTTTGGAAATAATTGTTAGTAAACAGCTCCGTGCCTGCTCTGAAGGCACCACCAGACCTGTAAAAACCAGCTAAAAACGGCACATTTTGGGAATGGAGATGGTTTTTCCAAACCCACAGAGTGATCAGATAACGCTCAAGCCCATGTGCTGCGTCCCAGACAACGTGGCTGTGATTAACCATTTCCTTCAGCTCCTGAATTGTTGTTCCAGTCTAGAATAAAGGTAATGTTATTAAAAAAAGAAACAGCCTCTTCCTCAGAAAACCCACAGCCGGGCTCTCCTGCCCGGGGGCAGCTCCCAGCAGGAGCAGATTTCAGGAATTTCTGAGCATCCTGTTGTGACGAGGGTCATTCTGGGGGGATGAATTTTATGAAGGTTGGGAAATTAGTTTTGCTTGATTATGGTTAGGACTGTCTTCAAATGATCTGCCAGGACTTCAGGATGCTGAAGAAGAAAGGGGAGAAGAAATTAAGCCCTTCAGAAGACAATTTTGACCTGCTGAGCTGTTGTGTCTCCTGATCCCGCCACAAAGAGCTACCAGATGTCCCTGTCTCATTTCCAGGAGTGTTTCAGTAATTTACATTCCCAGGAAAACGAGAAGCCCAAAGACCAAGGTTGACTCATGTCTGCTGTGGCCACGGGCTTTGCCCACTTGCCATCACCACATGCAGCCCCACAACAACCAATTACTCATAATTAATTATCAGCAAATTGTCAGAGCAGAGTTTAGGCCTCATGTCTGTAATGTCAGGTCACAATTAATTTAATTCACCCCCAACCTAACCCAGGTTTGACTCTGGTGCTTTGCTCACTCAAAGACAACAACCCCTGTGCCTGGATCAGAAAGAAAGGTTGCCAAAACCTTCTGAGGAGTGAGGGAACCTGCAGGAGTGGTTTCCAGTAAAGCATCAGTCCATATCCCACCAGCAGGGCCCGGGTGAGATGGGGACATTTGGACATTGGTTCTCCCATGAATAAGCAGGTTTTGGAATGGTTGTGACCTCTGAGGAGGTGACATGTCATGGAATCATAAACCCATGGAATGCTCTGGGATGGAAGGGACCATCTCATTCCAACCCCCTGCCACGGGCAGGGACACCGTGGAGCCTCTGGCTTGCACAGCTTCTGGCATTTTGCGACGATCTGCCGGAATTCGGCTCTCTTGGTATGAAGGCCACATTCCGAACTGAGATGACTGTTTAAATCCCACCTGGCAGAGCCCAGCTAATCAATTTACCTTATCAAGCTCCAACGTCTAATTAGAGCTCTCCTGACACCGTTTCCAGGCTGGGTTCAGCTCGTCCTGGAGGCAGTGTAGCCCTTTTATTACTTTCTACAACTTAATCACTGTGTTTTAAAGACGTTTTCTCTGAATTGCTCAAAGGTTAGCCCCTCTGTCAATTTAAGTCAATATCCTCTTCTTTTCAAAATTAATTGCTATTAATTAATCGCCATCTGAAGGAGTTTATTGGTATTGATTGGCTCCCTTTTGTGTGTTTCTGTGAGATCTCTCATTGGCCCTCCTCTCTGGGTTTGTTTTTCACCCACACCACGGAGGCCCTTTGGGTGAGCGTGGGTTGGCAGCAGCTCCAGAGGAACATCCCAATCTCCAGGATAATCCTTCTGCCAAAGGGTATCCATGGTGTAGGTGCTCCTGGCTTTTATAGTATTCTCTGAACTTCCTGAGTCACTTAAAATACCAGAGCCCTTCTTTCAAACCTATTCTCAGCGTTTTGAAAACATCTCTTGGTTTTGGGGTCCTGGCACCCTTTTTCCTGTGTCCCTGGGACTGGGGAGCTGTCCCAGCACCCACACCTCAGTGGTGTGACCTTTGGGCACAGACTGGGAGTGTCCAAGCAGGACAAGACCACACATCTTTCCCTGCTTCACCTGCAGCGGGAAGGAGAAGACCTCAGAGTAAAATCTCTGTGCAAGGCTCTGCTTCCCGCTGCTCTGCGGCGCCGGTGGGAGGCAGGAGGGTGATGATGGAAAAGCATTAATTTGCTTTCAAGTTTTGCACCATTATTGGCATTTTCTCTCCAACCTTTTTCCCAGTGTAATCAAATAGCAGCGATCAATACATTAAAAGTCAGTTTTCCTTGGAAGCCTCTCCTTGCAAAGTGTGGTGACCAGCGCGGCACTGTCTTCCCAGTCAATCATTAGACTGGAGTTTGGGGGGGGTTAGAAAGACCCCAGGTCATGCTGGGGCCTTACAGGGCTGAGCAGAGTGGGAAAATGCAGCAGGAATGAGGATGGTGGTGGGAAGAGGTTTCAAACTGAAGGAGAACCTGCACAAGAATGTGCTTTTCACAGAATGAGGAGCCATTTAAAAGCAGATTAATCCTGGGATCAGTTTTATTCCAACAGACCCGTCAGCAGCAGGAGCTGGGACACTTCAGACCTCCCCTCCTGGCCCTGGGACACCCGCAGGATGATTGACACCTGAGAGGAGAACAAGCCACGTTTCCCACCCAGCCAGCAGGACCCACCTCAGCTCCTTCCCTGAGGATGAGCAGGGGGTGATTCCTAGAGCAGAGCTTCCCACCAGCTCCCGTGGGAATATCCGAGAACTTTTCCAGCTGGTGGGACGGGGTTCTCAAGGTCCCCCGGTCGGTGACACCAGGGGCCCAGGGCATGGGCACGTTGTGTCTGATCCAGGGCTGCAGGAGACACGTTCCAGGCTGCTGAGTGCTGTCATTTGTCAGCCTCTGAAAAGACAGAATTCCTCCTCTCCAAAGCTTCCCCAGCTCCCCAGGGATGTCGTCAGCGGCTTTCACCGCCTTGAAAAAAATGTGATTTTTCTTTTTAAAGAGTACTACAATTATTATCACCAGGCCTCGGGGCACTTCACCCCAAATCACACAATGCTATTTCGGGTCTCTCTTTTACCACAAATGTTCAAAACCAGCTGCTTAAATCCGGTTTTCAAAAGTGAATTGGGCGTTTAGCAGCTCGAGAGTCTCTTGGCATTTCTGAGATGCTGTGGCAGCTTCCAGCCAGCCAGGAGCACCCAGAGGCTCCATCCCAAAGCCAGGGACCACGTCAGGAGTGTCTTTCTGGAATCCTTCAGGGTGAGATGGGTTTGCTGGAACTTTTCTCCTTGCCTCACTCTTCAGGATGCCCAGATGTGAGGATTCAGCTGTGCAGCACTGGCTCAGGCAGGGTCATGCTCCCTCACCCCATAGAAAATATGGATTACATTTTGTATATAAGGCTTTTTGGATTAAACCTTGCTGAATTTGAAGGGCTAATTACTCCTAGGACACAGCCCACAGGAGTTTTTTCCCTCTGCAGCCTCTCCTGACCATGTTTATGTGTGAGTTTCCCTGAGCACCTCCAAGACTGAAAGCTTTTCTTTACGAGACAGATGGAGGTGTTCTTTCCAAGAGTGAGCAATATTTAACCTTAAGCACTTTCAAATCCGGCCTCAGGAATATTGAGATGAAAGCCTCGTGGCACTAAGCTCCTTTCAAATGGATATTGCAGCAGAGCTGCCTGGACATTAGTCTGGCTGAACCTGAGCAGTGTTTAACATGCTGCCGGTGTGCCCGCACTCCTCGAGGAGCCCCGACAAGAATAAATACTCGGCTTTCAGATTTAATTTCCAGCGGCGGCTCCGCTCTTGCTATTGTGTTTCTTCTGAGCATCCTTTATTGGACTTGAAGTTCCTGAGAGTGGCAGCGAGGGTGTGGTGAGATGGCTTCACCCTCTCCCTGCCAGCGGCGAGTGCAGGGACAGGGGACAATGGCCCTGGTGGCTCAGCATCACTGTGCACTGGTCACCAGCACGGTGGTGCAATGCCCACGTGGTTTGGGTTGGAAGGGACCTTCAATTCATCTCATTCCACCCCCTGTCACATCCAGGGACACCTTCCACTGTCCCAGGCTGCTCCAAGCCCTGTCCAGCCTGGCCTTGGACACTGCCAGGGATCCAGGGGCAGCCACAGCCTCTCTGGGCACCCTGTGCCAGGGCCTGCCCACCCTCACAGCCAGGAATTCCTTCCCAATATCCAATTCAAATCTACACGCTTTCAGTTTAAATCCATGAGTTGCAGTTATTGAAATGACAATATTCAATCAACAATCATAGAATTATAGAGTGATTTGAGCTGGAGAATAACAGTTGGAGAGAATGAAATGGGAAGAGCTTTTAGGTTTTCTCTGGCCCTGTTGATGGGATTCTTTACATGTAAATCCTCATCCCAAAGTTGTGCACTGTGAGGGGGAAGGGAATGACTTTTTCCTCACTGCAAAAACACAGGCACTTCTCAGGATTTCTTAGGGTCTTGTGTATCCTCTGAGTTTTCCAGGGAGCCCCTTTTGGCTTTGTCCTCTGCAGTGGCCCCATGGCCCGGCCATGATCTGTATTTGTCTTGATCAGGATATTAAACCCCAATCGTGCACAAAGCACCGAGGTCCCAGTGCACCACTGTTGAACTAAGAAATCATTATCATCAGCCAGAGGAGAAGGATGGATGATGGATAATGGGTCTCTCCCTGCCCAGCGATCATTACGCTCCTGCCGATGAGGCAGCAACTGTCTTAAGTCCCATTAGTGGATGATGGGCTGTCTGGAAGAGGATCCTCATTCCTGGGCAGGCAGCTCACTGCCTTAACCCCGGTGTGGAGGGACTGTCCCCTCCCAGCCCAGCCCCCAGCATGTGGGAAAGGTGAAATGGCATCTCCCCATGAGGAAGAAAAATGCACAAACTGGAGCTGAAAGGCAAAATGCACCTTCCTGGTGCATTTTGGGCAAAAAATACATTTAGGAAAGTGTTAATGCAAGTCTGAGGGAGTTTGAGAGTTTATAACTGAGAGTTGTCTGCTGGTGTCTTTCATGTCTGCTCAGCTCGGCAGAGGGTTAAACTCTTCCCGCATCCCTGGGCTGGAGCACTGATTGCCGGGCCGGGGCTGGGGCAGTGCAGGGAGCAGAGATAGCGGTGTCACCCATGGGTGCTCAGAGCTGTGCACACCCGTGCCACAGCCAGTCTGGGGGTGGGCAGCCACACGGGAACGAGCTGGACAGCAGAACTGCTTCAGCAGTGAAGGGGAGGAGGTGTGGGAACCGCCCCCAAAGTGATGTGGGAGCCAGCCCCGAGGTGGAGCAGCGGGAGGCGAGGATGCTGCCAGGGGTGAGGGAACAGCTCTGGGGTGTCTGAGCAATCCTGTGGGCTCCTGGCATCCATTGCCAATGTTGGCTGGAAAATGCTACGGGAAGGGCCGAGTCCCTCCTGGCTTTGCAGACTCAAAGAGGGCTTCCTATCACAGCCAGTTCCATTTTCATGGAATATTCTCCGGTTGCTGTGTGATCCCTGAGTCCTGCAGCTCTGCATGGCACAGGAGGCATCTGTTAATCCCAGAATGGTTTGGGTTGGAAGGGGCCTTAAAAATCATCTTCCACCCCCTGCCATGGCTGGGGACACCTCCCACTGTCCCAGGCTGCTCCAAACCCCAATGTCCAGCCTGGCCTTGGGCACTGCCAGGGATCCAGGGGCAGCCACAGCTGCTCTGGGCACCCTGTGCCAGGGCCTCACCACCCTCCCAGGGAGGAATTTCTTCCTGTTCACAGAATCAGAGAATCACAGGGTAACCCGAGCTGGAAGGGACCCACAAAGATCATCGAGTCCAACTCCTGGCGCCCGAGCCCCAGTTGGGACCTTCCACCACAAAGGGTATCTAATCCAACATCTGATCTAAGCCTCTCTCAGTTTAATGGCCCATCCCTCTATGAAAGCCTTCGTGAATCTCAGTAATTTTAAGTGAACTTTGAGAAATTGAATTTTAAGTCATATCTAAATCAGATCCGTCCCTGGCCTGTGACCTGGGCACATGGTAATGAACAGAGGTATCTGCTGGCTGTCCCCGGGGAGCAGCTCTTCCCTTGGCAGCTTTACTCTCGATTACACGGCCCCGACTGCGGCTCCCTCGCTGTGATTCATCCTGACGTGATCCCCTGGTGATGAGAGCCCGGGACAGGATCCTGTGTTTAGCTGGAAATACATTTAAAAATGCATTCTGGAGGGTTTTCTTTAAATTATTAAAGAACAGTAATTCACCTTTTAAACTCACCAAGATGTAAAGCACTTTATGGACTATCTTTCAAATCGTTTTAAAAATCTTCAGATCCCTCTCTTGGTGCTCTCATAACTATTTAGTAAAACAATAATAAAACCAAAACCGATACAAATGTTGCCTGTTGTTTAGAGAAGTAAATATCCTTGGTAAGTCTTAGCAAAGCACTTACAACAGAGTGGTTTGGATGCAGTCCAGACTGTTCAATAGTTAATATATTATTCATATTAATAAAATAATGTTTGGAAAGGCACCAAGAGTCATAATCTGTGTAGCCAGAGCTGGGGTTTAGCAGTTAGTTGACAATTAGTTACCAGTTGAGGGTTTCCCATGCTTCTCTGAGTTTTATTGGGGTGTGAAGAGGATTTCGAGCCATGTCACTGTCACAGCTGTGATTTACTCAGCATTCCCAGTATCCAAACCGAGCTTCTCCTGGACCCTGGGGCTCGGCTTTCACCCCGGGAGCTCCATTCATTGCAAAATCAAATCCCAGTGGGACACAAAGTTTGCAAAGTTCCTGGGTGCCCTGGCTGGGGACCCCGCTGTGCCGCTGGCCCCGGCCAGAGCCCTGCCCAGGCTGTGCCCCAGCAGCTTGGAGGGGCTGAACCCTCTTGCCAGAGCAGCGGAAAACAAACGAGCCATTTGTAACCCTTAATTTAAACAGCTCCCGAAGTAATAGTATAAATAGTATAATGCAATTGTAATGGCCAATGAATTATGCATGCAGCCTCTTCCCTCTTTGAATATGCATGAGGCAGGAAATCGCCAAGTGGCACAATATTGCTGCTTTAGTGCTTACTGAGAGCCCTGCCCGGGCTCTGGGGACAGCCAGCCCAGGGCTGCAGCTCCCCTGTCTCCTGCTCAGCACAGGGATGCTCCAAACCTGCTGAGAAAGAGCTTCTGGTTGGGACAACACCAGCACCAAACCCTGCACTTCGAGCCTTGGGTAAGGTAGGTGTAAATATCAGAGCCAGCCCCAGCTTTGTACAGTCTAGCTTAAAAATCAGGATAATATCAAACTAGTTTGAGAAGCTGAAGCAAATAAATTCATTTCAGTGACAGGAATAAAGTGGATCTAATTAGAAGTCCCTCTGCAGTGCCTCATTAGTGTGGTTGGTAAGTAAATGAAATTTCAGCAGTAGTGAGTTAGACTATTTGTCTTGGGGTATTTTTAGGATTCACAGAGTGCCAACAAACCGGGTTTTCCTCACAAAAAATTTCCTTCATCAGATGTCTGGGGGCCTTTTTCACAGAGCATGGCACAGCCACTTCATTTACATTCCTTGGGCACTTCCCTCGCTCTCTGCAGCTCATTCATAAATTGAAACAAATCAAAGGGATTTTTGGAGACAAATGGATTTTAGCTGTCTCATTGCCTGCCTGTAACTCCACAGAGCGACGTGCCGCTGTTGAATCTGAGCACTTCAGAAACTTCATCCCTTTCCCCCTGTGAATAAACGACTCTTCTTTCCTTCTGCGGGTGCCAGCGTCCTCCAGCACAGACACCCCCACATCACAGGGTAATTTTATTACAGGCCTGTGCAAGGAGCAGTCATTTGTCAGTCTTATTCAACTTGAGGCAGCTGTTGGTAACCTGCAATCCCGGATTGTCAGTCAGCAACGATTTCCCGTGACTTTCAGTGCCTAGAAAGTCATACCCCGTGGTAATTTAATGAGCGGGACATCAAAATTCTGGTCATACCCATCCAGCAGTGGTCCTGACAGATCATTTAGTGAGAAACCCTCTCTTCAGGACAGAGCCCTCCGATGGAAAGCGCAAAGTTATCCCATTAATTATGCCCTCAACACATCAGAGCCCCAAAACCCTGGCAATTCACAGGGTTGATGGTTTTGGGGTGTGCTGCCACCTCCGATCCTGTTGTTACTACAACACCCCAAGGTCTGGACTTTGGGAATTTAATCAAATTAATGGAGATGCTGTTCTGGAGAGGTGGCCGAGGGACACGTGCCCTGAGTAGGGAGTGACCCAGAGTCCGGCTGAGGAGCTCTGCTCCTTGATGAGGGAAGCTGAGAGATCCCAGGAGCTCTGCACGCTGCTTGCAGCTTTCCAGGATTTGTTTGTTATGCAAAAAGAGGGTTTTTTGCATAAAAGCCCAGGTTGCTGCCAGGGAAAGGTACAGGTTGCATCTGTGTGAAGGCACTTGGGTGCTTTCTGCCCGGTCCTTGCTCACAGCCTCCCCTGACACCTGGAATGACAAGAACTGGGAATAGCAGGGGAAAATCTTCCCCAAACCCTCCTTTTGTAGGGTTGGGATAAAAACCTGCATGAGCTTTTGCCCCATTTGCAACCTGAATTTCTCTATTTAACAACAACCCCTGTGATGTCAGCAAAATGCTTGGATTGGGATTTTGATGTTCAGCTTCCACCTCCAGAAATGCTGGAATTAAACACTATTTTTATGGCAGGTTGAAGTGTCCAAGGCCAGGCTGGACAGGACTTGGAGCAACCTGAGATAGTGGAAGGTGTCACTGCTCATGGCACAGGGGTGGAATGAGAAGAGCTTCAAGTCCCTCCCAAACCAAATCATTGTGTGATTTTAAGCCTGATTTTAACAAAAAAGCAGCCTCAAAGAGGTGGCCCAAAATTGGGGTCTACCCATTGCAATCAATTCTAATACGAACAACAATTTGAGCTGGGGCTTTTTAGCTTTATTAGACTGCAGAGGTTTGGACATCTAAATTAGTATAAAGTTCTTAACAAATTTTCAGCCAATGGCTGTGATTAACATCTTTATTAAAAATTTTTACATGGATTAAATTCAGACACTTCCATTCTGTTCCACAGTGTGACTGCCTAGAAATTGGGCCACACAGGATGATTCATAAAGTTTAGATACCAGAATAACATCCTCAGGCAAGAATAATTTGATTTCCCCCCTGCCCTCAAATATGTTGCCGTAGATTTTCCTAAATGTTTTACAAACAGTTATTAAAAGCACATTGAGAATCTGAATTCCCTGTGGGCAAAATGTTTTTGTACTTAACTTTCATTTAATTCAAGAAAAAAATCCCATCTGGTTGGAGTTGCAGCAAAACATGGGAAAATCCTTACCCAGCTATCACAACAACAACGATGTGAACCCACAGATTGCTCGTGGCCACCTTCCCTCATCCCATTCCCTCTGGGGCTGGGCAGGAGCCAGGTTTGGCTGTGGGAACCCCTTCAGGGATCAGGACAAGGCAAAGCTTTGGGGGGCTCAGACATTTCCCCCTTCCCAAGGTGGGCTTTGCTGGATTCCAGGAGCATCCTGGGCCCATCACACCGCGGGTCATTGGGTATTTGCACAGTGGTGGCTCTGGCTGGGCAACTTTTAATCAGAGAATCATTATGGAATGGTTTGGGTTGGAAGGACCTGAAGCTCATCCCATTCCACTGCTGCCACGGGCAGGGACACCTTCCCCACACCAGGTTGCTCAGGGTGGTATCAAACAATGAGTAGGTGCAGTGGGGCTGGCACCTTCCTTACAGCAGCCATCAGAGACATCAAAACCACTCCAGCATTAATTTATTGAGATTCAAAATACACATTTATCAGCTTGTGCTCTTAAACAGCTCCTAACTGAGCAAATAGATGGGAATTAAAAAAACCCCAAACAACCCAACACCCACCACCCCCTTTCAAATCTCCCTTCCCTTAACGGCCCCGTAAATTTTCAATGTCATATTCCTGTGCATGGCTGCCCTTAATCTGACAGTGTCACAGGGATCTATCTTCATTTTCTCACTCTTTTCATAATCTAATCCTCAGCTCTAACATGCAATTAGTGCCCTCCTCGCCCCCCGCATACCAAGCAGGCTGATTGCTACAGCTTTCCCTGTGCAATCCATTTAGCCCCGCGCCTCATAATGAATATGTACATTTGGAGGACCTCGCCGAGGAGGGTCACAGGCAATCAACCTTGAATTCAATTATGCGAGTCAAGGTTAATGACTCGGCGCAGTGGTCAGAGGCAGCGAGGCTCCCGCAGATTAAATCAGGCTGTCACAGCTGCCAGTGCCGGCAGCGCCACAGCGCCGGGCCGGGGAGCTGCACTGCCGGGCCGGGGAGCTGGCACTGCCGGGCCGAGGGGCTGCCACAGCGCCGGGCCGAGGGGCTGGCACTGCCGGGCCGGGGAGCTGGCACTGCCGGGCCGAGGGGCTGGAACTGCCGGGCCGAGGGGCTGCCACAGCGCCGGGCCGGGGAGCTGGCACTGCCGGGCCGGGGAGCTGGCACTGCCGGGCCGAGGGGCTGGAACTGCCGGGCCGAGGGGCTGCCACAGCGCCGGGCCGGGGAGCTGGCACTGCCGGGCCGGGGAGCTGGCACTGCCGGGCCGAGGGGCTGGAACTGCCGGGCCGAGGGGCTGCCACAGCGCCGGGCCGGGGAGCTGGCACTGCCGGGCCGGGGAGCTGGCACTGCCGGGCCGAGGGGCTGCCACAGCGCCGGGCCGGGGAGCTGGCACTGCCGGGCCGAGGGGCTGGAACTGCCGGGCCGAGGGGCTGCCACAGCGCCGGGCCGGGGAGCTGGCACTGCCGGGCCGGGGAGCTGGCACTGCCGGGCCGAGGGGCTGCCACAGCGCCGGGCCGAGGGGCTGGCACTGCCGGGCCGAGGGGCCGGCACTGCCGGGCCGAGGGGCTGCCACAGCGCCGGGCCGGGGGGCTGGCACTGCCGGGCCGGGGAGCTGGCACTGCCGGGCCGAGGGGCTGGAACTGCCGGGCCGAGGGGCTGGAACTGCCGGGCCGAGGGGCTGCCACAGCGCCGGGCCGGGAGGCTGGCACTGCCGGGCCGGGGGGCTGCCACAGCGCCGGGCCGGGAGGCTGGCACTGCCGGGCCGAGGGGCTGGCACTGCCAAACCCCACTGTGCCGCTCCCCTCCCCCTGCCCCTCATGGGATCAGGCAGCGGGAATGCAGCGCTGGATAGGGGCACGGGGTGCCTGTGCCCTGCTGCTGCTGCTCCCGTGGGGGCGTGGGGACGGCGCTGCCACCCGCGAAAGGGGCATTGCGCCATCAGTACAAGGCTTCTACTCTGCAGGAGGAACCCCAAACCCCAGCTCTGTCCCACCCCAGCCCACAGGGGCTCACCTGCTCCCACTGCCCGGCTCATCGCAGGGCTCCTGGCACTGCATTGTGCCCAGACGGCAGCACCCAGCACGGCCCAGGTCCCACACGGGTGGCTTTGGGGCACTGTGCCTTCTCCAGCCGTGCCAGGGCCCAGCACCAGCTGAAGGCTGCCACCAGCTTCCCCAGCCCATGGTGGGACCTGCCAGGAAGGGCTGCTCCAAGTCCCGTCCTCACCCTCATCACCCCCAGGACAGATAATGTTGTTTCAGGACAGCTTCCCAGCTGATATTTAAATGGCATCCGTTTCTTTTGTTTTGTCTCTCAGAGACACAATTTTTTGGTTTGCTCCAGGACTAACGATGGTGTGAAAGGGCTTAGAATAGGCTGGAGGTGGGGCTTTGGTGAGGGACTGCAAGCACTCTGTGACACATTTCCATACCCACGAGGGTTCAGTTCCACCCCCTGGCTCTGGGGTTTCCGAGCTAGCCTTCGGTTCAGGGCAAAGGTGTTTTGTGCAATGTGTTCACCCTAAGAGAACCAGAATCCATGGGAATGCCTTCTGGAAAGCCCATCCGTGCGGAGGGGTAATGCCATAGTTTCTCCACAGCAGAGTACTGGGACCAGTGCTGGCTGTGCCCCCCCGGCTGCCCCCTCCTGTCAGGGACTTGTGCAGAGCCACAAGGTCCCCCCTGAGCCTCCTTTGCTCCAGGCTGAGCCCCTTCCCCAGCTCTCTCAGCCCCTCCGGGTGCTCCGTTCCCTTCCCTGGACACTCTCCAGATCCGTGTGTTGGATTCCAGGCTGTGCAGGGATGTTCAGTCCTGGCCCCACAGGACCCTGCCCTCCCCAGGCACGTCCTGCCTGGGCACCGAGGGCACTCCAGAGGCTGGAGCTGGGGACAAAGCCCCTGGAGCAGCCAGCCCTGCCTCCCCCTGCCCATCCGAGGCTTCCCACGGGGCTGCACACTGAGGAGGGAGTTATTTAGTAGTGCAGACAAATTAAAAACATAAATAACCTTCGACTGTCGGAATCTTTTCAATAAAAACAAATTATGGGGTTTATGTATGTAAAGCAGTTTCGCTTGGTGTGAAGAATCTTTTACACGTGATTTATGCTGTTATTAAATATGGGGCAATTTTTAGAACGAAATCACTGCTGTCATTTGGGGACCATTATGTTGTATTTAACACAAATTCCTAATGAATGTCTTTTTCAAAATTTTCTTCCAATGCATAGATTTTAAAAGAGAAACCCTTTTTTAAAAAAGATAATTTTGTTTATTTTGTCTTCTTTTCCTTTCTTTTCACTGGCAGAAAAAATTGGAGAGGACAAATGAACAGTTTCAGTTTCTATAACTGGGCTGGGCAGAGATGCAGCCCAAGACCTGGCAGAGCATTTTAATATATCCAAATTCCTCATCTCTCACTCTGAAACATTTCCTGTCCTCTTCCATCAGCAATTAAACATTCCAAAACCAGCTCTCCTGGGCAAGAGGAATGAGCTTGTGAGTGCTTCAGTTCAGCCCTGGAAATCTGGGACAGAATTAAACTTTCAGTATGTTGAATTAAACTTTCAGTATTTATCACACAATACTTGGGTAAGACCCTGGGGTCTGTGCCCAGGTCGAGGGGTTGGAAAGCAGAAAAATCCTGGGAATTGCTCCCACACAGGAGCAGTTCCTGCCAGTGGTGGAGGAAAGTCTAGAGTAAAGATTAAACAGGAGAAAAGCAGGGAAGTGCCGTGGGCACTGCTCGTGCAGCGGTGACAGCCAGCACTAAGGGAAGGCTTTGTTGGTGTCCAGTGTGATTTGTCCGACACACAGATTCTTTAATATCCCTCGGAGACACCTCTCAGGTGTTCCAGGATTTGCATGAGCTGGTTTGGGTGTGGGGAGCCTCTAATGAGGATTCATGAATCCCCCACTCCGGCACAGACGCCTCCTGTTATTTCAGCTCCTGAAATGCAATTTTGGCCCAAGCCATAACATCACATTAGGAACAAACAGTAAATTGAGGCTTCTTCAGGAGGGGCAGCATGACAGGAGCAAAATGAAAACTTGTGAAGGGCTGGCACAGCCCAGCTCAGAGCAGATCTGTGTGCTCAGGGAGCCATGGAAAATCATTGGCGTGGCTGGGCTGAAACTGTGGAGAATCCACTCTGCCCAGTGGTTGGGATGTCCTAATCCTGGCCATTCTCAGAGACTGAGGAGTGGAATATTTTTATGATTATCTGATTAGAGTCACTTAAAATGGATTTAATTCGATTATTGAATATTACAGCTCCAGAGGATGCTGTGGGGATGAATTAGTACCTAAACAGTTGAGATTTTAATTGGTCCATGAGTTTACTTATAAAACATAGGATCACATCTTCCAGGTTTTATTTCAGTTTTCTCCGAGTACCTAAAAAGTCTTGCAGGGGCTGTCAGGGAAAAGCAGTGAGGTTGTTCTCTCCCATTTAATTATGATATAAATGGTAGGCAGGGAAAGGGCTTAGAGGGGAAGTTTGGAAAACAATTTGGTGTGCAGGTAATATACTGGTGTGACTGGTACCAGTATCCTTAAATTTCCAAAATAAATTCAGTTGTAGCAAAATATATTCAGTTATATCTGTGAGATCCGACATTTCAAACCAGCGTCATTATTATACACATTTACATTCAATGATACTTTATTAATAAGAGACACCTCAAACCCAAACCTTCAGACACTTTTCTGGGAGCGTCCAAAGCTTCCTCAATGAGCACTGAGAGTTAAATAAAGCTTTCCAAAGGATTTATCAGGTAAATGTTATGGATTGCTGTGATTTAATTTATGGGATTACTTTGACTTTCAATTACCAGGCTTCACACTGAATCACTATATTTTGAGCTCTGTAAGTAGCACTCCTTACACTCGATCTTTCATTTGGGGAAGGATTATCAATAATTAGACACCATGGCCTTATTGATCAACTAATCAATAACCACATTAATCATCAGCAGTCTGAAAACAATTCACTCTTTGCATGAAAAGGAGTCGGTGCAATCAAATTAACATCCTGTGCCTCGCCCCCTGCAGGCGGTACCTTTCTGAGAGGGGATCTCTGAACCTGCTGCTGCACACCTGAAGCAGCTTTGCTCTTTTTTTGAACTTAATTAAGTTTGAGTTGTTGTTTCTTAATTTTCTGCTGTTGATGTGTCACCAACAATAACTTTTGGCCCAAAAATGTGCTGGATAGAGAGAGTCTCCAAAGGTGCCAGTTTATCCCCAGTAGGGCAGTACAAAAGGATTCCAGGGTGAACCCCGAGGTTGAGCTCTCATCTACATCCTCACCACCCCAAAGCTCAGCGGGGTGGAGCTGCCCCCCAAACCAGCTGCTTCACACAAATGTCTCTCTATGAGTTTTTTCCCCTTTAATCACTCAAAATTTCCCAGGCACTCCAAATAATTATACTTGCACATTATCCAAGTTACACAGGCTTTCCTCAATCCAGAGTGGAACACCTGATTAAGTTTGTGTTTGCTGTTCTCAGTCATAAAAAATCATTTATAGCCAAGCCTCTCCATCAATCAGGTGAGACTATTAGGAAAACAACAAACTGCCCAATAAATTATCCTAATCTGCTGTAAAACTGATCTTAGTAATTAATTTAGTCAATTATATTTAACCAGTTGGCAAGTGGCCTAAATAATGTAATCGCATTGGGTTTTTCACAGAATAAAACATGAGAGAGCTGTAAAAGTCATTCAGAGTAACATGGAACTGTAATTTTGTTTGGGGATGCTATGCAGAGCTGTGGCTCAGGTGGGCACGTGGCCTTGGGCACAGCCATAAATGGTTTTTGTGGTGGTAACTGGTGAGGGGAGATTGGTGTGAGGCTTCCTGGCTTTGCTGAACCACGTCCCCTTCCAGCTCTGGTGGCTTTAGGGGGTCCCTGTCCATGGCTGGAGGGGACTCTACTTTTCTCTGACACCCCTGGACTGGTCTCAAAGCTTTGGCTCCCTCAGTCACTGCTCAGCCCCCACAGCTGAGGGAGAACAGACACAAATCCACCATTTGCATGGGAGTTGGGCCTGCAGGCTTCAGCAAGTTTTGTTTGTCGAGAGTCAAACAGCAATTCCTGACATGGTTCAGAGCAGGATGGTTCTGTGTGTTCATTACATTAATCCTCTGGATTTCCAGAGAAATCATTGGACTGTGCATGTCCTGGTGGGAAGGGCCTGTTTGTTCCCTTCCTCTAAACAGGCCCTTGCTCCCGATGTCAGGGCCTGCTTCTACACTTGGAAGTACCAGCAGGTATTCCAAAGGGATTCTAATGGAGACTTGGTGGATAATTGAGGTGAAATCCATGTGCTGCTATTTATGGAGTTAAATAGAGGCTATGATTATGGCCAGGGAGGGAGAGTTTGCTGCAGCAAACCCTAAAAACAACCTGTTGGTGGGGCGGACATTGGGGAGCGCCCTTTGCGGTGCCCAAGGGCTCCACCACTGGAACCACATTCCCAGTGCTCCCTTGGAACACCTCCTGTGCCGCTGGCAGGCGCACAGGGGGCACCCAGCGCAGCTGTTCCTGCCCTTGCTAGCCACATTATCATTGCTTTCAAACGATAAAACCATTTCTTAATCACTTCTTCTCGTTTTTTGCATTAATGAGGCGGCTCGTTCCACGCTCCCCTCTCCACAAAAAGCAATCAGAAACCCGGCAAAGCAGCAGCGTTTGTTCCCCCATCGTCACCAGAGCCTTCAACTGGGAGTGAGCGGAGCCTTTGTGTTTAACCCGTGTGGATCCAGCCGTGGGCACGGGCAGGACATGGGGACAAGGGCAGGGGCTGCTCTGTGCGATGTCACAGGAGGTGCCACCATCGGGAGGGGCTCAAACTGCTGGCGTGGAGTATTCTAACTTTGAGGAGGAAGAAGTTCTGAGCTGTGAAGTGGCAAGAGGGCTGCTCCTCACTCAGTGTGGTCCCAGGGACGCTGCCGGTGACGTGTCCCCTACATGGGGGACAGCAGGGAACAGCCGGTCCCCTCTCAATGCAATTAGTAGTAATTACCTGAGCTGTTTATTAATAGTAGTTGCAGCAGTATGATGCACTCCAATGTGTACATCAATACCCATATTCATACTCAGATCCACATATCTCTGATTTCTTTGCTGGGGACTGTGAACCAACCTGCTGTACCCTGGCAATTCCTCCTGCTCGGTGCATGACATGGAATCGTGGAATCATGGAATCATGGGGTTGTTAATTTGGAAACACCCTCTAAAATCAGGGAGTCTGACATCCCCCCAGCACTGCCAAGACCACCATGAGCCATGTCCCCAAGTGCCACATCCACACATTTGGCTTTTAAATCTCTCCTGGGATGTGGACTCCGCCACTGCTCTGGGAAGCTGTGCCAGGGCTGGACAACCCTTTCCATGAATAAATTTTCCCAATATCCAATCTAAAACTCCCCTGGCACAACTTGAGGCTGTTTTCACTTGTTCTTTGGGAAGAGAGACCAACCCTCACCTGGCTGCCCCCTCCTGTCAGGGAGTTGTGCAGAGCCAGAAGATCCCCCCTGAGCCTCCTCTTCTCCAGGCTGAGCCCCCCCCAGCTCCAGATCATTCCCCAGCTCCATTCCCTTCTCTTGACACTCATGAAATATCCCACAGCTCATTTCCAGCAGGCTCCATGCCTGCATCCCACCCTTGGCAGGTCGGACTCTTGGCACGTGCCAGGGCTCACGGAGGAGCGAGAACCCCTCGACTCCCTGCCCAGGGTGACTCCTCCCTGCCAACAGCGCCGTGCAATAAAGCCTGGCTTAAAAGCCCCATAAACCCAGTGATTATAAGACACGGAATGATCTGAGGCAGGGCTGGAGCAGAGGCCTCCTGCCTTTGATGTTTATTGCCACAGCAGAGCAAATCGGAACAATGCCGGGCTTCGTGAGCCCTTCTTAGCACTCGGAATTTCACATTTGTTTCCAATTTTACCAGTTGCCATTGTGGGCTTTCCTTCTGCCATTGTCTAAGGGGTGGCGGTTGTAATTTCTCTTTTGTGCTCCGTAATTCAGAGCAGTCCAGGCCAGGCAGGAACATCTGCATGGAGGGCTCTGCCCTCCTGCACCGGGCTGTGTTGGAAGGTCACTCTCCTCATAAACTTCGTTATCGCTGTTGGTTTTATTCATTATATTTGACATATTAAGCTTCTGTATCTTGGCATAAAGGACACAATATTGCAGCATATTGGCAAGCTCATTTGCTTTTCACAGCCAGTGTTGTGTCCAAATAGCAGTCCCTGGGGAGCAACACGTGGATATAGACTGCAGGAAAATGAGCCTCAGCAGCAGGTGGCCTTTTGCAGCCTAATGAACACGGCAATCTGTTACCAGCACGGCGAGGCTTTTCACCAGACAATTAGGCAACTAAGCATGTAATTATTCAGGCCAACAAGAAGAGCCTCTTCTCTAATTTCATCTTTTCATTGCTGTTTACTCACCCACACTCCCCTCATTAATGAGAGATTTTCCAGTCTATGCTAATTGGTTTCAATAACATTCATTTCAGTTGAAAGGGAGCGATTCTGTTAATTGGGAATCGAAGGCGTCTTTTCATTTTGAGTGCGTCCTGCCATGGAAATCTGAACACTCTCAACAGGTTCGAGCTAATGAAATTAAGTTACACAGCCACTGGTGGTGTAATAGAAATAAAGTAATTTATTTTCACTGAAGCATGTGCTATAGGTCCTGAACAATTAATCCAGCTCGTTCAGGAGAGCCATCGCAGGAGGCGATTTGGAACAAACAAGGCTGCAGCTCCAGAGCTGCCACTGCAATTCTCAGGGCGGTTTCACTGCTGAGCTCTCCAGCACGACTCAAAATGTTTAATGGGAACGAGAAGCATTTATGGAAACACAAATTCTTTAAGAGCTGTTTGGGAAATAAAGGAGCAGAGTGCAGAGCTTGCCAGCCTGTTAAGTGTGAGGGTGGGTTAAAGCACCATAAAATAAATAAATGGGTGGTTCCCAGCTCTGAAATCGGAGCCCTCCACAGGGCCCGTGGTGCTGAGAGGGCTGGGGAGCTGTAATCCGATTTCTCCGGTGTTCAGCACCTGGAAAGCAAGAGGGAACTGAAGCCCAAGAGTAGAATATGTTTGGGGTTTTTCATTGACCACAAGTACGAGGAATTATTTTGAAGGAAAACTGAGATTCTCAATTATCGACATAATTTCTGGTGCTCAGGCTCTAAGGAAAACTTCAGCCACCTCGTTCCAGCTTCAGGCTTGGAACTGGATGATTTTTAAGGTCCCTTCCAACCCAGCCCAATGTAGGATTCTGTGATTCTGCTAGATAAACCTTAGAACATCTGCAGGCAGCACCGAGGTGGAGGAGGCAGCTTGGAGGTGCCTGAGCTTCCTGGCCATGCCCTGACTTTCCTTGTCATGGAATCCCAGAACAGTTTGGGTTGCAAGGGACCTTCGGGGTCACCCAGTTCCGCCCCATCGCATGGATCACCTTCCACTGGACCAGGTTGCTCAGAGGTTTCTTGTCCTGGAGTGGGTGATCCCAACTGCTGCAGGTCAGTGCAGTGGCCATTAATTAATTTAAAATAAATTTGCAAGCTGAGAATTACAGTCTCCAACCAATACCAGGGCTAAAGGACGGCTTTCCATGTGGGAAAAATCAGGAAACTTTGAAAACTTCAGTGCTTCAGTGTGGAGGAGACCAAAGCTGGAGTGTGCCTGAGTGCTGTCTGGAGCTGAACATGAGCCAGGGGCAGAGGGATGTGGAATTCTCTGCAAATTCAGATGTAATCATGTATTTTTCAATGATGATACAGTATATATTTAAACTATCTTTTGGTCATCCAAAATAATTAGGTACAACTGAGTAAAAAGTACCCCAAACCATACATTTTCTCGACTTCATCAACTTTTGAGGGAGTCTTTCAGCTTTTCCCACCCTTTTGTCCCAGCATTAAAGCAGCCTGATGAATTAATTTTAACACAAGTGAAAGTGCAGTGTGCAACTTTTGTTTTCATCCAACCTGACCATGGGAGGTGCTGTTCCAAACCTTTGTGGATAACCCATCCTCTGTGCTGTTCCTCCAGCTGGAATATTTCCTTGGTGGGAGATGCCCTTTCCAGCAGCAGGGAGAGAAGCCCCGGCTTGTTGCAGTTGCCGGTTGTGTTTCATCTTGGGTTTACTTATAAGCATTTATGCCAGCGTGGGGGATGTAAATGCTAATGCTGGTTCTTTTAAAACCTGCCTTCCAAAATGCATAATAGGCAGAGCCTTCTAAAATAATACTCTGCAGCCTGTTATGAATATTTCAAAGAATTATTTCTTTATTTTGCGCAGAGCTCATCGGGCTGACGTTTGATTCATAGCTGCACAAACGTACCTGGGGTTGCTAAGGTTACCCAATTTCATTCACCCATAGATAGTTGAGATCTACATAATCCCATCAGATCTTCCACTGCATTTCCAAGTGCTGTTGATGAATGGGGCCTTGCTCAGATGATGTGTCCATTTACATCTGATATATCTCACCAGTCCTGTCTTCGGGAATATTGCAGCTGATGAAATTTCCCATTATGTGCACACACAGAAAGCAGAGGTGCGTGGGTTTATTCTCAGCTTGAGCAGGCCCCAGAACTAGGAGCCAAGGACAGTATTTTGTGCTTGAATCTCGCTTTTTCTGCTTAAAATGAGAGTATTGTCACTGTAATACCAGACTATGCTTCAGTCACAGTTCTCTGCAGTGGTACCATCTCTGGTTCCTGCCACCAGAAAGGTTCAACCCCTCACTTCACCGAACCAGAGCTTACCACTGACACCCTCATCACCTTTGAATTGGAAACATCCCAGGAAAAGTGAGCAGTTTTTCCAGCAGAACTTGGAGACCCTGGGGGATGGCCCAGGTTGGGCACTGTGGCTCTCAGTGACAGAAACCAGGGGACAGCTGGGGCAGGGGGCAAAATGCACCACAGACACCACAAGGCCTGAGCAGTGCCCTCCCCTCCCCACCTCAGGAGGACATAGGTTATACACAACAGATTAATTTCTGCGTTAGAAACCACGGTCAAGCCATTATTGATTACATTAATTTGAGTTTTACAAACTTACAGCAACCGTCGGCCCAGTGTGTTGGGAGGCAAAGAAGACTTTAACTCCACCAACCAGCCAAACCCAAATCCCTCTCCCTGTGCCCCTTTTCCTCAGAAACCCAGCCCAAACCACATCACACAGGCTGGGAAGCACTGTAACTGTGGTCTTGGTGGGACTGGGGTGGGCTGGGAGGCGCCGGGGGCCCGTGGAACCCCCAGGAGCCAAACTGAAGTGTGGATGCAGCCGGGGCAGTTAACCCAGGTGAGCATCCCTCACTGCCCCAGTGCCCTGTCAGCCCTGCTGGGAGACAGCGGGACAGACCCTGTTTGCATAAAAAGAATGAAAATCCAACAAATTTGGTGTGAGTGGGGTGATGACCGAGGATCCCAGGTCACTTCCTGCCAGAGCAGGCCTAGTCAGCATCTGATCTCCAAACCCAGAGATGCTCATCCCAAATCTTCTCAGAGATACATTTGTAAGTGGAAGGAGGAAACTGTTATTGAGGCAATCTGAGGCTGGAGCCTGTGCAGCCCTGCAAACCCACGCTGTATTTCATCCTTTAAAAGCTATCACTTTACTGAGCAAGCTGCTTACTACAATTATACAATGTTTTTCTTGGCCCCCAGCTACATTAAACATCCATTTTACAGCGTTTGCTGCGCTCCCCTGAAAGCCTGGCTCCTGAGGAGGGGGCTGTAAAGGGTTATACTGTAAAAAAGGACACAGGTTCCTCATTAACTTTATAGTTTTACTGCCTTGTTTTGGGGCACCTTCCCTTCCTCCCCTTCTGTGGCTGGTGCATGGCTACTTTACCCCAGCGGATTTGGCTGGGAACGCTTTCCAACAGCATCCTCTGCTCTTGGCTGCAAAGCCCGTCCTAAAGTGGATGCAAAGCCCCTCCTAAAGTGGATGCAAAGTCTCTCCTATCAAAGCCCTCAGGCTGAGCACAGAATCACAGAATCTTGGAATTACAGAGTCATTAAATGGTTTGCGTGGGAAGGGGCCTTAAAGCCCATCCAGTCCCACCCCCTGCCAAGGGCAGGGCCTCCTTCCACTAGTCCAGGTTGACTCCAAGCCCTGTCCAAATCCTGTCCCCGGCTTTATCCCACGGCGGCTCCGCTGCTATCAGGAATAAGGCACCTCTGCAGCGGCGAGGGCAGAGCTCCCTCCAGAGCCGCCCGCCGCAGGATTTATGCTTCCCACACGTTCCCAGGCCAGCTGGACTTTTTTACACCCCTGCACATTATCGAGACAGGCAGAGTCAGCCGATTAAATCATGTTCGAACGTGCATAAAACCTGTCCTCGTTCCTGCACAGCCTGGCCAGGCGCAGGCTCTGCCTGCTGCTAATTATAGCCGATAAAAACTGCCCGGCGCGGCGGAGCCCTCCCGGAGCAGACAACGTCTCGAGCTGTTGATTATTTAGCCCTATTATATATTGATGGGTTAGGATTTATTCCTGAGAGCGGAGCCCAATAGCTGGGGCTCGGCTGGCGCTGGGGAATGGGCTCTGGGGCCGTTAGCCCGGGGTAATCTATCAGCGGGAGGAGGAGGAGGAGGAGGAGCAGGAGGAGGAGGAGGGTGCTCCAGCAATTAGGGAGCAGCAATCCCGGCGATGGGCTATCGGCAGCATAATAGAGATAATGGCTTTTACTGGCCAGGCCGGGCACGGGGCTGCTGGGGAAGCAGTGACATGAGATAAATAGAGAAATGCTCATTAAAAGCTGCTGCGAGCGCGGGCGCGAGGCACCACGGTGTCTGGATGGAGCAGATCCTCCCGATACCGGCGGATGTTGCAGGGAAACCTAGATGGCTGCGAGTTTAAGGGCATACATTAAGCTGGTGTTTGTGACAGAATTAAGTTATTTCCAGCCCAACGTGTTTCTTATTACAGCCCCCACCCTCCGCACGATACTATTTTTACCGCCTGCGCTGTGAGATGCCCTTTCTTCCCCTCAAGTTTTGCGCCCCAAAATGCCAGATCCTCCCCAAAACTCGCCTCTGCCAAGCACCAGCGCTGCCAGTGTGGCAAAGGGCGGCTCAGAGCTGTAGAAAGCTTCACCTGCAAGGGAACATCTTCTCACAGGGGTCAAATGTCCATCACCCACCAACAACACTGGTCAGGCAACGTCAGGCAGCGATCTCTGCTCTCTGTGGCAGGGACAGCACCCAGGGAGCGGCTGGAGCTGGGCCAGGGCAGGCTCAGGCTGGAGATCAGGGAAAGGCTCTTCCCCCAGAGGGTGCTGGGCACTGCCCAGGCTCCCCAGGGAATGGGCACGGCCCCGAGGCTGCCAGAGCTCCAGGAGCGTTTGGACAGCGCTGCCAGGGATGCCCAGGGTGGGGTTGTTGGGGGGTCTGGGCAGGGTCAGGAGCTGGGCTGGATGATCCTTGGGGGTCCCCTCCAGCTCAGGAAATTCTGTGTTTCTATTTCATGAACAGGGTGAGCACCCTCTATACCCACTTCTCCAAATTTATTACAGTCTTGCTAAGCAGTTCTGATCCATTAAGGACGGGAAATTGGCTCCATATAAATGCATGATCTGTTCACACGATGAGGGCTGAGCCTGGGATGGGGAAGCGGATTTTGAGGGAAACAGCTCTCCAGAATGAGAATGTGCTTTACCTTCATTAGTGTTTCACCCTTAAACAAAGACCCTGGGTGCAATAATTAACAGGTGAATTACGAAGGTACCAGCTCACATCCAGGAATAAATGAATACTTTTACTACAAACCCCTTAAAGTTGAGCAGGCAGCAAAGTGTACAGGTTAATCAAGTGTTCAATAACAAGTAAATTAATATACTGGCAATAAATTACCTCATTTTGTCATCACCCAATTTGTGAACCACAGGGTATCAGAGAAAAAAATCATACTGGACTTGTGGGGCCTGATTTAATGGGAGCTGGGCACTGGAAGAGGCACAGGGTGAGCACCATTCCCTGGCAAACACCACACACATCCCTCTTTTCTGAAAGGAGGCAGCAAAAGGGTCCGGCTTGAAGATTTTTCTCCTTCTGAATATTTCAGTTTAGCTGAATATAAATAAATCAGGCACTTCCAGACTCAGCAGGATCCTACCTCCTGCAATATTGCTCTGTCATCCTATTCCTGCCCAGCCTTCCTTCGGCATCGGCCCGGCTGCATCCTTTATTAGCTCTGTGCTCGCAACTGGCCCGGGTAGATCCGGTTACCGGAACACCCAACGGCAACTGGGAGCTTTCCCACTCACCAGTTAGGCCTCCCAGTGCCCAGGGAAAGCTGGGAGTGGGCCCATCCCAGCAGTGACATCCCTGTTCCCAGCATCAGCCCTGCTCCCTCTCCCCCCACCCACAATGGGATCAGATCCAAAGGGAGCCCTGGCACAGGGGCTGCACATGGCCAGGGAGCAGCGACCGTGTCCCTGGGGCAGGGATTCCACCCCTGGCACCTGCAAAATCCCACTCTGTCCAAGCAGGTGGGGGTTTTTCAGATTTGCTCTCCTTCTCCGTAACACACGTGGAGTCAGTGAGCTCAGCCCTTTCCCGAACCTCCCTAAAGGGACAATGAGCTGGGATGAGCTGGGGGCTGCTGGGATGTGCTGGGATCAGCTGGGACATGCTGATGAGCAAGGGTGTGCTGGGATGTGCTTGGAGATGCTGGGATGTGCTGGGATCAGCTGGGACATCCTGGCAACTGCTGGGATGAGCTGGGATGTGCTGGGATGAACTGGGATGTGCTGGGATGAACTAGGATGTACTGTGATGACCTGTGACATCCCAGCACATGCTGGGATGTGCTGGGATGTGCTGAGACATCGTGGCACATGCTTGGGATGTTCACCACCATGCTCAGCTCCCCAGTCCACATCAAAGCTGGCTGCAAAGGTCAGGGGCATGGCTCTGTCCCAGCATCCGCTTTTCCCACCATCTCTTTATTCCCAGTCACACTTCCCACAGGCACACACAGGCATTAGGGTTTGACTGCTGCTCGTAGATTCCAGGAAAAGGGAGGGAAGCAGGATTCTGGCAGAGCACCTTCATTTTGGGAACTCCTACATCGCCATCAATCACAGCACATGAAACGTCGGAATTTTATGGCAACAACAATTTTGGAATTGTTACCAAAAACACGCTTGAAGGTTTTCCCCAAATTTCTCTGAAGATCCATGGGATCAGGCTCTATTTCCCAAGCAGGCTGAGTTTTACTGACGTGCTCTGCTCAGCAAACGAGCGAATCCGATAGCGCTGGGCCGGGAGGATGTATTGATCCCAGCACTGAGAGTGCCTTGGCTCCGGGTGGATGAGGGCATGCAAAATGCAGATTGATTTTAGAAAGAGCTGCCAGGAAGAGCTGGGATAGCTCAGGGATGGCACAGGCACCTGGTTTGTTCCTCAAATATTTGTCCACAACCATGGACATAGCCAGAGGACGCCACTCCAGGGGAGGGATGAAGTTGGGAGATGCTGAGATGCGTGGCCTGAGCACCCCTGGTGGTGATGGGACCAGGGAAGGGGGTGATTCCACACATCCTGTAAGCTCTTGGTGGGGTTGGAGCATCCCCGTCCCTCCTTGGGGTCTCCCACACCCTTCACTGCTCCAGGCCCAGGAGTTGGACTTGATTCTTGTGGGTCCAACTCAGGATATTCTGTGATTCTGTGATTCAGGGATTCAGTGATTCAGGGATTCTGTGATTCTGTGATTCTGTGATTCTGTGATTCTGTGATTCTGTGATTCTGTGGCTGACTCCCTCATGTTCCATTAAACCCCTCACAATTCCCAATTCTTGCTCTTCTCCAGGCCCTTATTTGCTTTCTCTTCCTTACATGGATACTGAAGACATCCCAGGGAGATAACATGGAGCAGGGGCAATACAAAACCCAGACTTTGAAGGCAGCACAAACCATATTCCTCCTGACACGCACTCATCACACTTAATTTGCATGTGCTAATTTCCAGTGCACACAGAAAACGTGGCAAGCAGGGCACCCTCAAAGCTCAGGTCTCCATCCAGTCTTCCCAGACTGCTGGGAATTCTCCTCTGGCTACAGGGACCAAAGAACGATCAAAACCCAAGGGAAACAACAACAAAAAAAGCCATGGCAGTTGTTAAAATGTCTTGTGTTTCTTTCCTGCATGAGAGAAACTATTTAAACTGGCACAAAATAAATTTAAGGAGCATATTCTTGGAATTACATAGAAAAATACCCCATACATTTTGGCAGCAGCTAAACATATCCTTAATGGAATTCATATGGGGCCTGGAGTGATCACAATGTTTGGAGAGGAGCCAGATAGTAAGTAATTTAAACATCACAGGAAATTAAATTTTAGAATTCAATTTTGCATAAAGTTTT
Organism: Corvus cornix cornix; assembly: GCF_000738735.6. Lineage (NCBI taxonomy): Eukaryota > Metazoa > Chordata > Aves > Passeriformes > Corvidae > Corvus > Corvus cornix. The sequence goes on along the minus strand of NC_046339.1, from coordinate 1,395,882 downwards.
CTGTAATGAAAATGTCACACATAAATTATGAAGTCTGATTATATTCTTTTTTGACTTTTTAATAAAATAATAGAGGCACTTGACAGTCAAGAACAAATGCATATTTTATGTGAGGAGCATTACGTTAAAGCAACGTCCTGTGGAAATAATGGAACAGATGTTAACACTGCTCTATCAGTTATCAGGTGCTCTGTTCAACAGCTTCAAACACAAGTATTTATTAAAAATGCTAACGGGATTGTCTCCCAGGGTTATCTAATTGTGGGCTTAAAATGGAGGTCTTTAATGTAATTAATTATAGCTGTGGAATTATAGAGTTAGGCCATAATTTATTGGATGTGTGGATGTGTCCACATATAAATTATATGCTGCTGTTAATACAGAATTAATTCGGGGCAGGGGGAGAAGGACCTTGGTGAAAACACAAACTTGGTCATAACAGAGCCATAAATCAAAACTAATCCAAACTGTCCCTTCGTTTCCATGGAGGGACTCAACACTGGCACGTTTCAAACTTCACCCACCTTGGGGGCCACCGAGCTGGGCTGGGCTGAGACCCTGGGGGGACACAGAGACAGCCCTGAGACCCCGCTCCACTGCAGGGCGGTGGACATCCCAGTGGGCATCCCGGTGGGCATCCCGGTGGGCATCGCAGTGGAGACTGCATGGGCATCATGGTGGGAACTGTGGTGGGCGTTACAGTGGGAGTATCAGTGGGGACATGGGGGACATCATGATGGGCGCTGCTGTGGTCATCATGTTGGACATCATGGTGGACATTGTGGTGGACACTGCAGTGGGCATCGCAGCAGGCTACATGTCCATCTGTAAAACCCAGCCCTGCCCGAGCCACCAGAGGCAGCTTTAGATCAGCAAAACCGTATCGATTATCAACAAAGCCGATTTTCGGCCAAGGACATTGCTCTGCAGCCTTTCTATAATAACACCAGCTTGGCTTTGTGGGTTTTTCCATATCCTGACAAAGTCCTTGGTGGCTCTTTCCGCCCAGCAGCACCAGATGGGTGTTCTGGCACCTGGGGCTGGGTGGGATCCTTGTCCTCCTCCTCACCTTGGGGTCAAAGGGATGCAATGTTCTCCCAGCTGAGAATGTTGGGAGGTATCAGGATGCGACCCCAGTGCTGGCTGTATCCCAAAAAATTATCTTTGCACGGAGCAGACAGAGGGATATCTTCACTCCTAGCACGGAGATGTCAAAAAAAGCTGCATCCCTCTGACAGGTGATGTTAAAAGAAGCTGGGCTCAGCAGCCACGGGAGCTGACCCAGCCTTGAGGATGGCTGGAGATTCCAGAGGGAATGTGCCAGGGGTTCTCCTTGTGCTTCCCGTACCGTCCCCCATGCATCCCTGTCCCTAAGAGGTTATAAATGTGCCAGGTACAGGCTGAAGGAAGTAAAACAGATCAGTGGGTTTGCAGTTTTTGCTCATACCCAGTTCCCAGTCCCTGACTCCTTACTGGTTGGGAATGGGATGTGGGATGGGTGGTAGGGTTGGGGACACCTGCAGCAGCAGCAGTTGGGGGAACAGGAGTCATGCAGGTGGCTGTCCTGAGGAGTTCAGGGTTCAGGGCTGGGGTTTTGGGGGGCTGGTGGGGGACAGGAATACCTTGGGGAGAAACCTCTGCTCCTCTCAGAGATTGCCTGGAGACGCCTTGTCCCCTCTTTGGGTGTCCCTGGGGCACAGAGGGCTTCCAGCATGAACCAGCACTAAAGGCTGACAAACCCCCACTCCCGGGGTTGGTGGCAGAGACATTTTGTCCCTGCAAGAGCAGAACAACCCCCTTCCTGCTCCCACGGCACAACCAGACCGGGTGATCCCAGTTTTGGGACCGGTGTCTGCTGCAGCGGCAGCTGGGACCATTCCCACGCTGAATCCTCCTGCCAGTGTGAGGAGAAACTGGTGGCATGTGTGGCATGTCCCTGGGGCATGTCCCCACTGCCATCCCCATGAGGGGACCTGGATTCCTGCAAGGAGGATCCCCAGCTCCTGCAAACCCACGGCTGCAACAGGCTGCAGCCTCTTCCAAACGGCTTGGAAAAATACAGTGGGATTTGTTTGCTTGGATTTAAATGGGTAAATTATTTGAATTTCTCCACCCCCAGGTGAATGATTTAGATGGCCTTGACCCCAGGCTGACTGCAGGGATTAATGTGGGATAATGATTGCTGAGGCTATCATTGCAGCAGGCATCATTAATTATCCTTATTGATTGGAGCTTTCAAAGATAAAGCATTATGCTGACTGGAAAATACCCTCTTCCTGCAAGGTCAAGGCTAAAATAGGGCAGCTAAATAATTGCATTAACAAACAAAGAAATAAAAATAACCTCTCGCAGAGTTGTGTAATTAAGATCCAATTACAGCATTTGGCCGTGCTGGCGGAGCAGCCTTGCCTTGTATGGGATGTGGGATAGAGGATGGGGAACCTCATGGGATCCTGCCAGGTTCACCTGCAGCCCTGCACGGCTGGGGATCCCTTGGAAATACTCCTGGGATGGGAAATTAAAAGGGTCAGATGGAGAAAATGATAAATGGCCCCAAGTCCTATTACATCACTTTGGGGTCAGGGAGTGGAGTTCAGAGCTGTCCCAGGGATGTTGCTGCTGATGTCCCTCACTCCCCCTTTCCACTCCTGCAGCATTCCTGACCACAGCAAGCTCCTGGCTGCAGTTTGCTCCCATGTTTGTCCTGCATCACTGGGCACCCATGGCCCCAAAAATCTCTGGCTGCCGCTGGATCCCTGGAAGTGTCCAAGGCCAGGCTGGATGGGACTTGGAGCACCCTGGGATAGTGGGAGGTGTCCCTGCCCATGGCAGGGGGTGGGACCGGCTGAGCTTTCAGATCCCTCCCAACCCAAACCATTTGATGATTCTGTGATCCCAGGCCACCACTCCAAAGAAAAAAATCATCCAAATCCAACCCTTAAAACCACCCTGGGTGGGAGGAGAGCAAACCTTGGTCTCTGGTTCCATGTGTGCTGGGTGAGAGTGAAGATTCCCATCTCTGGCAGCTCACGTGGGCTTCAGATGCTCATCAGTGTTTGGCGAGAGCCAGGAGAGCTGAAACCCAAAAAATCCACATGATGTCAGAGTTATTAAAGCCCCAGAAGTGGCTTTGGTTTGGTGCAGGTGACTCCTGGCCCTGCCACCCCTCCAGCTGCCGGCAGTATGGCACAGCCGGCTGGGAATTACCGCTGCTCTTTGAGGAACATTTGCCTAAAGGTCTCAGTTTATTTTGTGTTTTGTCATGTGCTCTGCTGCCTGATAGGATGTGATGTGAGGTTGTGAAGTGCGTTTCGAACTGAAACATTTTTTTGACATCCATTTAATTAGAATTATTTTAATTCAAACATTTGTCATTAGGAAGGCAGACGATCTGGCACGCGCTCCAGCAGCCCTCCTGCTCCTCGTCATTAGGAATTCTTAAACCAATAAAATAATTTATTTAAACACGAATATCAATTTCCATTTAAGGAATTTTACAACTTGGTTTTGAGCTGAGGGAGCCCAGTCTGTATCAGCAGGAAAGATCACTGGAAAATTGCTCTGGACGTGGGGTTACTCATCCCTTACAATGGGTTTCATGAAAGCCAGATTCCCGAGGATGGGAGCATGGGGTTGAGCACTGCCAGAGGGAGGTTTCTCAGGAGCGGGACCAGCTCCTCAGGGTGTTTCCCCACTGCTGGAACAGGGATGGGAACTTGACCATAGGTCATAGGAAATGAGTGGTGTGTTGGTGCAGGGACCTGCCCATCCTCTGCCCTCTGCACCCAGGCAAGGGATCCTGCTCCTATCCCTGGCACAATATCAAATTCATTGCATGTGTCTTCTCCAGAGCCCTGCAGGAGCACACAGAGAACCTGCAGGGGCCTGAGGTCACACCCTGCAAGGATCAAAGCTCTGGTTCCTCCTGTTGCAGGTTCAACCTCAAGGATTAATAGATGAGACGGAATAGTTTTGATTTCCAGCTGGTTTTTTCACTGAGGCAATCCAGAAGTGCTGGAAGATGGTCCTGTTGAGGTGACAATGGGAGCAACGAGGGCTGGGTCCTGTTCCTGTGCTGCCATGGGATCGCTGGCTTGGGCTGGGAGCAGCAGGAGCTGTGCTGGCCATGGGCCAGTGCCCACGGCAGGGCGGCACCAGCACGGAGCCTGCCCTGACAGCTTCATTAGCCAGAGACGATCTTTGCAGAGTTAGAGATGTCACGTTGGGTAATTAATACATTCCCAGATATGCAGATTTTCCTGGGCTTCTCGAGCAGAATAACCCAGCGAGCAGCATGGTGTGAGCTGGGGGGGAATCTCTCCAAGAATTGTGCTGTTCTTCAGAGTTATCACTCATTATAGGTTGCAAAAGGGGGGAACACTGTGAAAAGGCAACTCCAAGAGCAAAAAGAGTTTGCATTATTGTTCACCCGGTGAAAAGCAAGGTGCAGGATGTAAAGCACTGGGGGAAAGCTGCCAACAATAGACCCCATGGCAACAACAACTTCTAAGGGGGAGCGGGTGGCTGCACATCCCACTGCCCATTCCTTGATCTTGGTGTTCCAGCCCCGGGAGCCACGCAGCCCCGTGGGGACAAAGGCCCCCTGCTGCCGGCAGACAAAGGCAGCTCCTTCCCCCAGCACAATGCACCCGGCACGGGGGGCTGGCACACGGCACAGCTGCACCCCGCACCCCAGAACCACCGCACCCACACCGGGGGCACCTGGAGGGGTGCCTGGGCAGGAGCAGGGGGCTGCGGGGCGTTGGAATGCAGGGGAGCCCATGGGGGTCCTGTTCCAGTCAGAAAGGCCGTGGTGCTCACCAGGGTCCCATCCCAGCTGTCGAGGCCCATGGTGTCTGTCATGGGGGTCCTGTCCCAGTTAGCACGGATCATGATGCCCATCAGGGTGCCCATTGGGATCCCATCCCAGTTGGCACGGCCCGTGATCAGCATCCTGGGACATCACCAGCAGCATCCTGAGCAAAGGCACAGCCGATCCCTCACTCGCTCCCCCCCCACCATCTCCTCCCCTGCCCTCCCCTGTGGGAGCTATTTTTAGCTTTTGGGGGCCTGCTGGTGCCTCTCCCCCACTTTGCGCACAAACCATGGGGTTCAAACCACATTTCCCTCGTTGCATTAGCGAGAAGCGGAGTAATTTGGACTCAATTTTTGCATGCAAAGGTCACCATTAAAAAGTCATCATTCAGCTGCTCCCAGGGCTGGGTTGTGCCTGTGCTGTCATTAGAGCAGAACTTCAGGAGGTTCTGCCTGAAACGAGTGGGTATTTTTAGCTGGCAGTATCAGAGAGGGAGCTGGGGGTGCGTGGGGAGATAAGGGCATGGTTTAGATTTCTGCCTTTACGCTCACTGTCACATTCAAAAAAATAAATCATAATTTTGATTTTCCACGTCCCTGAGGGAGAGATTGACAAGAGCATCCAGTGCTCGTAATTGGATCATTCCTCTGGGAAAGTTGGCTCCTCCGCTGAAATCCTTACATGCTCTAAGGAAAATTGCTCTCAATGTTATTGAAAATATTTTAGGAGACTGAAGATTGTGGGGCCTTTCCAATTCGAGTGCTCCGGTCAGTCATGCCAAAGGAAGACAATAATGGGAACCAAATCTGGGGAGCATTGCACTTAATTGGAGCCCGATCCTGCGAGCTTGGAAGGCCCAGGACCCCCGGGGGCTCTGAGCCCTCCTCTGGTGGGGACTTGCAGGAAGGAGCCATTCGGACGCGTTCCAAAATAGATGCCTGAAATAAATTCTTGAAAATCTTTGGGGGGTTTTTTTGATAATGAAAAATTCGAGTGTTTTGACACGGGTAAGTGCTGGAGAACGGAGCTGCAAGAGGCTGGTGCAAAACCTCTCCTGTACAATACTTTCCCCTGCTGCTGTAGGATTTTGGAGACAAAGGTTTGGGATGTGTTTGAGCAGTGGTTTGCAGCCCCTGTTTGCCTGCTCAGGGTGATGAAGCTCCTTGTAGAGACTCTCTGTCATCCTTACCCTCCAGCTGAAGGACACTGAAGCCAGGTGGGGGTCGGGCTCTTCTCTGAGGGAACAAGTGACAGGACAGGAAACAACCTCAAGTTGCACTAGGGGAGGTTTAGGTTGGATATTAGGGAAAAATTCTTTGTGGAAAGGGTTGTCAAGGCCTGGAACAGGGCAGTGGTGGAATCCCCATCCCTGGGGGGATTTAACAGCCCTGGGGCTGTGGCACTTGGGGACATGGGTTAGTGGTCTTGGCACTGCTGAAGGAATGGTTGGACTTGATCTTAGAGAGCTTTTCCAACCTAAGGGATTCTGGGGTTCTGTCGGCACCCGGCACCGTGGGGGCCGTGCTGGGGACTCTCCATCATTCCCGGTGGAAACAACGGTGGCATGCACAGTTTTACCCAGCTCACTTTTGGAGGACGAGGCTAAAAGGGAAGGTTTTGATGAGATATAGCCTTCCCTGCCTCCACATAAATGAATTGCACAGTTTAATAAACTAACAGGTGGTTCCACTTCAGAGCGAGCAGATGTTACCCTGAATGAGCCGAGTCCCCCCTCGCCATCCCCTCATCCCCCAGCTATTCCTTCCTTTCTATCTTCCCCTTTCTACTCACCTCTTCCCTTTCCCCTTTTTCTCCCTCTGATTTATGAGCAGCTCCAATATGAAATGTTTTGTCTGGGCTCTATGAATATTGATGCTGGGGCTGTGCTGATTTGAGCTGTGTTCATAACTTCCTGTGTTTCCTGGGAGCATCCCTTGTTCCCGGCTCCGGTGCTGCTCTTCCATCCCAATTTATTCCACGGAGTTTTCGGGAGGCAGCCCCATTTGTTAAAGCTGCCTCTTGCCTGCACATTTGTCTTGGATTATCTCCCGAGGAGAAGACGATAAGTACTTACACAAACCTACGCCGAAATTAAACACACAAAACAAATGAGCCTGGCGTGTTCACATTCTTTCATTTCCAGGGATAATGCCCGGGAGGAAACACTTGTGTGACCGCAGATGGAGGATGGGTTGGGAGCCCCAGGAGGATCTGGGCTGCCCTCTTTAGAGGAAAGCTCTCCTCTACTTCCCATATGGAGAGAAAAAATGATAGCCCTGCTAATGGCTGGGGCATGGCTGGGCACCAAAGGGAAGGAGGAGGTAGCTGGGGACGGAGGGAAGACTGGAAAATAATAGTGGGAAATGTTTTGATAAGAAGCATTGTGGTCTTATACAAATATTCCAAAACTTCTGGAGCCCATTTATGCCTCGATTGAACCCAGATGACAGCAAGCTGTTTGCATGGGCTGGAATGTGCCTCCAACAGACACCCAGTTCTCCAGGCTGGGGACCCAGGGGGGAACGTGGGGGCAGCCCTGGGTGGTTCATTCCCCCCTCGCCTCCTCCTGAGCCCCAAACATCTCTGTCCAACCATGGCTGGGCACTCCCGCTCCCCTGGGAGCCACCTGCAGTCACTCACATCCCTCCTGTGGTCAAAGGAGAGGCCCCAAATAGGGGCACAGTCCTGGAAACTGTGAATGGCACATGGAAAGCACCTTAAGCTTTTCAAAGGTTGGAGAGGGCCCAGCCCACTCCAAAAGCCCACAGCAGCCTGGCACATCCCTGTGCCCTGGGGAACATCTAAAACAGACCAACTGAGCATTTCCACCTCTCCCTTGGCCACCCTCCCTTTTGCCTCCTCTTTGTCTAGCAGGCACCACCATTGAAATTTCCTCCTAAGGTGCTTCTGATGTCGAGGAACAAGTGGCAATAAAAAGCCTTAAACACTAATCACTAATTTCCTCCTGGAAGTTTAAAGTGTGATCCTGGTGTTTATTTTCCCTGGAGCAGCCACAGGGCTGGGAGCATCCAGCAAGGGCCACAGCACCGTTCCCTGCTGGGGTTTGGCTCTTTACCTCTGCATGGGCAAAGTCTGGAACTTGCAGTTTTAGTACAAAAGTCAGCAAGAAAATCCAGTGGCACTGGAGAAGATCCATTCTTTTGTCAGCAGTCAGCACTGGCTTCTGCCTTCAGCCTCTGCAGAGCATTTGAGAAGGATGAACACTAAACATTGCAGCACTCCGGCCATTTCTTTGCTCCATCCAGGGAAAATTTCCAAGGAAAGGATTGTCCAGCCTGGCACAGCTGCCCAGGGTGATGGTGGAGTCCCCATCCCTGGAGGGATTTAAAAGCTGTGTGGATGTGGCACTTGGGGACATGGGTTAGTGGTAGCCTTGGCAGCGCTGGGGGAATGGTTGAACTCAATCTTAGATTTTTCCAAGCTATACAGTTCCATGGCTTTATGATTTTGTGGGCTGGCATTGGCCCCAGAGGCTGGGGCTTGTTGCACAAACAGCGTTGGCTGATGCAGAGCAGCTCCTGGAGAGCATCGATAGCGATCGGCAACAGCAGGAATGAACTGGGGATGTGTAATTCCCATCCAGCAGGAATAATCTTCAAAGTCCTGCTGGGGTGCTTTTGGACAACAGCGGAGTTTTCCCTGCTGTAAATGGGATGCGAAAGAATTAACTGAAGTTGGAATGTTATTGTTTGTGTCAGACTCTGTTAACCACGTTAAAACTATATATAATACTTCAATTTCCTATGTCAAAACTCTCTAATGGGCAATATTCCGAAATCAAAGTCTTATGGAGCAGTTAATCTTCCACACGGACAACGCCAAGTTTAAATCCAGTCCAAATGCCACTTCTCAGTCACAGCTTTAAAGGATTATAAATGATTATAATGGTATTTGTCTACTTGCCTGATACGTAAGTTCACGTCAATGTTATCTCGAAAATTGACATTCGGTTTCATCTCGGAGGTGAGAGAATAAACTGTTGACTACCAGCTTCAGAGAGGAAAATGGATTAGCTCTAATGTAATTAGGGCTCCATTCACAGCTGATTATTTTCGGCGGGCGCACAAACGGCGCTGATAAGGAGCGCGCTCGGCAGGGGCGACCAGGGGAGGCTGGGCTGGGTTTGCTCTTTATCCTGCACAGGGTGATGGGTCCCTGTGAGCAGCTCCTGCTTCAGACCTGCACAGTGTTTGTGCAGTGCCCAAAGGCAGCTGGGGCTCCAGGACTTGAATTCCTGTGTGGGTGTTGATGGGGATGAAGGTTTGCTGCCAGTCTCGCTCTGACAGGCCAGGTCTCATGGGACACGGTCTCTGTTCTGGTGCCTCTCTTCTTCCTGGGTCCTACTCAGTGTGCCAACACCAACACCAACATCAATGCCAATGCCAACATCAACACCAATGCCAACACAAACACCAACATCAGCATCTCAGTGCCAATGCCAACATCAACACCAAAGCCAAAATCAACACCAAAGCCAAAATTAACGTCAACATCAACACCAACACCAATACCAATGCCAACATCAATGCCAAAATCAACATCGATGCCAAATCAACACCAATGTCAACATCGATGCCATAGTCAATGCCACCACCACCACCACCACGGTGGCCTGCTCCAGCTCATGGTTTTTAACTCCTTCCAGCACTCTGAACCCAGAGACAACTAAAGCCACTGCACCTTTTTAATCCATTATTTGTCCATATGACTCTTTAGCTTTTAGAAACACATGAAAGGATAAGGATTGTCCCCAGGATAATGGAACAATGGGAAGCAGCAAGAAGTTAATAAAAATAAATAAATGAATCTGTATACACTGGTGCTAATACAAATGATTTGTGAACAGCATGAAAGATTTTGCATTATTTTCAAAAAAAGCACAAAACCCTTTTCTTTTGCATTAAAAACTCAATTTAAGTCACATGATAAATGGTGGCAAATTGAACTTTATTACGAATTCATGAAGGCAGTTTAATACAATTGTTCTTTCTGGCCTCTGTGCTTTGAAGACAGTCCCTTCTGCCACGATGTTATTTTTTAATGTGCCACTTCAGCAGTGATGACCTGTGGTCTCCCTGGCCCGCAGGGTTTGGTGCCGGCAGAGCCACGCTCCATGTCTGGCAGGATGCACTTTGGGATCGCCGGCTGTGGAAGAGCTTCTGCTGCCTTCCCATCCCCTGGCTTGGCAGGAAAGACCCTCATGTGGAGAACTACGAGGGGAATTACGGAGCGGGGATTATTTTCTGAAGACAATGCAAACTCGGAGGCATGAATGTCACTGCAGCGCCGCTCCGGTGCGGAGCCTTCGCCGCAGCAGCCTTGGCAGCTGGATAATGGCACAGCCAGCCTGGCCTCCAAGCCAGGCTCCAGGGAACCATCCCAGAAAACGCTGAGATGTCTTGTTTTGGGCACTGAATTGTTCTGTTCCGGCATCAGCCTGGCCAAGTCCTCCTTATCCCCCGCCTGCCACCCCTCAGCAAGGGGAGCTCAAGGACAGGCCTGAGGAGTTTGTCCCTCCTGTCCCCTCACCATTGCCCTGCGCTGTCACAGTGTCCCCATCATGGAGCCACCAAAGGAGGTGACATCTGCACATCCAATATTCACCTGCTATGAGGAATATTAAAACTCCCACTCCTTTGCGTGATTAACAGGAGCCATCGCGCCGGCTTTTTAACAGCATAAAAAACGGACAGATAAAAATTATTAAAATCATTAAATAGATCTGTGCAAACAACAGAAGCGCATTTTGTAGCTGAAAAATCTGCGTGTACACTCTGGGTGTTTCTGTGGGCAGAGCAGAGCAGAGTCTGTGCCTGCAGGAAAGGAATGCCCAGTCCTAACACAGCCCCAGCTCCAGCGCTGGGCTGAGATTTCTTGCAGAGACTTTGGCAGTAAAATAACCACAGTTACTTAGGAAAACTTTTCCTCTTCTTGCTGGATACTGTCTAAATTTAGAAGAATTTCAGATGGACAAATTAAAAAGTACATTTGAGATAAAAATACACAGTCAGATGCAGATTTGAACTCCAGATCTAACTCCAAAACCACTTGCAGCCTGACACAGCAAAATGATTTACTGTGCTCATGATTATATCCTGTAGGTAGCAGCTCTGCAAGTGGGAAATAATTCAGGCAGGGATGTGGAGAGAGAATAACTTCTCTTCTGAGTGTGGGACTTCAAGAGCAGTGGCACAAAGCCAAAGCCCCACAGTTTCCAGTACTTGAAGGGAGCTTATAAGAAAGAAGGAAAGCAACTTTTTACACAGGCAGATAGTGATAGGATAAGGGGGAATGGCCTTAAAATGAAGGGAGTGAGATTTGGATTAGATGTTGGGAGAAATCCCTCCCTGGGAGGGTGGGCAGGCCCTGGCACAGGGTGCCCAGAGCAGCTGGGGCTGCCCCTGGATCCCTGGCAGTGCCCAAGGCCAGGCTGGACATTGGGGCTTGGAGCAGCCTGGGATAGTGGGAGGTGTCCCTGCCCGTGGCAGGGGTGACATTAGATGGGCTTTAAGCTCCTTCCAACCCAAACCATTCTGGGATTCTGAGCGATTCCAGCAGCAATTCCATCGGAGGCTGCTCCATGGGATGGAGGAGGTGCAGGTCCCTTTGGCACCCCTCAAGCTCCTGGGCTGAAACCTCTGCCCAGTGACTGTGGGGTATTAAAGAATTAACCAAAGCCGTGCAGGGTGGTGATGATGATGGTGCTGATGATGACAATGATGATGATGATGACGTGCATTTGGGATCCTGACCCCTCAGAGAGCTTTTTCCCTGTTGTGCACTGAAAATGGTATAACCATATATAAAATAAACTCTCCTACCCCCTTCCTCTACACACCAGGAAACATTCTGTGAAGGCCCTTCATAAACAGCCTGTCCCACCTTCTCAGATTTAATTATAAAAATACTTGAAACACAATAGTCCTTCACATGCAGGGCTCATTTTCTAATTGAGTTTTGATATGGATATGCACCCAGGAGACCCTCGGCTGATGCACACAACAGATGGAGGGACCGAGCCCTCTCTCCCCTCTCCCTGAAGCAAAGCCACAGCAGGAGGATGTGTCAGATGTCCAGGCTCATCTCTCCAGCCCCGCCTGCCCAGCAGAGATGGAGCTTGTTCAGGTGCAATGGACTGGTCCTGAAACGTCCCCGCAGTGGCCAAGGGGGAACGGGGACAGAGTGGGGGTTCCTGGGCACTGCAGCACCCGCTCCTCCCTGGGAACAGTGTCCTTAAGCCTCTGTGAGAGACCTGTCACCAACACTTCCCTGCCTGGTTAGGCTACACTGGCAAAATTAATTCTGAGCAAAGGTTCAAACACTAAATTAGAAGCTGAGCCAAGCGGAGCGAGGAGTCCCTGACTCGCGCCGGCGCGGTGCTGGTGGGCAGCACATCAAGGGGGGGATGACACCCCGGTGATGAATTACTCACTCCTCTAACATTGCCCAGCTGGAGTGGCTGGAGCAAGCCTTAATTTACTATTTATAAACCTCTGCAGCTGTATTTTCCTAGGCAGAGCAGCTGGCTCGTTGCGGGAGTGTGAAGGAGAGGATGTTAACAGGTTGGCTGGCTGGACTCCGGAGAGCGTTTGCAGCGGCACAGGGAAGGGGTTCATGTGCAGGACAGCACTGAAAATCCTCCTCCAGCCAGGCCAGGGCTGCAATCCCCCCGGGGCCAGCCTGGCGAGGGGGATCTGGACAGTTACTGGTTAAAGATGATATTCCTGTGATGATTATGGTGAGAAAACAGCTCAGGAAGGCTGAGCCCAGGGCTGGGGGTGCCAGCCTGGTACCCTCCATGTGAATGGGGGAAAACCCCTCATTTTGTCACCCTCACTGTCCTGCTGAACCCCAGCCTGGGCAGCCTCTCCCCATCCTTCTCCTGTTCTCCCACCTCACTCGCTCCTGTAGCACTTAACCCCAGCAGGGACTCGTGGGACTGGGAGCTCCCACACACCTGGCCCGTCCCACTGGGGAAAACCCCACAGAGGAGCAGCAAAACCCAGTAGAAATAGAGGCAAACCCCACCCACGGCCCTTCCCTGTGTCAGAGCCACCCGAGGGTGTGCAACTGCTGAGCTTTGTGCTGGGTGACACATCCCCACGCTCTGCATAGGCTTCTCCCGCCGCTGCTAATGCAAACATTTAATTTTGATGATTTATAGCACAGCTATAAAATAACTCTGGATTACGCTTTGGAGTCGAGGTCTCAGCTCGAGAGCACATTTTTATAGAGTCAGCATCTCTGTTTTTAAAAGTTATACTTCAATATTAAATATGACTTTTTTTTTTCAGCAAGTCAATAAAATCCCTTTAGAGCAGATAATAAACTCATTTCTTCTGGGCTGGCTGTTGTTTCTAGCTTGGGTCATATCCTGAAGCCTTTAAGGCTGTTCTTTAGCCTCTCTGATGAGGAATTTTGAGTTCAAACCCTCCCAGGCACTGCCTGAGCAGGCACAGACTCCCAAACCAAGCCTTCCCTCAGCCAGGCTCTGTTCCTCAGTGCAATGTGGTTTGCAGAAGAAACCACCAAGGTTTGGTATAATCAGCTCTCCAAGCTCCGATCCCTCTTCCATGGCTGCTCCTGGGCCTAAAACCCCGCCTAGCCCAAGGAGCAGCAAGAGAGAGGGAGTTACGGACTGTGGGTCCTGCCTTGCCTGGGCTGAGCCTGCTCCTGCAGCTGCTGATGCTCACCCTTGTCCCAGGGCATCCCCACCCCATCCTCACCCCATCCCCTATCCAACCCTTCCCCATCCCCTCTCTGCCGTGCCTGACAGCAGAGCTGGGCTGGGAATGGGGCTGGGATGCAGCCCAGAGCTCCCTGCACCAGGATCGTGGCCCTGGACTGCAGAGAGATGCCCACGGTGGGGCAGTTGATGGTACCAGTCCCTGCAGGAGGCAATCCCATGTCTGGGAGCGGGTGGAATCACTGTGGAAGTGCTGCTCAATAAAACACAACTTGTGCCTTTAAGGGCAGACAAGTGTTTTATGTTTTTACAGCTCTCAGAATTACCCTGTAATCTTATTTATTTTCTAATACAAGTTTCTGTGGAAAAGGGTATCACAAGATAAATAGAAATTAACTGATTATGAGGATTGTCATTCTTTAAGTACATATTTATCAGGCCATTTGCTCATTCTCTTCTAATATCTTGACATAAGAGTATCAAATTAAACACTCCCCAGATGAGGATAATACCCAGCACTTTTGTAGCTTTCCTATCTGATTTGCAAAGCTTTCTTCTCCACAAATGCACTTGAAGTTGGTGCTTTTACAGGGCTTGATAGAATTCATTTCAGGATTAATAAGTCTTCTCTGAACCATTTAACAAAATCTCTGCAGCATCCTCGTCTTGAATGGGGAATAGATTCCAAAGAGCGCTTTAATTAATTTGTCTAATTAATGGAGGGAAATGGAAGTTGGTTCTTTGCTGCAAATTGGTTCATGTTCACGGCAGCAAATGTCAGCTCAGTTCCAGGGGTGGCCCAGCCCCAGCTCCCAGCACACGGGGTTATCTGGGGGGGTTCAGCTGTACACGGAATTCGGCGTCTGGGCCCATGTGAGGCTCTAATTACTTTTGCCACGTTGCCTTTGTGCAGTCATTCATCCCCAGCCCGTCCTTATCTTGTCATCCCCGGTGTCATTAGCGATGTTCGAATGCATTAGTGACCGAAGGCAGGTTGGGCAGGCAGCGATTAGAGCGGCGGGGCCTGAGTGATGTTTGAAATATTGGAATTGTTCTGCTCATTTCTATCCAAACAGGAGAGGGAGGCGTCGGCGGCCAGCCCGGTGCTGCTCCGAGGGGGAAGCGCTCCCCGCTTTCATCGCGGCGCGATCGCTCTCCCAATTACTCTCCCAATTACTCTCCCAATTAACCTCGCGCACCGGGGCTCCGGGGCCGCGGTGTCCGGTGAAACGGGACACGCGGTGCCAGGGCTGCAAAGCTTTGTTTGAACAAGGAATGTGCTCAGGAAAGCAGCGTTTCCCCCCCTTCACGGCTCCCTAAAAGCTGCTTCTGCTGCTGCCAGGGTGTGTCTGCACACCCAGCACCTCCAAATGCAGCCCAGCCTCGCCGTGTGTGTCACTGATCCCAGAATGGTGAGGTGGGAGAGACCTCAAAGCTCATCCAGTGCCAGCCCTGCCATGGCAGGGACACCTCCCACTGTCCCAGGCCTGCCCACCCTCCCAGGGAACAATTCCTGCCCAATATCCCATCCATCCCTGCCCTCTGCCAGTGGGAAGCCATTCACATGCAGCTGTGGCAAGCCCTGCTCAGCTCAGCATCCTCTTCAAGAGATGTCGTGGTGGAGGAGGAGGAGGCATCAAGGGCTGGGCGTGGAGAAGAGCTCAGGAGACCACACTGGCTGTGCAATCCCACCAGGAAATGGAGCTTTCCAGGCTGAAGGACATCCTTAACCCAAGAACAAGTCTGTGGAGTGTCTATGGACAGAGTTTGTGGTGTTCTGATTTCTGTGGTGTGCAGTAGTCCTGCAGCACCCGCACAGACACCGGGGAGAGTGGGAGAAGGAAGGGGAAGCAGCCTTGGGGGCTTTGGATCGGGCTCAAATTTATGGAATGGATTCTATCCCATGGCTGCCTAAGTACAGAGCATTCTCCTGCCCCAAACTCACAGTGAAATCCCTGAAGTAGGAATTCTGTGCTCCTTGCTGGCTCCCACAGCAAATTAAATCAAATACTTGGACAATTAGTACAATCCTCGTGTCAAGGGAACAGCCTCCAGACACAGCAAACACACTGGATGTCTGATAGATCTGAAAAATCTTTATAGTCAAGATATTTTACGCTGAGCCACATTGATTTCCCGTCCATTTTTTTTATATCAGTGTGTGCAACACCAGTCCAGCAAGGAATACAATAAATACCAGCAGTGATTTATCCAAATGGCATTCAGCAGGCACTTTGCAGTCACTCAGTTCATAGCCTCAGCATAAATAAATCAACACGCAAACAAAAGCCAGCACGTAAATCCAATGTACAACCTGCACCCTTCTTGGGATGGAAAATCCAAGGGGAAAACAGAGCCAGCATGAGCTGTTCCTGCTGGAGAAGCTGCACATCTGGCTCTCCTTGCTCAGTTAAGAATCTGCTTTTCTCCTTTCATTAATTTTTGCAAAGATATTCCAGCATTTCATCTGCCAGTCCTAATAGCAAAGGGCCTTTTTCGCCCACGTATTACCTGGGCCCTGTCTCCTGGAAACTCAGGTGAGACCAGGCAGGAGCACCTCCAAAGAGGCACAGAAATGTTCTGTGCTTGGAGTCTGGTGGATGGAAAGGGGAAGGAAGAGATGGGAAGGAGGAATGGGAAGGCTGGAAATTAAAAATACTGATACAAAGGAGAAGAGGAAGGAGAAGAAGGAGAAGAAGGAGAAGAAGGGGAAGAAGGAGAAGGAGAAGAGAAAGAGAAAGAGAAAGAGAAAGAGAAAGAGAAAGAGAAAGAGAAAGAGAAAGAGAAAGAGAAAGAGAAAGGATGAACAAAATCCTCTACATGCTCTGTAAAATACAGAATCACAGGATCACTAATACTGGGAAAGGCCTTTAAGACCATCAGATCCAACCATTAGCCTAACACAGACACATCCATACAGATACACTTAATTAATGTCGTGGTGGTGCATTTTAGCTGAGTTTAAAACCTCCACATTCAGTGTTTCATTTAACCTCTTGCAATATTTAAGATGTTGCAGGTGCCCCATTGCAGCAGATGTTGGTGCTCCCAGTTTCCTGCAGCTGTGCATGGAAGTTACTTCTTCCAATTGATTTTCTAGTTAATTTAAAATAGCCAGACTAACAGCCTGGGTGCTAAATTCAGTGTAAAAGTGCATACTTTAAAATGGACTTAAAGCAATTTTAACTGGAGATATTTCTTCAGTCTGCCCGTAGGAAAAAAAAAATAAAATCAATCCTAACTTAATTGGAGGCCACAAACCAACTTCCCCGTTCACTGCTTGCTGTGAGGAACACGAGAGGCTGGCTTTACAAACAGGATTTGGGGCAGGGAGCCTGAGAAACCTGTTGCATATCAAGCAATTTTCATTTTTGCTCCTTTAAAAGCCCGATGGCTCTGATGCTCCCACAGATCCAAGGGGATCACCAGAGCCAGTTGCTGTTTCAGGGCTCTGGATATGAGCAGCAGTCCTAGAAACACTGGAGAGTCCCTAGAAGCCCTGTGGAAGTGTGAAGGATTATTAGTATCAGATCAGTGCTCGTATATCTGCTCCGAGCCGTGTTTATTGTGCAGCGGCTGCGGCGGGGCCTCTGGGAATCGGGATCAATGGGTCAATCCCGCCTGCCCAGCACCGCTTTCCAGGAGAATTCAGGATCCCCAGGCTCAGCAGCACCTCGGGGGGCTCTGAGCCAGTGTTTGCACCCCAAGCCACAGCCCACGAGCCAGGAGTGTGGGCTCAGCCAAACCCCTTGGAGTGCTGGCTCATGGCCGGGGCAGGGGCAGGGCTGTGGAAGGATGTGCTCTCCCTCTTCAAGGAAACAAATATTTTCTTTCCCAGTTCTCCTGAACGTGGGAAGTTTCTCCCCGAGTGCTTTCTCCCCACCTGCAGGGAGGGAGGTTAATCCTCTCTGCATCCTGCGGCAGGGAAGCAGAGCGGGGCTGCCGGGTGCTGGGGCAGACGCCTGAGCCCGAGTTTCTTTCCTCGCCAAAATAAATCCAAACAGAGATTACAGGGATGGGGCGTGAAAACCTCAGTCCGAGAGGCAAAACTCTCCACCTCATTATATCATTATATCCACCCTCGCAGATGTTGTGTTCCGGTTTGTGGAGCACGAAGTGGGACGAGGCTTCTCCCTTTCTCCGGGGGAGCGCGGCGCCAGCTTTCCCTGGTAATGAGGAGCCATCAAACCTCTGTTTGAAATGAACTCACAATATGAGTGTAAAAGCCACCAGGCTGGGGGGAAAAGAAAGAGAATAAAAATCATATTAGTGCTGGAAACTCAACTTTCTACTTTTCTTCCTCTCGCAGAATTTAATAAAGCCTTGTCCAGGCCCAGCGCCGCTGAAAGCCACACAAGCCCCAAGCAGGCAACCTCGGGGCGCAGACACCACGGCAAGGCTTTATTAAAGCCAGGCCTAGAGAAAAACGTGTGTTCCTGCAAAGCTGAGTCACAAACAGTGCTCACAGAAGCTCCAAACAACGCCCCCTCCTGAGCTGAGAGGCTTTTGTAGCAAGGCACATCCACTGACGTGAAACTCTGAGGGAAAAAGGGGGGAATGGCTCAGGATGGAGGTGGCAGCAGCCACGTCTGGGGTTGGGTGTGGAACCTCTGCTCTCAGGTGGTGTTGGGGTGGAACTGACAAAGAGTGACCAATAACCAGAGACCACTCCAACAGGGTGGGTATTGATGATGCCAAAATTCAGGTTTAAGACAAGCAACCCCCTTCTTCTTAACCTTTTGGGGAATTTTGGGGGTTTTTTTTCACTCGTGTGAATTTAATTAGTAGAGGTTCTGAGGCTTTAATGGGAAAAGCATTCTCCTGCAGCCACAGCAGCTTGGTGTGCTGGGCTGAGAGGCTGTTGGGGTTTGAGACAAGATTTGGGTTGGCTTGAAGTTCAGGTTGGTTTGGGTTTGAGTTTGTGGAGGAGCTTTATTGGTTTGGGTTTGGGTGTGGGTGTGGGTGTGGGTGTGGGTTTGGGTTTGGGTTTGGGTTTGGTTGGAGGTTAGCTTAGGGTTGGGTTTTAGTTTGGGTGGGGTCCAGATTCTGGTTTAGGTGTGGGACTGAGTTAGGCTCTGCTTTGTGTTTGGGTTGGGCTCAGCTTTGGGTTTGGTTTAGTCTTGGTTTTGGGCTGTGATTTGGGTTTTGGTTGGGTTCAGGTCAGGACTGGGTTGGTTTGAGGTTCAGGTTCAGGTTCAGGTTTGCTTTGGCTTTGGCTTTGAGCTCATGCTCATGTTTTGGTTTGAGCTCATGCTGGGTCCCGGTCCAAGCGTGAGTTCGAGTTTGGGACAGGCGTCCAGGCCCCTTTCCAGAGCTGCCCCCCAGCTCCAGAGGGTCTGGGGCTTGGAGTGGGAGCACGACCAGGGCTGAGGATCCCACTCCTGCTGGGATGGAAGGGGTTTGCAGTCGGAGCAGGACTTTCCCAGGGCACTCCTGAAGCAGAGCCTGTCGGAAGATGAGTTTTGTAAATGACTTTCCTGACTTCTCTTTTGGCTCCCGTTGGTAATTGGTTCATTTCCAGGTACTTGCAAGAATGTAAATATGGAATGAATCAACTTTTTCCACATTTTCTTTAGCAGCCCTTTTATGAAGAACAGATTTTCCACAGAGGAAATTAAAAAGTACATAAAACTGAGAAATCATGGTGTTGTTGAGAACAGCATCAGCTTTCAATGTCACTTTGTAACTGGCAGCACATACTGTATTCCAATGGCATTAATAGAAACTACAAAGTTTGTTTCAATTAGCTTCGTTTTTCTTTCAGAAAAGGAATTATCATAAATCCCTGAAATAACATTTGTCCAAAAGAGATGTGTAGCGTTACTTTAGAAATCTTTTATGCCTGTTTTTAAATTACACTTCCTTGTAAAAATGATTATACATTGATTTAATAAATGCACTTGATTTGTGTATATTGCTGAAATTAAAAAAAGCCACGACACAGCTCTGGTTTCCTGTACAAGGCTGTCAAACAGCTTTTCTGCAGTAAATTCTGAGAGAAGGCGCTTGGCAACTTGTTCTGTGCATGGGCACGTTCGTGAGGAGAAGATGGGGCTGCATTAGGATTTGGACAGATTCTTTTGGAACACTTCTAAAGCAATCTTCCTTCTCAGTGCATCAGTCCTCGTGGGAGGCCCTGGACCTTGTGGAGGGTGATGGGTGTGGACAGCTCAGAGGGTAGGACTGACCAATCCAACCCCACACCTGGATCCTGGAGGGTCCTTCTGCATCAACTTTGCAGCTGAAGCACCATTTATCCCACACAGGTCGCCAGGCTCTGGGCCAGAGGGTGCCCAGGCACTGCAGCACTGGAAATAATCTGCCTTTAAGAGTCTAAACAAACCTTTCATTTGGGCTCTGTGCCAGGGAGAAGCTTACAGCCCAGTTAGCCAGCTAAAGGTGATTTTTATATCTGATTATCTCCACTGTGGTGATGCTTAGCTGACAGCTTTAACAGGAACCCCCCCAGAGGTGGTGCCCATGTAAAACAGCATTTTGTGGTCTTGTTTCACACCAAACAAATACAGGCACTAATTTTGGGGTGCATGAGGCAAACCCTGAATCTCTGTGGTATGGGAAGGAGGTTGGATGGTTGGGAAGGAGGTTGGATGTTGGGGAAGATATTGGATGTTGGGAAGGAGGTTGGATGGGGTGGGGAGGAGGTTGGATGTTGGGGAGGAGGTTGGATGTTGGGAAGGAGGTTGGATGGGGTGGGGAGGAGGTTGGATGGGGTGGGGAGGAGGTTGGATGGGGTGGGGAGGAGGTTGGATGTTGGGGAGGAGGTTGGATGGGGTGGGGAGGAGGTTGGATGTTGGGGAGGAGGTTGGATGGGGTGGGGAGGAGGTTGGATGTTGGGGAGGAGGTTGGATGTTGGGAAGGAGGTTGGATGGGGTGGGGAGGAGGTTGGATGGGGTGGGGAGGAGGTTGGATGTTGGGGAGGAGGTTGGATGGGGTGGTTGCCGTGTGGCGCCGGTGCTGATGGCTCCAGCCCCGCTCTGGGGAAGATTCACTGGGGCTGGGGTGGGGTTGGTCTTAATTAAAATATCCCAAAGGTCTCTCCATGCAGCTGACAACAGATATAATTTATCTTGTCAGCTGTGCCCACATCAGAAGTGCACTCTTTGAGCAATAATAATAATAACATTAATAAAAATCATCCCTGCCTACAATGCGGAGCAAGTTGTGGCTGCTCCCCTGCCTGAGCCTGCCTGGGTGGTGGAGCAGCTCCAGGCTCTGCTCCCGGGGACCCCCTCGCTATTTCTGCTCCAAGAAAAATGGATTTTCCCAGGCATTTTGTGACTTTTCTCAGGAGACCATCCCATATTCCCTGGGCTCACCCTCACCACCCCAAACGGCCCCGCCCCGCGCTGAGATGTTCTGAGGAAAAGAGCAATAATTGTACATTTGCTGGGAATTACGCAGGATGAAGACAATTATAGGATGAAGACAATTAGGGCATGAAGCAGATCTGATCCTGTTTCCGCTCCCCAAATCACATTTCCTAGTTTGCTTTCGTGGTGCTCAGAGTCCATCTCATGTGTGAAGTGCTGCTCACGGTGTGCCCCCCGTTCCCCCCACCCGGGAGCAGAATGGAAACCTCACCCAGGGCTCTCCAAACCCAACCCCTTGCTTTGGGTTTCTCTCCCTTTACAGTGGGAGAAGACAAACTCCTCCCATCCTCAGTGCCTCTAGAAAGTTTTAGAATTTAAATCATGGCTGAACTTTTGGATTTCACTTCCAGGGGAGCAGGAGGACGAACCCCGCGGGCGCTTGGGCTGTGTTCCACGTGGGATTTTCCATAATCTCCCCAACTACCCAGGGCCGCGGCAGTTCCAGCCCGGTCTCCCTTCCCCTGCCTCCATCGCCTCCTCTCCAGCGCGCACCGCAATTATCATGCAAACCAGCACCTCGCACCTCGTTAATGCCTTTCAAACCTGAACTTCCTTGAAGTTCTGAGGGGTTTCAAAACCCTGCTCCCCATTAGCAGCGTTTTTGCCCGCGCCACAAACGCGCAGGGCGCGCTGGAAGGTTTGCTGGAGCAGCAAACGCCGCGTCGGGAATGTTTACACGGCTGTTGTGGAAAACGCCGCCGCGCTAATTTATTCCTGTTCCTTAAATTCTGTTAGCAGTTGTAAGACAGTCGGATCCCACCCATGGGAGCGTGTGCCCTCATGAAACACAATTACAATGAGAATATCTCATTATCTCATTGGCTTTAGCTTACTCTTCTGTTACCATGGTTTCAAATACACAGAGGAGCCTGAAACTAAGCGCGCTGCTAACAAAGAACATCTCCTTGTACAATGACATCAGATCGTGTCAGACAGAACAGACTTAATTAAATACCCCCCGACGCAGGGCAAATGCAGAAGTTGGGGGCACTTTTAAACCCGGCATCTCCCGGGTGCTGCGGGACGCTCCGCCGAGGAGCAGCCGGGTGGTTCCTGTCGGAGCGGCAAACACGGGCAGCTCTGGCAATAAAATTGGTTATGAAATGATCTCTGTCCACCCGGAGCCTTCTCCCACCTCTCCACGGCCCCTCCCCTGCCCTGCCACGGCGCTGTCCCGGTGCGGGTGACGCCGAGTGACTTTGGGTGATGCTCCGGGAAGGACGCGAGGGGCACCGGGCCGGCCCAGCCCGCTGTCGGTGACCTCTCCCCGGGGAAGGGCAGAGCCGGGCAGTGCCCGGACCCCCGGCCAGCCGCTCCCACCGCCCGGGTGGCTCAGCCGCGGCTTTCCAGCGGCGGCATTAAAAATTCCACAAATCATTTATTTACCCTGGAGTATATCCGGTGACATAATGTGACAATAATGACATCCCTGGTGGTGTTAATTGATTTTGTCCTGGTAGAGGAGGTAATTTGGCGTCCACAGCAGCTTCTAGATCACGGACCTACTGATTGTCTGCCGAGGTAATATTACTGTTAATGAAGAGAAAACACGCTTTCCTCTTTAAGAGACAATATGCTAATTAAGACAGACAATAGAGAGTCAGGGGTCATTTTTTATTTTTAAACAGAGACTTAATGCTAAACGACTGGCATGGAAGTGCAAAACGACTGTAAATTAATAAGTGCAATTCCTGGCTCATAAAATCCATCGTCGCTGTTAAATAAAAAGAAGGGCATTCATGAAATATTCCGACCATCGGAATACTTGAAGGTGTGAATAATTAACAGCCACAAGTTAACATCCACCAGCTTGTAAAAGGTCTGATTAAAGGCAGTGTTCATCAGCCACCAAACTATCACAGCTCGTCGGGTCAACATCTCCTAATTAATGATTTTTTATTAGAGAGATAAAACGTGTTTTCTGAGGAGAATTATTTTTAAAAAGGAATGAGTGTTTTCAGTGCAATGTGTGGAATAATTAAAACTCGTTTAATGGGGCTGAGCTGGCTGGGCTCCTCAGGGAGTGTTGCTGCGGGCACTGGTGGCTCTGGTGACACCAGGGGCTGCTGGAGAGGTCCCTGGGCAGATGCTACACCTGGAGCCTCCAGCTCAGAGTTGAACGCTGCTAAAAACCAACCCCAAAATCCGTATTTTCAACTTTCCCAGCAAATACATCACAGCAGCACCCAAACCAGCAGGCAGCTCTCTCCCACAAGCACAAACTGAGTGAGGCAGGGGCAGGAGGAGAGGTTGGATACAGGAGCCCAACCCTGCAGCCTTGGATCTTTCGCTGTGTTTGTGCCATTTCAATGAGTTTAATACAGAATTAGTGGAATACAGGGGAAGGGACCCGACCTTTGCTGCTCTTTGTTGGAAAACTTTGGAAAATTCATTACAGGCCATGGTTGAGGTGTCCCTGTGACCTTCACCTCACCCTGCCTCTCCTGCTCCTGTCACATCTCACTGAGGCCTCATGTGCAGAACCAGAGCTCACCTGGAGCTGCCCCCTCCACTCCTCGCGGGTCCAACTCACAAGGTTGGATTTTAGCTCAACCACTCTGAAAACCAAACTGCCCTTACCTTTCTCTATATTTTAGAAGACCTCCTGGGCACTTTCTTTGCCATTTTACAGTGTTTTCTTCATAGGAATGAAGGATACTTTTCTTGCTCTATTTTAACCTGCCCCACTGAATTTGTGCATTTATTTCTCTCCAGAAACAGGGACTCTTTGCATTCACCTGTTGCAAAATTCTCAGCAGCAGAAAGAACTGTCATCATCCCAAACTCAGCATCACCACTGAGCTGCTGTTTTCTTGACTTCTACTCCTTTTGCTGCTACATTAATATAAAAAAGCTTATTTTCAAAAATAATTTGGTTAATGGCTCCGGGAATGGGTTTGGAGTTGGGGATTTGTGTTTAGGACAGTGGTTATAGCACTATAAGATTTTTTTTTAAATTAAAAAAGTATCCCTGGAAGGGTGAAGGAAATACCCTATAAATTCAGAGTGTTGGTCACTGGGATGCTACAAACCATGGCAGCCTGAACGCTGAAGTTGAGGAAATACCATTTTAGTGCATTAAAAATCATCACAGGGTGAGTAAATACCTCACAGGATGACCATGTCCTGTTGCACCCCATTCAGGGATTTTAGGGTGATTGTTTTCCCATAAATACCCAGCTTGGAGGGCTCTGCTCCAGGGGCCATCACTGGGGGGAATAAACAGCCCCAGTCTGCCCAGTGAGCCACATCCATGGGGTTGGACAAGCACCGGGACTGGGATGAGCTGCTGCCTGCACGGCCACGGGAGCCTGGCTGCAGTGACCTCGGGAAGAGGAAAGCCAGGAGGATCCCAGTGTCCCCTCAAACCCTCTGGTGTCACCCATGGTCCTCACTGGACCAGGATCAGAGGAAAATGAGTGGTGGCAGAGCTGGGAATTCAGGCCTGAGCCCCCCCGGGGGAGGGAGGTGCAGCTTTATCACCACATAAACAACAACAAAGAGCTCTGGTGGAAGCGTGGCCCCGGAGCTTTGGGGGTTTGGGCTTTAATTTACCTTTTAAACACCGATTTCTGAGCGGGGACCTGCATTAAAAGCATCTCCTGGCGCTCATTTGCATTTAAAGAAGAGAAGTTCAAGCTCTCAAACCTCCAAATTCTGCATGAAGCAGGGGCTGGAGAACCAATATTTACTCTGGCTTCATTTTGGGGCCTAAATGGCATTTTAGGAGCTGTTTTAATGAGGGAGCACTGCGCATGCCCCCGTGCTGTTTTGGACTTGCTCTAATGATCTGGAGGTGTGGCTTTGCTTTAATGATCCGCTTTAATAATTTATCAATAGAGTTTGTAAGTGCTAATTTGCACTTTTAGGTGCACATTCTCCTTTTGAAGCCGCCACACAACCCCCTATTAATGTTAATGGGAGTTGTGCTCACATTAAAAGGAGATTATACCCCTAAGGTGTTGAACATCTGACTTAGCCAGGTCTGAAATTGCATTGCTGAATGTCACTGCTTTCATTTCGGGAGATGGCTTGTGGTGGGGCTGTCACCACACGAGCGCAAAGGCAAAGACGACTTCAAACGAGGACAAAAACTGGGCAGTGGTTAAGTCAGTGCACCAGCCCTGACTTCTTAGGCTTGGGCTTAAATCCACCAGCAGGGCGAGGTCGGCGATGGAGCAGCTCCAGAGGGTGCTGGTGTCACCCAGCGCTGTCACCGGAGCCACCGAGGTGTGTGCAGGGGTTAATTTGTGCCCAGGAAAGAGTGGAAGGGCCAATAGTCTGGGAAACAGATTTCCTCCACCAGTTTAAGAGAGGCTCTAATCACTTCTGGGGGCAATTTTTTGCCGTGGCATCAAATTCCAGCGTTTATGAATTGACATCTAATTAACGGGAAGGAGGTGAGGGCCTGTATTTATCTCCTGACTTAACAAATCACTTCAGCAGAAATTTAAATCCTATTTACTGCGCTGGAATTAATTGGGTTAAATGACACGGCCAAGGATCGATGCAGGAGGGTTTCACCTCTTAACCCTTTCCTCAGCCCACAGCTCCCAATAACCGGGGTCTGGGGAGATGAGTGGAGCAGCCCCGAGTTATTTGGGTGCAGCGAGGTTTGCACAGGGATGTGCTGACTGACACAGAGAGGAGTGTGTGGACACAGGAAAGGGGGATATTTAATTACGAAAACCCATCTTCTCCCCCAGAAATGGTGGAGAGCTGCCCCCAACTCAACCGCTCACCTGCATCCCCTCACTGAGGTTTTCGGGTTCACTCTTAGCTCCTTTGGAGGGATTCGGGGAGGGATCAAATGATATCCCTGGGGTCAGCCGGGGCCAGCTCCCCGGGCTGGGTCCCCCCAGCTCCTTGTGCACCCCCAGCTCTGCAGCAAAGGCCTTGATGCTGTGTGAGCCCCGCTCAGCAAGAACAAAACCAGCCCTGGGTTATCAGCAGTGCTCCCAGCACAAACCCCAACCCCAGCCCCATCGCAGCCACTGTGAGGAGAATTAACCCTCCCGCAGCCAGAGCCGACACACGTTCATCAGGAGCAAGGCAGAGGCAGCCTGCTGATGAATTATGCATCTGCCCCACCTGGGAGTTCATATTTACCATCTCTTGCTGAAATCCATTAGGAAGAACAAACACTGTGTTTATCCAACACTCTCCAAAGCCGCTCCTTTGCACCCCTGCTGTGAGGAGAGGGAACCAGGGCGGCTGCGGGCTCCGAAGGGCCCTGTCCAGCTCCAGGCTCAGCTCCAGCCAGGGGGGCTCAGATCCAGCCTCTGGAAAGCCCTTGGCTGGACACGCCTGGAAACGCTCCCGGTGGGACAGCTTGGAGGTGACTCCGGCTGCAGGTGACGGGCAGGGACGAGGGTGGAAGGGCTGAGGCCTCGGTGCACCCCGAGCTGCTGCACCCCAGCACCCCCAGCACCCCCAGCATCCTCAACACCTCAGCATCCTCAGCACCTCCAGAATCCCAGTACTCCCAGCACCTCCAGCACCCTCAGCATCCCAATATCCCCAGCACCTCCAGCACCTCCAGCACCTCCAGCAACCCCAGCACCCCCATAACCCCAGTGCTCCCAGTGCCCTCAGCACCCCCAGCACCCCAGTAACCCCCAGCACTGCCAGCACCCCAACACCCAGCGTGGCTGATGCCAGCCTGGGGAGCCCCCCCAGCTCCCCCAGCCCCCGCACAGGCGAAGGCCGGGTTTGGGAAGCCAGGGCAGCAGAGGAATCCTGTTTTGAAAGGACCGATGGCGGCGGCAGAGGAAGGGGAGGCCCAGGCTTTGAGGAGAGGAGCGCATCTCCTGCGTTTCATCTCGGCTCCCGGCCCGTCCCTGCAGGACCGCGCCTCCCACACCCCGGCGTTTCAATCTCTCTGCCAGCGCCGTGTTTGAAGATGTCAGGGGAGAACGGGGCTCTCTCTGAAGCGAGTTGCAAGAAAAGAGACCGTTCGCTGTCCCTGCTCAGAGAAGAGCTCTTTAAAGGCTTCAGGAACGCCCCAAACCGGCCCCGCTTCCCTTCCCGGAGCGCTCCATCCCGGCTCTCGCCTGCCTGCATGCTCCAACAGGGGAAGGAGCGGTGGTGGGGAGGCTCAGGAGTCCACAGGAGCACTCAAATAACCCTTTTCCGTCTTTCTTCCTACTTAATAACAAAAATAAAAAAACCAAACCCAAAAAAAAACCCCAAAAAATCCCACAAAAAAACAAACAAAAAAACCCCCACCCCAAAAACAACAAAAAAAGGAGAACTTCTTCCTTTTTTCTGACAAGGTATCAAAAGCTGTGTTTTCTGCAAAGCAGGAGCTCCAGCAGCCCCCAGGGTCTCCTCTGCCCACCCAGGCAAATCCTGGGCAGGAACATGCTGGGCTGAGATGATCCCCATCCTCAGCAGCCCGGGGGAGCTCTGCAGTGATGGAACGCAGGAAGAAAGTGGGAAAACTCCTTCCTGAATACCTGGGATGACCCATGACTGAGGTGGGGTCTCTGTAGAGCAAATCCATGAGAAATGGCAATGGCTTCACATGGAGAGAGGGCAGGGCTGGGTGGGATATTGGGAAGGAATTCCTGGCTGGGAGGGTGGGCAGGCCCTGGCACAGGGTGCCCAGAGCAGCTGTGGCTGCC
The DNA here is from genome assembly GCF_000738735.6 of Corvus cornix cornix. NCBI lineage: Eukaryota > Metazoa > Chordata > Aves > Passeriformes > Corvidae > Corvus > Corvus cornix. The sequence continues at coordinate 1,368,342 of NC_046339.1, read as the reverse complement.
CCTGGATCCCTGGCAGTGCCCAAGGCCAGGCTGGACATTGGGGCTTGGAGCAGCCTGCGACGGTGGGAGGTGTCCCTGTCCGTGGAACATTGGATGAGCTTTAAGGTCCCTCCCAACCCAAACCCTTCCATGATTCTGTGATTGATGCTGCTGAAACGAGAAGTTAAATATTGATATAAATATTTAAACTTCACTTACGGCCTTCAGCGTCTATTTACTCCAAAGCATCCTCTTGGAAAGTTTTGTCGACATGATCTGCAAGTTAAACAACTTTTCAAAAGACACTCCAGGGGCCGCACAAAGACCCCAAACTCTCTGTATTGTCACGGGCCTGTGCTTTAAGCCGGGTTTAAAAGGGGCGGTGAGTGCGGGGCGGGGCAGCGCCGGGCTAGGGGCCGGCGAGCCGGGGTGGCCGTGGCCGGGGTGGCCGTGGCCGGGCTGCCACCAGCGCCGCGGTGGCTCCCGGCAGGGCTGGGCACTCGCCACAGCCCGCGGAGAGAGGAGCACATGAAAGCCGGGCTGGATTTGCCTTGCAATGACAGCTGCATATTAATCTAAAGAATTTCTGAAAAATCAAAAAGACATTTTTCAGCAAAATACACCCCTAGAGCCTCAATCGTAAAGCAAGGGAATAAACTTGAAACAGGATTGATTTCATCTTAAAGGGAATAGCTCTTTGAAATGCTACCAGCTGCAGTTGTCTTATTTGGTTTTCAATACTATAACAAAATCGTGCCATATTGTGTCAAATAAGGAGATAATATAACAGCTTTAAACAAATTTTGTAATTATGGGATCAATCAGAAACGAATTAAATCCGTGTGCATTTGGTAAGTGGTGCCACTGAATACTGAGTAGCTCCAAACAGCAGCTCCAAGCCCGTCTCCAGCGGCAGCCCCAGACCTGAGAGGGTGGTGGGACACCAGCCAGGGGACACGGGGGACGTGGCAGCCCCCAGCCAGTGCTCCCGGCCTGGGGAAGGAGCACAAGGCCCCACGGTGTGATTAAAGCTAAAAGAGTGAAAAGGGAACTCCCCCCACAGCCTGTGCCGACAGAGCAGTGCCCAGCAGCAGCAGCTGCCCCCTGAGCCAGGGCCTGGGAGCACTGGGGCTCCAAAAGTGGGGTTTGTTCCTGGGAATGGCAGCGCTGATCCCACACAGGGGTGGTGACACTCGGCTGCCCAGGACCTTCTCCCTGCCCTCGTCCAAGTGGTTCAAGGATGGGTTGGCATTCCTGCAGCCAGCTTGGATGGCAAGCCACTCTCCATTAAAGCTGCGTGCCCCACACCACCCTGAGCTCCTGGGGATCCACCTCTGGGTGTTTGGAGTTGCACCAAAGCAGAAATCTTCCCCAGGGCAGCCGGTGCCAGACCCCATCCCGCGGGAAGGGCCGTGGCCAGAGCTGCTCTCCCGTCCCACCCGGGTTTGTGCTGTCACTCCCAGCCCGTGTGGCCAAGGTGCAGCACCCAAACCCTGCTCACTGATAACAGGACTGATAAGAACCTACAAACCGTGGTTCGGGTGCATCACAGAGATGGTTTGGCAAAAGCACACATCAAACAGGGTCAGGGTTACCAGGAGAAGCTCTTTGGCTCCTCCACCGGACCCTGCCCATCCTCGGCCGCTCAGGGGTGTGGGGGCCCTCACTCCTGCCATTTAATTACTTGTTAATGAACTTCTTATGCAAATGAAGCACCAAGTGGCCCTTCCAGCTGTGATGTCACCCCAGGACCTGCGGGAGAGGGGTCCCGGATGCTGCGTGGAGCAGGATTGGATCCCAGCGGATCAGCGTGATCCCACCAGGGACTAATAAAACTATTATTTGGAAAAGCTTTTGCATATTTAATATTCTTATATAAACTGGAGCATTCCAAATCAGGCCTTTCTGCTCTTTCAAAGAACGAGGAATGCTGTTAGGGAATAATACATTAATAGCTGAGATGCTGCACACACTCTTTTCTGAGGCTGTTTCTGCACCACTTGAATAATTCTGTTGATTCCTCCACTTGAACATCAAATTTGTATTTGAGCCGCTCTCTTGGAAGCTGCTGCCACAGCTGGAGCTACAGGATGAGTCAAAACAAGAGTCTGTAAACACAGGCAGCACAGGAGGGGGGGACTGTGTGCAGGAGTGCTCATCATCCCTCCCCAAAATCAGGCTCTTCATTTCTTTGTACTCTGTTTGATTTCCCTTTTCCCACACTTCCTTCCAATTCCCGTTTTCCTGCAGGGCAGCAGCGAAGAGCTTGGCTGGGACAGGGTTTGTATCGAGTATCAGGAGCCCGAGTTTTGTGTGGCTGGGAAATGCAAACCCTGTTTTCTCTTTTGGAAAGCAAACTCCAGCAGTGTGGAGGATCAGGAGCTGAGAAATTTTGCAAACCCTGAAATTTTCAATACAATTATCCAAAAAATGACTCTCCTAAATGCATTGCTCCCCAGCCCTTCACCCCAAGCAGAATCCAGTGACCCAGACTCCTGGAGATGTGGGGACCAAGGGAGCACTACGAGCATGAAAAGAAGCAACCATTCCCCTAGAAACTGGAAATTTAATGTCTTAAAACCCCTCAAAATTCTCTTTTTTTGTTGTTTTTTAAAGGATTTAAAGGATTTCTTCCTTCCTGGGCAGGCCTGGGCTCCTGGGCACAGCACCCCCCCGTACCCCTGCAGCTACTCCCCAGTGCTCCAAACACCCTGGAGGAGAATTCTGACAGCAGCTGGATCTTTTCCAAAGGAATTTCCGAATCTCCTCCTCTTCTATGTGTCTTACTGACAGTGGCCTTATTATCTAAAAGGCTTTGTGAGGAACTTGGGCTGATGCTCCTCTCTGAGCAACACCTTCTGATGATTTAATAACGGCTTTGAAGACAAACCTCGGCTCTGACCACTCTCCTCTGGCTGGTGGCTCCACATCCCCATTTTCAGTAAAAAAATGGGAATTTTCAGGAAATGTGTATTTGAAGTGCTCCTGAGCAGGCTGTCAGTAATGGAAAGGCTTTTCCTCTGGAATACCTGCAGGCCTGGTGGGTGTCCCTGCCCACGGCAAGGGGTCAGAACGGGACGGGATTTAAGTTCCCTTCCAACCATTCCGTGATTTTCTGGCGTCAGCTGGGAGGCAGCAGAGCTCGCCAGCCATGGAGGAACCTTGGCAGAGCAGATTGGCTTTGTGAGGAGCTAAACTGGGCTGTGGGGATGGACAGAGAGCGAGTGTGCCCTGGTTTGGCTCAGATGGGAGACACGAGCAGCCTTTGGGGGCTCCTCTGCTCGTCGGCTGCGCTCCCACCAGCCCTGCTCTGCTGCTGCTCCAGGGAATGAGGGACAGGGAATGAGGGGCCGGGAATGAGGGGCAGGGAATGAGGGGCAGGAAATGAGGGGCAGGGAATGAGGGGCAGGAAATGAGGGGCAGGGAATGCAACTGCAGGAATGCTGGGCAGGGAATGCTGGGCAGGGGATGAGGGACAGGGAATGAGGGACAGGGAATGAGGGACAGGGGATGAGGGACAGGGAATGAGGGGCAGGGAATGAGGGACAGGGAATGAGGGACAGCCTATGCAACTGCAGGAATGCTGTGCAGGGAATGAGGGGTAGGGAATGAGGGGTAGGGAATGCTGGGCAGGGAATGCTAGGCAGGGAATGCTGGTGCAGGGAATGCTGGTGCAGGAATGCTGTACTGGGAATGCAGCCAGGAATGCTGTACCGGGAATGCTGTGCCGGGAATGCTGTGCAGGGAATGCAGCTGCAGGGAATGTTGTGCCAGGAATGCTGTGTAGGGAATGAGGGGCAGGGAATGCTGGTGCAGGGAGTGCTGTGCAGGGAATGCTGTGCCGGGAATGCTGTGCAGGGAATGCAGCTGCAGGAATGCTGTGCAGGGAACGCTGTGCAGGGAACGCTGTGCAGGGAATGCTGGGCAGGGAATGCTGGGCAGGGAATGCCGGTGTAGGGAATGCCGGTGTAGGGAATGCCGGAGATCCACACATGTTTTGGATGAAGGGTGATCACGTGCAGCTCGTGCTTACAACGTTTTACATTGCTCCGGATTATCCGTCTGTCATGTTGGGCATTAAGTCACCCTGGATTACGCTGCATTCCCACTTAACTCAGGGATGTACGGAAAAGCAAGAGAGCGCCCTCCCCACCCCAGCAGAGGACCGTGTTTTCCCACATTTGCCCTGGAAGATCACCCATTATAATCGCTGTGTACACTGCACCACGTAAAATGATCCCCATTTATTCCATACAGCAGATCCGGTGTCGTTTAATTAATTTCGGCCGCAGAGGAATGATCAAACATTTGCCAACAACTTCACCTTTGGGACCGTCAGTGAGAAACCCCCGTGCTGTGCAGCAGCCAGAGCTGGGGCAGCATTCCTGGAGGGAAGTTTTGCATGGAGAGGAGACTGTCCCTGTGCCCCTTGCTGCCACCAGGTCACCTTAGGGACACCAGCGAGTGTAGACCAGCAGCGCTGGGCTGGCAGGACAAGTCTTTCTGTATCAGAGCAGTGGATTTATTAAAGCTAACAAAGAACTTAAAGAAAAGAAGTCCTGGACAGCCCCACACCGGGCACGGGACAGACCCATGGAGGAGCCACACACGATTCCAGGAGGAACCAGCAGAGCTGCTTTACTTCCCAACACTTGGACTGTTCCAGGCTCTTTTTTGTTCTTAAGCGAAGTACAACAGGAAGGTGTAAAGGGACAGTGCAGGGAGCAGCCAGCCCAGCTGCCTGCAGTGCTGCTGCCTCCCCTCAGCACCCCATCCCTGCAGGATCCAGCCCTGCCTCACGGACACTGCGGCAGACTCCGGCCAGGAGCGCTGGGCAGCGCTCACCTCTGCAGCTCCTCACTGACCCACAGCACCATGCAGGCTGCTTTGGGACATAAAGCACCACTGAGAGCCCTGTGTCACTCCAAGATGTTGGTCACCCCTGTGCTCCAGGAGACTTTTAAACTTGCCGCTAATTAGGAGCATTTTAATGAGGCCAAGGCCCAGTCAGATATCACAGCTCCTGTTGGAGGCTTTCCCTGGATCCTGCCTGCACTGGGTGTGGAGTGTTCACATCCATGTGGATGTGGCCACTGGGACCACGGGTCAGTGGTGGCCTTGGCAGTGCTGGGTTGGACTCGGTGATCCCAGAGGGTTTTCCCAGTCCCAATCCCAATCCCTGGCAGGTGCTGTGGTCCAGCCTCTGCTTTGTCACTGATTATTCTGCTGGTGCACAGCCCCTGCCCTGCCCAACGAGGTGACACCACCACAGACCCCAAGACATGACTGCAAAACCTTCTCTGTACCTTCTCCCTCACTCTCTGCTTCTCTTCCCACACTTCCATCTCTGTGCACTTCCTGCAGGAACTGTTTCCAGCATCTATCTACCTTAATCACAACTAGCAGAGCTCCTCACTCCGAAATAATTATTCTTGGGAGAGATGCTGTGCCCTGGATCAGCCCCCACCACGCTCCTGGGTGAACCAGCCATGGAAAAGTCCTTCCTGCAGCCCTGAGCAGCTGGAGCAGCTACACACAGCCACACAGCTCTCGCTGGGTGCCACAACAGATCCGATAAAAGATCCTCCTTGCGCTGCTGGGTTTGACAGGAATGGTTTCCTCTGCCGTGGATCTCAGCTCCTCTCATGCCTGGCCCCAGCTGCGCAGGGAGGTCGAGGACAGCCACTGATTGCTTTAAACAGATGCTGCTGTTAATTCGAGGTGGGCTCACCCTGGAGTTCCTGCCCTTCCTGGGCACGGACACGGCCCAAAGCCGGCACCAGCAGCTCTCTCCTGGAGCCATTGGTCACTGGGGGGGATCCCAGGTGCCCTGACCACAGGATGAGGAAGGGGTGGGGGATCCACCAGGGGACACCCCCACTGGGCTTCCCCCAGCTCAGCTCCAGCCAGGACAACCTCAAGGACAACCTCAAGGACAACCCCTGCTGTCTCAGCACCTTCAATCCATTTCCCATCAATCCCCTTCCCACATCTTTTTCTCCTTTCCTGTTTCGAGCCTCGCCAATTCCTTTTCCAGGAAGATTTCCTAAGTCTCCCCGGCCATTTCCCATGTCTATAAATGGTTTATTAATGGCCAAAGCACTCCCTTGTCCCCTCTCCAGGACCTCAAACACACCAAAACAACTGCCCTCAATCCTTTTCTCCCAGGGTCTCATCACACTGAAAACCTGCTGGGGTTTGTGACAGCACTTTTACATTAAGATACAAGAATTCAGATTTTCCGTGTGATGCAGCACCAAAAATCACATTAGCAGAGAGTTGGAGTGAGAAGATCAACATTTATTGCATCCCCATCACACACCTGCTTCTAAGTATGAAATGGAATATTGGATAAAGAGGGTTTAAAATCAAACCTGTCTCCAGCTTTGTGCTTGGGGCAAGTTCCTGCAGCGCCGGCACCGCTGGGGTCGTGTTAAATTTGCTGTGGGGATCCAAAACACAACTCAAATCATTTGTCTGTTGTGGTTTGGGAGAGGGAACTGATACGTGTGGGCATGGGGGAGACTGGGAGGAAGGACATGCCCCAAGGGCTGATCCATCTGGATTAGATATCAGGATCTATTCCGAGTGCTCTGTGTGAGCAGCAAGCAGGGTCGGCACCCACAATCTGCACTGGGTGCAATGCAGACCCTTCCCAAGCCCTTTCACCTCACACTATTTCTAAACCCTAAATGTCACTTCCTTTCAGGAAGATGCAGATTTTGCCCGGGGTGTGGGTGGGCTGCGCTCTCCGGGCTGTGGCTGCCAGCAGAGCACAGCCTTGGCTCACTGTGGGGTGCTCTGGGGGGTGGAATCACAGAATATCCTGAGCTGGGAGGGACCCACAAGGATCATCCAGTCCAACTCCTGGCCCTGCACAGGACACTCCCCAAATCCCACCATGTGCCTGAGAGCGTTGCCCAAACACTCCCTGAGCTTGGAAGGCTGCTGGGCAGGGAGGGCAGCAGGGAAAGCGCTCCTGCTGCAGGTTTCTGTTGCACTGAGCAGCAGGAATTGTACTTTGGCAGCCGCCAGATCAGGATTTTCATGCCCAGGCAGCCCAGCAGGAGCCTGGGGATGACGCTGCCTGCCCTGCCTGCACTTCCACTGCCAGGAAAAGGCAGCAGGCAGGCACGGGAGAGTTCCCTGCACAAGCAGTGGTGGGGTTTGGTGTCAACAGCATCTTTTTGGGGCATTTTTTGTGGTACTATCAGCTCAATATCCAAGCATTTCACCTTCCAGGACAAGCCGTGGCTCCTGAACTCACCCTTTGCAGAAGGTCCTGCAGTTTTTTAGGCACAAACAGGCAAAAGATGTTGGTTTCCTTTGGGAAGACTTCAACCCATCCCGTCCCTCCAGCCCCCGGCTCCCCACCCATCCCACAGCCCCAGCAGGAAAACCACGGGGATTATCCACCAGGAGAGAGGGAGAAACATCCACATCTGTGCAGGGAGAGAAAGCAATAAATAACAAATGAGCTCTGGTTATGTAACACAATCTTATTTTCGACATAGAGACGAGTGATGCAATAATAAATCCCACCTTTGTGTCTCACCAGCTCAGAGCTGGCTCCAGACTGCAACATCTGGAGCTCTGGCTGAGCCTCCCACATCCTGGGGGTACCTGGACCCCAAGGTTCACCTCCAGCAGAGCAGATGGAAAACTCTCGGGTTTTAACTCTCCTGGCTGTCACCAGCACACAGGGAGAGGGCATCGCCCTCCATGGCAAGGGGCAGCCAGGACAGGCGGGGTGGGAACAATTTCTCTTTAAAGCAGTAGGAAAGTCAAGGAACAGACTGATGGAATTGCTCCCTTTGGAACAGCCCGCTAAGGTCACTGAGCCCAACCATCCCCCAGCACTGCCAAGGCCACCGCTGAGCCACATCCCCGGGTGCCACATCCAGAGGGCTGGTCAAGCCCTGCAGGGATGGGGGCTCCACCTCTGCCCTGGGCAGCTGTGCCAGGCTGGAGAGCCCTTTCTGGGAAGAGATCTCCCCAGTATCCACCCTGAGCCTCCCCTGGCCCAGCCTGAGGCCGTTCCCTCTCCTCCTGTCCCTGTTCCCTGGCAGCAGAGCCCGACCCCCCCGGCTGCCCCCTCCTGTCAGGGACTTGTGCAGAGCCACAAGGTGCAGCCAGCGGCTGCCAGAGCTGTGCCAAGGGATGGGGATGAGGGTGGCTGTGTGGGCGTCCTCCGCTCCCCCCTGGGAAAGACGCCCCCAATCCACACCTGGAGCACATTTTAGTGTTAGGTGTTGCCTGGTCTTTAATCACCGGTTTGCCGTTTTGGCCAAACCACGCGAAAAGAATCCGCTAAAACAGCAGCGGCCCCGTGCCCAGCTAAAACCTGGCAAAGTCGGGAAAAACACGGGCAGAGCTTGGACGTGCTCGGGAAGCCGAGGCTGCTGAGAGGAGCGAAGCAAAGGACTAAAGCAGCAGGGGCTGAAGTTTGTTTCTCGTGGCTCCCTGAGCTCTGGGGCAGATTCACACCCGGCAGCAGCGAGAGCATCAGCGGGTCCCTTCTGGAGCCGGAGCTCCGCAGGGTTTGGGATTCGCGGCCCGGCAGCGCTGGAACAGCAACTGCTCCATCTGGTGGGAGCGGCTCCGGCCGGGATGGGATGTGGGATGAGGGATCAGGGATGGGGGATGAGGGACGAGGGATGTGGGATGAAGGATGAGGGCTCGCGGCTCCCCCGGCAGAGCGGCGGCGATGGCCCGGCCGGTCCCGGCATCCCGGGGGATGCCAGCATCCCCGGGAATCCCGGCTGGAGTGCGGGAGAGGGCCCCGGTCCTAAAGAAACCGGGCTGAGCCGGGCCAGCTGCCCTCGGGTTATAAACGAATCACTTAAAAGAAGGGGGATTTGGATCAGATATGAGGGGAAAATCCTTCCCCGTGAGGGTGTGAAGGCCCTGGCAGAGCAGCTGGGGCTGCCCCTGGATCCCTGGCAGTGCCCAAGGCCAGGTTGGACATTGGGGCTTGGAGCAGCCTGGGATAGGGGAAGGTGTCCCTGCCCATGGCAGGGGGTGGGATGGGATCACTTTTAGGGTCCCTTCCAACCCAAACCATCCCAGGATTCCATGAGGTTTCCCGGGAGCGTGGCTCAGCCCGGCACTGGGCAGGGGTGGGAGCACACAGGGCTGGGCTCTGCCTGGGGTCCCAGGTTCCACTTTAAAAAACAAACACAGAAATGCAGGGGTGGGGGGGGAAATCGATGTCTAGAACTTAAACTTTCCTTTCATGTGAATTTTTGCTTCCTCACTAGCCAGGGAGAGCCCTGAGAGTCCAGGCTGGACTGCAGCACTCATCCCCAAACTAATGATTGTGGATCTGCTCGGACGTTGATGGCTCCAGGCATTTATATATCCATGGCCAACTTGAATGAGCCCCCACCCCAGAAAGGATCAAACTGCCCAAGATGGAATCAAACCACCCCAGAAGAGATCAAGCTGCCCCCAAAGAGATCCAGTTGCCTGGCTGTGGGTGCTTAGATGTGTGATGAGAGAGATGGCCCAAGCCTGGGCCTGTGGCCAGGGGCTCCCAGGGAGTTTCTGTGCTACCCAACATGCCTGATGGATATGGAGACACCCGGACAGATGTGGACATTGGAAGAAGAAGGGAAGAAATACTTCCTTGCTTTCTAAGCGTGGCATTTTTGTACCTCAGCAAATTGGCGTCGCTACCACCGGCAGTCCTTACTTTAAAATATGGGCATTTCTCTGCTGAAAATGCTTTCCTGCATTATTTCCTTGACCTGAAAGCTGGGAGCATCAATACATCAGCGCTGAAGTCTGCTGAGTGCCTAGAAATAAGGGGATATAATCTCCAAAATGAGTGCCCACCAGGCCCTGTCAGCTCTGCCAACGCAGAGCAGCTCTTTGCAACTTTGATTTACTGGCAATTGTTGGAAAAGGAGCAAGCAAGGAATGAAAACCCAATATTTCCATTACCGTTTACTTAATAAAAAAATATTGTAGGGAAGTCAGACATCATAAAACGCCCATCCTCGCTCTGTATTTACAGGGTCATCCAATAACCCGAGCCAGACCAGTAATCAATTTCAAAAAGCCCTTTGCAATTGAAGGCACAGACAAGTGAGTGCTCGATATCAATATTCCCACGGCAGAGCAGCAGCCACGCTGCTCTGGAGCACCCCGAGCAGCCCTCACAGGGGATGAGGTGGCTCACAGGTCTGGAGCACCCCGAGCAGCCCTCACAGGGGATGAGGTGGCTCACAGGTCTGGAGCACCCCGAGCAGCCCTCACAGGGGATGAGGTGGCTCGCAGGGAGCACTGGAGAGGGAGGCTCTGTTTCCAAGGAGCCTTTTGGAACACTGAGAAATTCCCTTTCTAACGTGCCCAAGAGCTCTTCTGCATCATCCACTCACAGAACACCTTCTCTCATTGATGTGGAGGGGATTTTTACCATCGAGCTCTGGGGTTCTGGCCAATCCATGGGGCAGAAGTGCTGCCTGTGGCAAGAAAAGATCAGTTCTGAGGAGGTGGTTTCTCCTCTCCCCCAGCATCACCTCCCCTTCCTTGGCTGCTTCTGGTCCTTCCCAGTGTCACAGGATCACAGAACAGTTTGGGTTGGAAGGGACCTCAAAGACCATCTGGTTCTGACCCTGTGGGCTGGTGGCTTTAGGGCTATCTCGTGTCCAGCCACGTTCAGCTCAGGCTGTGCTCATGGGCAGCTCTGGATGTTCAGCTTCCTCAGAGTCGCTTTGGGCCACAAGAACTCCCTTTAAGAGGAGAAACCTCAGGCTGCTGCTGAAGAAATCACAGCTCAGTTCCCAGAGAGGGCTGTTCCATCTGGATGTGTTCCCTCCCTGGAAGATGTCCTCTAGCAGAACGAGGTTGGGCTCCAGGCAGGAGCAGGTGGATCAAGGCAAAACCACGCAATCCTTTTCCTTCCTGCTGTCTGCAGCCACCCTCCAAAGGCATGTTAAGATAAATTGTGCTGTTTCAAGAGTTGCTCATTGTGAGGCTCGTGGAGAACAGTGCCTGGCCCCTGAATCCCCAGGGAGAAGCAGAAAGTTCCAGGGAGTAGGAGGGGCCCTGCTGTAAAGTCAAAGCAGCTCTTCTGCCAGAGTCGCCCAGCATCTCTCGTTTCTCAGTCGATGGTTTAATCTATTTTAATGATTATCAATACTGATGGTGAGTGTAATCACCTTGTCTGATACAATTGCTAGAATCTAAAAGTCAACTTGATTTTAATGGTTTATCATTAGGAGTATTATTTAGTCGGATTAAACTGGTCTTAATTCCTCCGCAGTCATTATTTAAAAGCTGTTTGGAGCACATTAGTGCGACCCCCCTCATCCGGGAATGAATCAATGCCCTGTCTCCATCCCATATATTTCCAGCAGCCTCTCACAAGCAGCCACACGATGGACACCAAGGCACTACAAGCTGTTAATATTCATGAGCCCTCCCTCCTGCCATTAAGATTCCCTTAACACCCCCAGCAGGGTTGGATTTAACTCTCCTGCTGTGATGGGGCCCCTTAACCCCACGCTGTCAGCAGGAGGGCTGGGAAACACTCACGGACTGGGATTTGGAGAGGCTGGAGCAGCTTCCAGGCGACAGGTCCAGAGCCTTTGGAGCAAGTGCTGTGCTGCCAGGGAATCTCTGCGTGCGTCCCTGTCACCTCCCAGGGCCAGGGAACACAGCCCAGCAGCAATTCCAGCTCAGCCAAGCACAGAGCAGGGACCTGGGCTTCTCCAGCAGCATGGATGCTGTCCCAAGGCTCCCTGAGCCCAGGGATCACCATTCTCCTGCCTGCCCAGCCACTGCAGGGAGCAGGGCCGTGTCCACCTGTGGCTTTGGGAATAAAACCTCTGGATGTCACCCAGACCTTGGCTCTGGAGCGGGAGGTGGTGCAGCCTGAGCGAGGCTGGATCCTTCGCTGCCTCTTCCTGCTGGATGCCAAATCCAATCTCTCCTCCCAGGGACCCCCAGCCCTGCCCTCCCTCAGTCTCCCTGTGCAGGGCGTCCCCTCCCAGCCTCTGCCCCAGGAAAACAGGGCAGGGTTGTACTGCTGGGGCCTGGGATGTGCCCGAGGAGCCGCAGTGACCTGCTCAGGGTCGTGGCGTTGGCTCGCTGCAGCCACTGGCCCAAGCACATTCCATGTCCTTTCCACATCATCCATTAAGGGGTTTTGCCCCTCTCACAGGGGTTGTACCAAAAAAATGGTGGGAGCAGCTTTTGTTGCTTCCAGAGGATGCTGAAGAGCTCGTTAGTAGGAGCCAGAGGGAAGGAGACACCGCAGTGACCAGCTGTGGCCGTGCTGCTCCACACTGGTGCTGGACCAACTTCCCCTCCCAACAGCACAAGGCTGGGGACTGGGAACACGAGGATGAACTCAGGAAAACCTCACATTCCAAGAGATAGGCAGAAGGTGCAAATGAAGCACAGTTTTCTTATTTTAGACACAGTTTTCTTAGTGAACAAGGGATCAAAGCTGGTATGTAACAACCAGGAGCAACTCCAGTCCTGGAGGAGGCTTCTGAGGACAACAGAGAGCTGTGGTAGCTCAGTGATGGGATTAATTTGTTTAAAAATAAAGCCCTGGAGACATTTTAGATGTTTCCTTTAGTTAATGAGATTTCCATGATAGTTAAAACAATAAAATTAGCAAACAATGCTGTTAATCTCGGATTACAAGCAGCACCAGGGAAGAATTAGTAAAATAAATCAAGAAGATTTAAGGCACTTTGCTCTCCAATAAAGTAGCTGGGATGGAAGCTCTATGCTGTGTTTTCCTGGGATTAAGAAAGAGGTGATCAGGATCTGCCTTTCAGCCTTTAACCTGGAATATCTGAGCATGGAAACATCATTTTCCCAAGTCTAAACCTTGATTTAAACTGTACACTAAATATTACTTATATATGACCCATCAGTAAATAACTGCCACTGCTTCACATTTAAAAATTCAAATTATTTTCAAATCAAAAGCCTCAAATTAAATCACAGCAACTTTATACACCCCACATTTGGCTGTTCTAACCAGCAGTATGAAACGGGGATAAAAGACATCCCAAAATAGGATTACACAGAGCAGCAATAAAAGGGGAAATAATCTTTGAAGAAATGATGGAAGAACAAATTCTAAGGGCATTAAGAAGGAACAAGTCATGGTTTCAATCACAGCCAGGCAGAAGATTGCTAATCTCATGTGTACAGCAGATAAATCTGGGAGGACAACAAATTGCATTTTAATTTATGGACTGAAAAGGTTAATTTTCAACTCCTTCTACTCACTCCAGAAATCAGGGAAATGAAACTAATAAAGCAATGGAGTTCTCCAAGGTGGATCCTCAAAAACACAGGGAAAACATTTCATTTTTAGTGTGTGCTTTTGGCAGGAATTTAAATACAATCCATTGAATCCATTCGTTTGTTATTTAAAAACAAATTTATTTTTTATTCGTTTTTATTATTTAAAAACAAAATTTATATTGTGTTCCTTTAAGTTACCTGAAATCAAAGGAGCTTTGTGATCAGCCCACAAATGTATAAAAGACTCATATTGACCTATCTAAAAAGTCTGTTTATTCATGAGCTTCATGAATGAGACACACATTCAATGAAATATTTCTCTCTGTTGGAAACAACACAGTATATATTAAATATTATTGGCAGGTCATTTGTGACACGTTAATGGCAAAATAAATTAGAAAAGAAAAATAATAAGTTTGGTCCCCAAGCAACTGCAGACTTAATGGTTTGCCAAAATTGTCCAAGAGCAAAATCCAATGAAAATTCCTTCCTGGCAGGGGCTGTGAGGCACTGGAAGGGGCTCCCAGGGAGGTGTGGAGTGCCCATCCCTGGAGGTGCCCAAGGAAGGGCTGGAGGTGGCACTCAGTGCTCTGGGCTGGGGACAAGGTGGGCATCGGTCACAGCTTGGATTTGATGATCCTGGAGGGCTTTTCCAGCCCCAGTGACCCTGGGATTCTGTGCAAAGAGGAGCCAGATCCCGCTGGACACGGGGCAGGATCCTCGTTCTCCAGCAGTGGCTCCCCTTCCAGTGCTCCCAAACTCCTTGGGTTTCCCCTGTGCTGCTGGTGCAGGGTCACCTGGCATTCCCAGGTAAGGAAGGCACTGATGGGGACACAGGGGGGGCACTTGCAATTCCAGCTTTCCATTAAACCCCAAATCAGCCCCACAGAACGACAGCAGCACCCCTTCAGTCCTGGCTGCAGCTCCCAACGCTGCATTCCGCAGAGGAAAGCTCAGAACCTGCTGTGCCTAATTCCTGCACTGGGATCCATTTATTTAATCCTGACTGGGGGATTTTCTACATTAGCCCAGCACCTTTTCCAAATCCTACTCAAGGCTCATCTTCTGTACTCCTTCAGGGCAAAAAGTTCCATCATGTTTTACTTGTAACTCTGGAAAAAAGAAAATGGAGAAAAATTCCAGCTCCAAACTTCAGATCCTCTTGGATATGTGGCTCAAATATCCACGAAAATGTCCTTTCTACCCCATCCTTGTGCTTGCAAGGGTCCTAAGTGAGAAATACAAGGATAAGAACCAGGTTAATCTAGGAACAGCTGTGGGAGCAAACACATTGCCCTGCACTACTCCAGCACCAGTGCTGTAAATGCTGTGGGCTGGGCTGAGCGGGGAGGCTGGTAAGGAGAAAAAGTTAGTAAAAATTATCAAAAAACTCTTCTTAGCAATAGCTCAGCAGGGCCTGATCACAAAACACAATTATCATCTCCTGCAAAACTTCCAGGCAATCAAATTTGCAGGCACTGACACTCAGACAACAAATGGCTCAACATTTAGGGCTGTTTTCAACACAAGTTGTGCAATTAGACAATTACTTATTCCCATTGTAAACCAGACCATTGAAACACAATTCTCATCTAAAAAGAATTAACAAGTGTGTCCTTGTCCTTTTTCCTGATGGTGTCAGCTCTCAGTAAATTATTGACTTGGAGCACAGACAGCCCTTAAATACAAAATAATCACACTTCTCCAGAAGTTTTGCTGGATAATCGAGGACTTCTTGTACTTGAGTTCTGAACTTGGTACAAACCACTTGGTTTTCTAATAGAGGCTTCCCTGTGAACTGGGAAAATTTGCTGAAGTCCCACCATGGATCATAAAATGACAGAATCATGGAATTGTTAAGGCTGGAAAAGTCTTCCCCAAGCTCCTGGGCTGTAGCACTGGGCAGCATCACCCTGAGCCATCAGGCTGGTAACAGCACCAGAGCTCTGAAGGTGAATAAATTATAAACACAGGTTATATGCAGCTTATATACTGCAGAAAATACATCAGCTGCTTCTTAAAAAAAAAAAAAAAGCTAAACTGCCAAAATACTGAATACAGGAACTCTGAGACCTCAAGAGTTAGCCCAGAGTGGAGGAGACAACCAAAGTGAGTTCCAGGGTAAACTTCCTGTAGCCACCGAGCCACTGCAGCAAATTTGTTCCATGAAATGAAACAATGTACTGACAATTTAAAGATCTGAGATGAATTTAAAAGCTGAGTTTAAAAACTGGAGGCAACCCCAAGCATTCACAGGAGGGCAGAGAAGTTGAATGTCTGGCTGGGAAGCTCTGCTGGCTCAACTGTCAGGCCAGGCTTCTATTTTTAGCCCAGTAATTAAATTGCAGAGCCCAATGTTTTGTGGAGGGATAGAATGGATTCCAAAGGTGCAGGAGAAGTCTGTGCACAGCAGCTTGGCTCTTGCTGAATAAACTCTGGCTATCCTGTAACAGCCTGGCTACGTTCAATGAAAAGGATAAACGTGGAAGAGCTGAACACAATTCTCTGACAATAGGGTGATGTCAAAGCAAAAAAAAAAAAAGGAAAAAAAATCTCAGTGAAGGCTTTTGTCTGAACTAAACACAAAGCAGAGTTGTTTGGGTTTGGAGGGAGCGGGGGAGGAAGGACACAGGGTAGGAAATAAGAGGAAAGGATGAAGCTTTCCAGAAAAATTTTCACAGGATTCAGGCTGTTAGAAACTTCAGGATGGTGCTGCTCCAGGAGCAAGGGCAGGACTGATTTAGGACTTTGAAACATGTAGGACTGCAGCCCTGTGTACAAGGGAAACATTAAACAGTCATGCATAGAACATAAAGCTCTAATAAAATCCACACCTGGATTTCACATCTCTGACAAGACCCAGAGTATCTCGAGGAAGCCCAACCACCTCCCACGGCAAAGTGGGAGGAAACACTGACTGGAAAAGGAAATGATGTCCAGTTTATAATTGAAATGTGCAGTGATGAAACTCCTCTCCAAAGGAACAGGAGGACAACTCATGCTTTACAGACAACTGGACACTGCCATAACCATGGGAATAACTGGCTTCTTGTGCAACCACACACCTTTAACTGCAGCCACCAAAGCACTGGGATGAGCGTGTTGTGATCCTGTTGAACCGGGCTGAAACGGCTCCAGGGGAATCCTGCACTGGAGCTGCTGCTCCAGCCACGAGCAGAGCCCATTTGTTTCCAGAATTAGTCCGTGCCAGCCGTGTCAGATGGAAGCACAGGAATAGTGCAGCAGACACAGAGTGAGTGAACTCTTAATCCTGCCTTGGACCTTGAGAAATGAGGGTTTATTTTCCACCTAATGAAACTCTGGACACAATCAGGAATAAAGTCAACCAGAATTAGGCAATTTCTCCTCAAAACAGACTGTTACACAAATAGCAATGATGAAACACCTCCCTCTTAGAAATTAGGACTTTTGGGGTTAATTCCTGTTTTCCAAGACCCAGGTGAGCCCGTCTTTTGGTTTCTGGGCTAAAGTGATGGGTAAATTTGTCAGATTTTTATTTTCATGCTTGGCAAGAGGCAGCAGTGAAGCTGTTTTTAAAAGCAGTGCCTTCCTTACCTTCAGGGCTCTCCAAGCAGGAGGTCTGCTTTTGTTTTCTCTTGATTATGAATACTTCATCCATTCCCAACCAACACTATGTACTTGACCAGATTCCTGTAAGCTCCTCAATCTGATTTGGAAGCATCTGTTTCCAATACAATTTGAACTGGAGGACTATTAACAAGATTGGATTCAGACCCCAATCAAGCCAGAACCCAGGAATTAATGCCATGTGCAGGCTGGCACTGCAATCCCGGGGCAGGGAATGGAGAGGGGGAGCTTTGGGGGCAATGAAAAGTCGATTTTCAGAGTCTATCACAGAACAGCATCTGCAAATCTGTACAGAACGTACTGTGAGGGTCATCAAGATCAAGTTCAAGAGGTTTTTGGGTAAATAAATACTGCCTGGTTTATGTTTCCAGCTGGGGGCTGGAGCAGAAGAAAGTCAGGACTTAGTTCATGGACTAAGCCCTGGATCCCACAATCTGCTCACAGAATGCATTGTCCGATAAAGGTAAAACCAGAATTTGTTTCAGAACAGGCCAGGACCCACAGTGCAGCCTCCCCACCTTAGTGGGGGATTGTGTTCCATGATGCACGTTTTACCCAATCCACAACCAGGGGTTGGAATGACACTGGAATTTCAGGGCCCATCCCAAGGCCAGGGCTGTCTGGTCACTGCTCTGATTGCAGAGCCTTTTGAAATTCCTTTAATCAGAAAGACAACACTGATGCCTGGGAATCATAACTTCTGGAAGAGCTCCAGGTAAAGCTGGTGAAGAACTTGCTTTTAATCTGGAATGGATTAACATAAAATGCCTGAAATCCCTCCTCGTTCCATCCTGGTTTATGGCTCCAGTTCATGGAGTTAAGCTCCAAGATGTTGTCACACACAAACCTTCAATTCTTCCTGCAGGAAAAAAATCCTAAAATCTCCTTTTTATGCTCCTTTAAGTGCAAATCCAAGCTCTGGTAACAAGACAGGTGACTGTAGTGCACAGTCCCAACCCATCCCTGTTTACCAGGTTTAAAGCCAAGGTAGAGAAGTTTCTCCAAACATTTTGCCTTTAATTTCTTGAGCACAAAACGCCAATGCTCCACCTAGAAAGAGCATGACTAACAATAACTACTACACTGGGCATGAATATATTAAATATAAAATCACCCCAGCATGATGTGCAACCCCTCCCAATTTTTATTGTCTCCAAGTTATAAATTAACCTGTTCAAAGCAGATTTAATGTTTATATTTTCTATAGACTTGCTATTCTTGTAAGAATTATCATTATAGAAAAGGTACAAATTATTGTTCAGCAAGAAGATTTTATTATCAGGTTAGAAAAAATGTGATCTAAAAAAATCCACTTTATTTCTGATCTATTTATTAACAAGCCTGTCCTGAGAATCTTTAGCTGTAATGGGAGAATGATACAAAAATGTCAAGGAACAAAACCCCAAAGCTCCCAACAGGCCATGAAAGGTGGTGAAGAAAGCAGAGAGCCTGGGAGGATTCGGGTTTTGGCATCTTTAGAACAAGGCTCAGTCCACAGGTGCAGTTTCCCATCATGGCCAAGGCAAAGAGCAGGAAAAAGGTACCTTCTGTGCATCTTCTCTGGAACTAAATACAAATTTTATACACAAATCAAAAAAATAACAGTTTTATAAATACAAAGAAATGTTAAAATGTACCCCACAGTACGCAGTTAGAGATAATTTGGGCAGTTTGTGATAGAACACATTCAAAAACTTTCAGTCATTCTTGTCCCTGTCTTCCTGGGGCTCTGAATTTCTGAGTTTCAGCACAAACCACTGAAAATTCAGGAACTGTTACAGTCCTTAGGTCTCTGGTTAATGCCATTTTTGTGGGAGTGCAAACAGCAGGGATAATCTGCTTCCAAATGGTAACTAGTTTTTAAGGAATCTGTTGCTGTAGCAGTGTATTTAGTAGATCTTTTTGAAAATACTGTGACGTTCCAGGTAGAGAGGGAATATGAACAGGCTTAGAAATTAATTAGTCACTTCCATAATGAATTAAAATTTCTGCATGTAACTGACAAAGTAAAGCCTTCTACTCTTTTGATGTGCTTGTTGGGTTTTTAAAAATATACTGATAGTGAAGAGGCTGTGGGGAAAAGTAATGGTATCTTGGTGAAAAGGGGCTAAGATTTAAAACTAATTCTAACTTTTATTCCCATGATGGAATAGTTTGGAGACAGAAAAGGGAGGATGCCACTTGCTCACGACAACAATCATACAAAGCAGATTTCCGCTGATAAATCCAGCTGTAAATAATTCCTTCCTCTTCCCCTGCCAATCAATCTTTTTTCCAGCAATCAAAGACCAGCATTTTCCAAAATTCTCATTGGCATTCTCTGAATGGGAAAAAAACTCCATTTTTTTCAGTCGCAAAAGCGAAGTGGGGGTTTGAGTTGAGGAGGGCTCAGTGTGAGGGAGAATCCAACACTGGAAGGAACAGAAAGTTAAATAAACAAGTGCCAAAAACCCACTCACATTTTTATGGAACTGAGGGAATCTGCTGCCCAGGTAAAACACACAGGACACACATGCCACAAATGAAGCCTGACATTTCAATCATATCAGGAGAGTCCTGGAAAAGAAAAGCACATGGATTTTGGCAAGAATGCTCTGAGGCATTTCAGAGGATTAAACTGAAAGTCCACAGGCTGAGTTTGTGGACAGAACTCCTTTCAAGCAGTGCAGTGCAGCTCTTCAGATGACCAAAGAGGGCTAGGAAGGGTTTAATCTTCATCTCACAACAATGCAGATCAAAACTGGTGCCAGGCTTTGGGATATGACACTGATATCAATCCAGTCCTCCTGCTCAAAAAGCCTGGGCACAATAACTCAAACCAAAACTAAAAACTGCAGCTCCAGCCATGAAAAAAAATGAATCATCCTGTCTGGAGAAAGCAAAATACTCATTTTTCACAGTTTAAGAGTTGCTGGTTTTCTCACTCTGGCTGTGTTTTGAAAATAAGCTGCTTCCCTGCTGGGCCATGTTGCTGGATTACAATTATTTCCCTGGCATTAGCAGGAAGGCCATGAAGCTGCTGGAATAGGCTGTGAACTTCCCTGCTGGACTGACAGCAGCAGGTACAATGGTGATTTTCCACTTTTATTGATTTTTGGTGGTCTCCACGTGGATGTTTACAGCATTTCCCACAGGCACAGACACAACATTGATGTTCTGTTAGTTCAGAGCAGCACATCCTCGGGACCCAAAGGACACAACAAGCCCAGGATGCTGGTGAAAGAAGCAATTCTGTAACTTCTTTATTTTGGGATGTGTGGGAAAAACATTCACATACATGATTTCTACATCCTTGTTAAAAAATCCTCCAGGTTTCTTTAAAGCACACAAACTTTTCAAGACACTTCTGGGTGGGATTTTTTTTTTTTTTAATGCAAACAGGTAAGAACTTACATTATTTCTCGGGATTGCTGGACTATGTTCCTGGTTCCCGAGGAGCAGCTGACAGAGGGCAGTGACCCTCAGAGCTCCACACCCCACAATCCAGGCTGTGCCCAAATTCCTCAGGCTGGGACTGCCTGGAATGACACACAAACAAATTAGCTGAAAAATAACATCTGCTGTTGATTTGAGGTCACTTTCTGTTTGCAGTACAAATATGCAAATGTAAAGGTAGAATTTCATGTCTCTTTTTCTTGGCAGCAGTGGAAGTTTCACCTCTTTTTTCTGGGCTCTGTGCCCACCCCTGCTCACTGTTGTAGTACTGATTGTAGCAGTGGAGGAACTGCTGGGGAACCCCTTGGTGGACATTGCTACTGAGAGGAAAGGTTCATTCTCACCTTCTCTCTTACATTATAATTATATATTATACTTTATAATTTATGATTAAATAACAGCTAATAAACAAAACTGCTGAGTAGAATAGAATGCAACTTTTTTCCACACATCTTGATTAAAACCTGCAAAAGCAAGGATATTTGAAATGTGAATGAGTAAAATCTCACTAAGATATTGATGACTATCATGTTGGACCAGGCAGTGGCAGCTCAATGCACCAAAGCCTGGGTCTGTTCCCAGAGGAGGCAGCAGGAAGGAAATCCCTCAGCACTGCCCTATCTCCAAGTTTATTATCAGTTCCATATTGAATCTGCTTTATCCCTATTTAGTCTGTGGGGAGGCATCTGGTTTACTTCAGCTTTTTGTTACCTCTGCTGTACCATGGATTTTCTTTCACATTTTTTTTTAAATTGATGAGTTAATGGTTTTGATTTGATACAATATGAAGAGAGCTGTCTTCCATTTCAGACAAAACAGTAGTCCATGGGCAGGCTGAACATTCCAACCACTGCCAGGATTTTCTCAAGCACAACTCCAATAATTTCATTCCCTGGAATATGTGTTTTTAAATGCAGATATTGAAACAGGACACATGAAGATGTCAACATATTTTATGCTATAAGCAAATAAAGCCCAGTTTCAATCAACGGGGAGGAAACCAACTGAACTCCACAAAGAAATAAGGCTGGGTTTCAACTCCCACATATTTCCACAAAAACCATGGAATTGGTTAAAATATGGAACCAGATTCCACAAACCTATTGCATTTTTTATGTCTGTATCAACTGAAAGTATTCCATGGAAAATATTCACAGATGTGCGTGGGTCAGAAGCAAGAAGGAAGGGAAAACAGGAGGCAATAGGGAAAACAGGAGGCAACAGGTCCCAGAACTCCAGAATTTGTACACTCTATTTTTTGATCCCTCTGGAAAAAAAAAAAAAAAAATTAAATGCTGTAGGAAAATCTCTCAGTAAAGTCTGTACTACATCATGGAAAACATTTTAATTGCTGTAAAAACCTACCTTTTGTCACCTTCTGATTCTTGAGCTTACAGTAAACAAATTGTGAAATCATAATTAGATCCTTGTTCACATAAAAAGCAGCAGTGACAATCTGAAAGAGAAGAGACATTTGCTTGTTCAGTAGGCAAATAGTTTGAAATACCTCAACTGCACGGAAATGCTGCTTCATAATCACAATGTGAATGACAAACACCAAATCACTGCCAGAAATAAACATCAGTGTAAATATTTGTGCAATTATGACTTGGTTTATAGATGGCAGATCAGTGAACTGAATACAAAACTCTTCTCTCTCCCAGTGTGTATTTGGCTGAGCAATGTTAGGTTATCCCAGAGTCTAAAGGGACAGTTCTAAAAGGATAAGTGAAAAAGCAGGAATATTAACAGATCACCTGGACTGGCAACTGGTTTGTTAAAAAGCAGCCTAGGAAACTGGTCAGGTCTCCAGCCACCCAGCACAGCAGGAACGCTCAGGACAGTGCTTGGTCCACTCTTCCACTCTGGCAGGACATGTGAATTTGACTGGAACAAATTCCAGAAGGAATCATAAAAGAGTGTAAGCAGAACAAGGTTTAACAACTCAGAAGTTTTTTTCAAAATAAAGAAAGATGAAAGCTGCAGCCACAGGGACCTCTCACAGCAATCCCCCCCTCACCTTTGGAAGAACTTGGCATCACCACAGCTCAGCCGGTCCTACCCCAAGTGACAAAGGCACAAACCACAAGCTCCTCACTGCCTCATGTGCTCCCTTTAGTGACCTGCACTGAAACACCATTTTGTTGTGACCAGAACTACATCACAAGCATTTGACACTCACCTGCTGTAAACACCAGCCTTTCAGTTACTGAGATAAGAAAGCCCTCTGTTGTTTAACACAGAAGGGCTCACAACTCCACGTAAGCTTATTAATTGGAGAGCTGTGACTGACAATGAGGACTAGGGAGCAGTCCCAAACCTGCGCCCACTGGACATATCTTGCTGAATTCCATGCTCACAAACATGACAGTTTTAATGTAAAGCCCCTCTCCAATTAATATTTCAGCTCACATTTCTGCAGCTCAACAGCTGAGCAAGCATGGTTTTATTTCACTTGATTTCCACAGCCCTTTTACCAGGTCAGTAAATTATATCCCCCTTATAGGGACAGACTTTGGAGTCAATCCCATTTTTTTCCAGGCATTTTTAGCTGCTGAGATCATTCCCACTTTTCCTTTGTCATCTCCTACCTGCATGTCTGAAACCTGAACCCAGTGACAAAGTGATTCAGCACTGTGCAAGTGCCAACTCCAGTGCTGCTCCTGACCTTTTCCCAACCCAAACTGAATTGGCAGGACAGGACTGGTGGGAGAGCATGGGATTTATATAAACCTTGAGCCAGCTTGTGCTGCAAGTGCACACACAACTCAGGGTGGAGAAGATAAGAGAGGAAAGGTGATTTATTCTCATTTGCTCTAAGTGGCAGAGATTAGTGTCAAGTCAGTACAACAGCACAGTACATCAAGCTCATTTGTCAACCACCAAATATTTTTGCAAACATGAACAACATGCTTCTTTCTCTGGCATATTATTCTATCTGTATTATGCAGATAGAGGAACATATCCAAGATAAAATTTAAAAAAAAAAAAAAGAAAAAAGGCAGCTTTTGCAAAAGGCTTCAGGCAAGATTACTCATGTTTGAGTCTGAGAACTGATTAAGACTTTCAACTTAGGGGAGTGCAGCAAGCAGCAAGCAGACAATGGAAATGAGCCCTGTGACAACACTCCAGCACTCCCACACAGCCCTGGCACATTCTTCCAGGAGGTGCCAAATCCAGGGCGCTCCATTCCTGCACCATCTCCTGTTCTCTGCTGGGCAGATACTGAGAGTGTGTGCATGCAGCTGAGGAGCCACCACTCCTGCATGGAGATCCAACCCCAGAAGTTGATTCCTGCCTCCATTCCCAGCCCATGCAAATCCCCAAATCCGGTTACGGATGCTGAACATCCTCTGTGCAAAGCCCTGTGCATCCAGACAGATGCAGCAGCTCCCAGTCAGCCCCAATCTCCTACAGAAACCTGCCAAATTCCAGGGGATAAATACAGCCACTGTGAATGAGGCATTACCCACACAATGCTCGTTCCTATTCACTGATTACAGACACGAGTTGGACTTCCAAGAAAGAAAAATACTTTGTGGATCCAATATGTAACACTCCAAATGTATCACTGCAGCATTTTAGTCTGAGCTGTGTTGGATGAGGCTGTCAGTGACACTGAGGGAGCAGAAATCTGCTACCGGATAAGCTAAACCAAGGAACTTATTGGAATTTAAGACCCAAATTCTGATTTTTCATGTTCAATGTGATGCTAATAAAGTCACAGTACTTTTCTTAGAGGTGCTCACCCAGATTCTGAACACGCTACTCACTCTTAAAAAACATGCTTATATAAAATATTTATCTATTTGTTGGTTGCATGCAATTAATTTGAAGATAATGCTATGAACAACAAGTAATTTATGACTCAGATTCCAGGTGAGCTTCAGAGTCTACTAAAATCCACCCAGGCTAATCAGTGACTCGACACAGTGTCACACAGTTTGTGTTATTTAACATGCCACAGGAAACATGGGAAGCATAAAAAACTTGCAGAAGGCAAATGCAGGGTGATCCTGCCCCCAAAATTCCTCAAATGATGCCATCATGATGCATCAAACTATTCAATTCTTGAAAAAGATTCCAAGTTCGTTTTCACAGAGCATCATTCTCTGTAAAATTGGGACTTACTTTGCTCGTTGGCCAGAAACTCCTTTTTCTTTCCACGAGACTTCAGGTTTTTGTGGCTTTAAATGCTGGAACAAGTTTCCTGCAGGAACTGGCTGCCTCTCCAGAGAACTGTCATCATTGGACCTAAACCAATTAAACAGTAAAAATACAGCATACATTTATACACTGAGAAATCACCTGAGCCTGGAGGATATATTCAGTTTATTCTGCTTATACCGGGGAAGTTATTAGACTTTGTAGCCATCTTTGAAAATAACTTTTAAAGTTAAAAAAAAAATGCTGCCAGTAGTATTTCAAGTATTTTTTATCCCATTCTGGCACTGTGCAGCTGAGCAGACTCACTAAAATGGGACATGGTATTTAAATTTGATTTTTTGGGTTGTTATTATTCAATATTTATGCAGCAGAATATTTGTGTTGCCAGTCCCTAAGACTATAATTTTGGTATTACAAAAATTGCTACTCTTCTTAAATCCCTGGCAAAATATCCTGTCCCAGGAAGAGCAAACCCAGGAATTCCACATGAAAAGAGGATAGGGAGACTGCCAGAACATTTCTTTGCTTCCTGTAGTATTGAAGTTGTCAGTGATGAGAAAAGCATGGAATGGTTTGGGTTGGAAGGGACCTTAAAGATCATCCAGTTCCAACCCCCAAATAATAAAATTATATTAAAAATTGTTTATGTTCCTATAATAATTATTTGCCTGCAACCTCATATTCTTTCTTAGATTGCTGCCTAAATACTGGTTACTTCCATTTGGAAAAGTTCCAGGGAAGGTGTGAACTTGGATCCTTGGCATCATCCCTTTCTGCAAAGGTTTAGTGCTTCTCCAGCTACAAATAAAACTGTTGTGGCCCAAGACATTTAGGAATAAGGAATCAGTAACCTGAGCCTCTTGTTTGGACACTTCTTCTCATTTAATATCTTACTCTGGACTAAGTAAACAGAAACAGACAATGGTTTAGAAGTGAAATTCACTTGCTTAGGAAAAGCCTCTCAGTGCAGACAAGAAAAAGCAAGTTTTCCCTGGAATTTGGGAGATTTGCCACAGCTCCTCTGCCTCTCCAGCTGCTGTGAACATCCCTGTGCTCCGGATGTCAAATAACCAGAACTGCAAGTGATGTATGAGGATGTCAGATGTGTGTTTGGCTGATGTGCAAGTTCTTTAAACTGCGGTTACAAACAGCTCAAACCCCAAAAGGGATTAATTTGTACAGTGTTCATCATTTAATTCCTGCTAGGGAAGGAAAAGGTGGAGCTGGGCTATGGAGTAACCAGGGCTTCTGCAAACATGTCCCAGTATTAACCTGGTCACTGGATTTTGGCTTAAACTGTTCTCTGAAAGCATTTTAGACACTACTGGTTGTGAATTCTGCTTGGCCAGATTTCACCTGGGAACCAAGGCCAGTTCCCAGAGAACAATCCCAGTTTACCTTCACCTGGGATAGTGGAAGGTGTCCGTGCCCATGGCAGTGCTGGAACGGGATGAGCTTTAAGCTCCCTTTGAACCCAAACCAGTCCGGGTTCTTTGCGTCTGTGCTCTATGATTTTATGGTCTTATTAACAATAATAAACCAAACAACAAAACTGAAGGAAGCGCCTTTCAGGAGAGCCCAGCATCCCACCCCGGGGAGCCGCATCCCTGCGGGAACGGGGGTGCCGGGGCTGCTGTTCCCCTTTTCCCTACGGAGCCGGGCAGCGCCGGCGGTCCTCGGGGGAGCCACGGGATCGGGGGAGGCAGGACACGGCAATAACAACCGGGAACGGCGTCGGGAGAGGCCCCGGGCACCGGGAGCGAGGGACACGGGCCCGAGCGGGGCCGGCACCGACCTGGAGGGCTGCGGTTGCTGCTCCGGGATCCGGCGGGCTCGCCTCGAGGGAAACCCTGCGGGCGGGGAGGGAGACAGGGGAGCACCGGGATGAGCGGGAAAAGCGGGATAGCTGGGATGCCCGGGACAGCCGGGACGCCCCGAGCAGCACGATCCCCGCCGCCCCTCCCCTTCCCTGCCCTCCCCTCCCTCCCCTTCCCTGCCCGCCCGCCGCCATCGCCTCAGAGCGCGGGCCCGGGGCGCCCCCTGCGGGCGGGCGGGCGCCCGCTGCGGCCTCAGCGCCTGAGGGCCGGGAGCCGCCGGGAGCGCAGCGGGCTCTGGGGCCCTTCAGCCCAAACACCCCGCGAGCCTGGGGTTTGATCCCTGAATCCCAGCCTGGGGAAGGCTGGAAGGGCCCGCAGCGGGTCATCTGCTCCCAGGGTCCAGAGGTGCCTCCCAAAGCTGGGAAGAGGGGCAGGAACACCCCCTGACCTGCTGGAAGTGCAAGAGCATCAGGAGACCTTCCCGCTGTGGCACCAGCACCCACCTGCTCGCCTAAACACATTTTAATCTGATCGAGAAAGACCACAATACAAAGAATTCCAATTAACAATCCTGGGATCTTTGTAGGGATTTTTGCCATTTTAGAACCATAGGATGATTTGGGTTGGAAGGAGCTTAAAGCTCATCCCATCCTACCCCTGCTATGGGCAGGGACACCTCCCACTGTCCCAGGCTGCTCCAAGCCCCAATGTCCAGCCTGGCCTTGGGCACTGCCAGGGATCCAGGGGCAGCCACAGCTGCTCTGGGAATTCTATTCCAGGGCCTTCCCAACCTCACAGGGAAGAATTTTTCCCTAAATCCCATCTAACCCTGCCCACCTTCTGCTCGAGGCCATTCCCCCTTGTCCTATCACTCCAGGCCCTTGTGAAACCCCTCCAGCCTCTTTGCAAGCCCTCTTTAGGTCCTGGAAAGCCGGACATGAATATTTTAGAATATTTTGATAGGGAAGAGTGCTGTATAATTTACTGCATTTTTAATAGAGTTTTACTTTTTATTCTCATACAGGCTCATCATGTCAGTGGTTGTTGCAGCCTAGCTAATTAACACAGGGCTGGGAGAATGATTAAAGGCAGGCTCTGGGTATCTGCATTGTTCCAGTTTAATTGCTGCTCAGGCAATGATTCAGTGTTGGTTTTGGCAGTGGAGCTGCATTTGTCTGGCTCGGTGAAATTCCCTGTTATGTCCATGACACTCATCTGTTGGGGATGAGCAAAAGCAGGAGGATTTGTAACAGTGTTAGAGGCAGGCTTGTGGAAGGAATAGGTTTTGTTATGTGGGGAAGACTGGGCTGGAGTGGAAGGTGTCCCCTCCATCCCAAGCACTCCAGGATTCTGTGGCTGTAGGAGGGGAGCTCCTGGATGGGCCCTTCATACAAGCACACTGTCCTACCAGCCTGAATCCCTGTTTCCTTTGGATCTGTGCTGTAGCCTTGCTCACAGCTCCTCTTTCTCACAGCTCCTCTTTCTCACCTTCTCCCCTTTTGTTCCTGAATATTTAAAAACCCATGTTAATCATAGGGGGGGAATAAGCAAAAAAAGTAATTTATATGTAGAAAAACACTGTAAAGATATCTCCAAAAGCCTTCCAGAGACTAAAAAAAGCTTTCAGAAACAGAGGTTGAGATTCCTAGGTTTATCCAGGCTTGTTGCTGTCCCTGTTCTTGAATAAACACATCTTGGATGTCACGAGCTGCATTTCATGACACTCCCTTAAAAAAGAAGTGACTGAAGAGAGGATAATATGGAAGACAGCCAATTACTCCATAAATGTAAACGGCATTAAAAGTGGTGTATAACATTATATATTTATGGCTACAATTTTGTTCTGCTGTCACATAACAAAATGAATAATGCATCAGTCCAAGAACTTGTCATTAAGTGAATTTCTTTGTTGCCTTGCTATTAAAAGATAAAATCCCTTGGTGTGTGTATATGCGTGACATTAACCCTTTTCTGGGAGCAAAATGTAGGCTGGGTGAAGGCACTGTTAGAGTGGAAAATTGAAGTAGATTTTATCATTTTACAGGTGAAATAATGTTAGTGATATTCATCAGAGGGATTTGAAGACATTCAGGAAGGAGTTTTCTGTTGATGAGAGGAGATAAATGCACTTCACTTCTAAAAGACAAATAGCTCAGTACAAGAAGGACAGGGACGCACTGAATCCAGGCGAGAGCCATGAAAATGGCTCAAAATCCAGCTGGAGGTGGCCCTGACCACCCTGCTGGGCTTGGACTTGATGATCACTGCAGGCACCTTCCAATCTCAATCCCATTCTAAGAGATGGGACATTGAATAATTAAAAAGATGAACTCTTACTCCTATGAAGAGTCTGCTGAACTGAGATCTGGTGCCTCCTAAAAACATCTCTGAACTTCATGGTTTCCACCTCCAGTTCCTGTGGGTTTCCATCTCTTTTCCCTGTTGTCTTCCTTTAATCCTTGTCCTCCCGAGGAGAGAGGGGAACATCTATTTACAGCCTGACAAGGGAGACTAAAGGGCCAATCCAACTCCTGATTAGGAGAAAATTGCCTTTATGGTTAAAGTCAGTTAAACTGGATCTGGAATTTCAGGCCCCAGCTGAAATCCTTGTCCTGTCCCGTGAGTCCTGCTGACAAAAAGGAAACCCTAATGCAGTTAGATGAGGGTGGAACAGTTTTGGTGTTGAGCCTTCCAGACTCCTCCATGTAGATACACGTGATAAGTTTGCACCTCTCAAAAGTAAGATTAAACTTCTCTGAAATACCATTTATCTCAGAATGCATTAATCTGATTTTTTTTCTATTTTCTCCTATTTCTCCCTAACGTAATTGACAGCAAAATTGAATCGGTTTCCTACCGAGTTGGACTTGAAAGGTGAACACTGAATTTTCTATTACTTGGTTTTAATGCAATGTGTACACCTCACGATTTGATAAATTCAGACCTGCTGGGGAAAAAGCCAGGAACCACATTTTGGACACAAAGGATCAGATCTTGTTTTATTTCGCAGGAACTATTGGTTAAATTTTGAAGTTATGAGAGAAAAATGGTTTCTCTGCGAAATGTGTTGAAAATTCAGGGAAGTGGTTTCTCAAGAGGTTCTCAGATTAGGGAGGATGTTGTAGGAAAAACAAAACAGATACAGTGATACCACCCAAAAAACCCCAAAACAACCACCCCACAAACAAACCCAAACTAATAAAACCCCCCAAAACCACAGAGAAACTGAGGAAATGAAAACTTTGTGAGAATGGCTCAGGAAAAGGATGGGACAACATGAGGAGAGCGAGAAAGAGATGAAAAGAAAGAGATGCTTGTTCAAAAGGAGACGTTTGAGAGAGCAATCAGTCATTAATCCAAACACCAGGACAAACCAGTGATCTGGTGTCCTCTGTTCCTAATGGAGCACAGAAAAGTCTCTGGCTAATGAGTAATTTCCTAATTGTGGAGTGTTGAAAAGCTTTGCTTAGGGAAGCAACATCAGGACAAACATCAGGTGAGCCTAGACCTGACAGCTCTTGCCTCAACAGGTTTGGTAACCTCGAGGATGTTCCAATCCAGCATTCCTACAGTTTCATGCTCATTTATTTATACAAAGACTTCCTTCTATAAATCTAGTGAACAAAACTTTGCCTGCCAAGCCACTTCCACATCAGTGCTAATATTAATTAATTTAAATCACTTTTCCCATGAGGTGCTACCTCTCTTCTATTTTCCCTGCCTGCTTTCCTTAAGCTCCCAAGTAACTGCTGCTGCTTAGCCCTGCTGCCATTGTGAAATGAGGTGCTGGTGGCAGCGTGTTCCCCTTTCAAAGCCCTCTGAGGTGCAGCATTAACAATGGAAAGCTTATTAAGCATCTGGGCAGATGTTTTAGGGTTTTTAGTGAGGCATCTCTCCGCAGCCAGGAGGAGAACCTGTGCACAAGCAAGGTGTGAGCACCTTGCGGAGCAGGCACCGCTTCTCTCCTGTGTAACTCAGCACAAATCCCTGTGTTAATTTTCACTGCTATGGATTATCTGGTTTCATTAGCAGCTTCAGAGGCTGGGTGATTAATATTAATAATCCCTGTTAGCCTATAGACTTAATTAGGGTGAGAAGCAGCTGGATGCCGTGCGGAACCAGCCCTGGCTCCAGACGCGGTGTCTCTGCCCTGATTGCTGAGCTCTTAACTGGGGGCAGCTGGGAACAGCACGTCCTCACGGTTACTTATCAATACCGCTCCTCCTTCCTGCTTCCAGGACCCTTTTAAAGGCTTCTGGCTCCTAACCAGGACCTGGCAGCGTGGTTGGAGCAGTCTTTGTAGTCAGGCGGGTTTTTCTCTGTGTGGGAGTAGCTGCCTTTGCTCTCCTGGGTAAGTTTTCCTCGCTGCTGCTCTCGGGGACAGAACACGAGGGTTCCTTGGGCTGTTAGCAGCTTCATTCACTTGTCGTGGCTCTCCTTAACAAAAAGAACCTGTGCGAGCCGAATGCGGCTTTTGCCCCCTTGGGGCATTAGCAAGTAGGCAAACCCTACAGGAATGTTAGAGTGAAAAGTGCAGCGGAGCTGCTAAAGGGCTCCTCAACTTGCAGAGCTGCAGCTCCAGTGGCACCGACCCAGCACTCGATATTGGGTCGGGCTCAGGGTCTGAAACCCCGGCGGCAGCGGAGTTACGCAGCTCAATTAGCACAGTTCATAAACTATGCAGCTCAATTAAGGAAGCCCTCTGTCCGTGGAAAGCAAAGCCAGTGGAAGGAGATGCCTGAAGTAATAAAAATACGCGGTTCAGTGGGAAAATGATGCAGGTGGCTGATGAAAATGTTACCTGAGATGTGAATGTGTGTGGGGATGTAAAAATGAGGCTGGGTGCGTTTGGGTTTGTCCAAAGAGAGGCTGAGGTGACTTTTTTTGTTGCTTGTGAGTATTTTGGAGACATCTCTGAACCTGCAGTGGTTATAAAGAAATGAGGATGCAAAGTTTCCCTGTTTGTGATAAAGTTTATCACCACGATGGCGCAGCAGGTGTTGGGTTTGTGATGCAGATGAGTCTTTGGAGAAGGGCAGCTGTTAATGAGCTCTGAGCGTTGTACGAGGCAATACCCACCTGCGAACCTCCCTAAACAGCAGTGCCAGGGCTCGGCAGGGGCTGGCTCCTCCCGGACCTGGGTCATAACCCCAGAGTTTTATTCAGGGAAAACCTCTCTTAATTTTGGCAGGAGCTGTGACTGTGCCTGGTACACAGTAACTGGAGAAATAAGCAAGACTTGGTATGGAAAAAAATCAGAGTTGTTGCCCAGAGAGGCTGTGGATTTCCCATCCCTGGAAGTGTCTAAGGCCAGGTTGGAGTAGCCTGGGATAGTGGAATGTGTCCCTGCCCATGGCAAGGGTGGCACTGGATGAGCTTTAAGGTTGCACTTCAACCTAACTTATTCCATGTTCTATGACTCTAAAACAGCTTTAGCAATAAATACAAAATTTGATTGAAATATGAAGTTGGCATGTAACACTTCTTATTTGGCTGTGGTTACAATCCTGAATAATGCACTTAGTGTATAAAACTGTGCAAATACACTGAATCTTGGGCTACTGCTAGTCAAACACATGGCCCAGAAATGCTTCTTGTTCCCTTCTTCATAAAAGTCTGTGGCATTATCTCCTTTTCTATCTGGGGCAGCATAAGGTAAAAGCACAAAATACTTCCTGGGAGGATAAAGGACTTCAGATCCTTGTAGGGACAATGAGAATCTCTCCATTAATTTCAGTGGGCTTTTGAGAAGCTCTGGTATTTTTTAGAGTTAAATGCTTCATCCTCTCTGGGATGGAAAGACCAAGATGTGTTTTCTGAAGAGAAGAAAAATCAAACCCAAGCTGTGTATCTCCTGTTATGATAGAGGAAATATAGCATCCAGTTCTACAAAATTCTTGGATGAAATTCCTGATATGTCTGTAGAAGATGTGAATTAGCTGTGCATTAGTGATGTTTAGGGTGTGGGATAAAGACCTTGCTTACAAGGGAAACCTTTACACTGTCCTAAAGATGTTTGTGCCCTGGCTGGTTCCATCAGAATCAGGGGAATGTTGCCTGGTTTTAAAAATGAGTGGATTAGGGGAACATTCAAGGGTGTCCTGCTTGGCCAGCCTTGGAGTGCACATATTTAAAGGCCGTTAATAGGTGGTGCCCTGTCCTGGATCTGTCCCCTGCCGAGGCCACCCCGGTGCAGAGCAGGATTTGAAAATCATTATTTATCCTATCCCGGATTTCAGCCTCAAACCCAGACAATTATTAGCCAAACTGAAACCCTTTGGAGGTGTGATGCGTGAGTCCTGCACAATTCTCCCTGGTTTTCCATGGCTGATTCCTGGCGTACAACAGGATTTTGGTGTCAGGACAGGCTGCAGGGACATAAACATGATTTTTGCCATTAGCCTTTTATGTTGGGAGGGGAGTGGGTTCTTACAAAAACCTGAAATTAAAGAGACTCCAGCCTGACTGTGAACTTAATAGAGCTATCAACCCCCCCCCCCGTCATTATACAACAATTGTTAATTATTTACAAGCAAACTTCTGCAAGATGGTACTGTAGCTGTCAGCATTGTCATTATTAAAATTAAAATATTTTGTCTGGGTGGAAGATAACATGACTCATTTTGGTGAAATGCAATGAATATGGAATATTCTGTTGCTTTTCCCCAATTAGTTGGAGGGAGAACAATAGCCTGTCTCTTCCCTAACAAGATGTTTGCTTTTAAAAGTCTAACAAAATAAATATTTTCAGGGCTTTGCTGAAAAAGGGCGTCATTCACTGTAGCTGTTATAATAAAAGTTAAAACCAATTTATTTTTTTCCAGGATGGGGGGAAAACCTATTTTCATAAAGTAAATTCTTTTTTTTTTTTTTTTCAGCTGGTGAAAGATGTGTATGAACCTTTTTGCTTTATTGCCACAATATCTTGGTTTGTCCTATTGTTACAGCAAAGACTGTAAAGCTCATCTTGTTCCACCCCCTGTCATGAGCACCTTCCACTATCCCAGGCTGCTCCCAGCCAAATCCAACCTCGCCTTGAACTCTTCCAGGGATGGGGAATCTGTGATCTCTGGGTGATTTTTGTTGCTATTAGAAATCAAAACTAGGTTCCTAGTGAGCAAAGGAACCTCTGAATTCCTGCTGTACCATGAATAAAGTAGTTACCAGATGCAGAAATAAAATCCAACCCCCTGTCTGTGCTCTCCTAGTCAGACCACCCTGCGCTGTGAAATTTATTGTATTAAAATCTCTTTTTATAAAAATTATTTTCAGAATAAGAATATTTCTGTTCTGCCATCATCTCACAAGTTTTACAGTCTCAGAGGAGTGGGAGAGAAGCCAGCTGTGTTCTTCATGTCCTTCCTGAGATAAAAGGAAGATGCAGGGAACATACAATTGCATTTCCCTTAAAAAACAACAACAACTTTAACATCGTTAAAAGAATTGTGTTCACCCCCCATTAATTTTGTATTTGATTGCCCAGGCTGTGGTGCAATGAACAGGAGCAACAAAGCCATTAGGAGGAATTGCCATCAAAATCAAGGACCTGTATGACTGAATGTGGATTCTGGGGAGCAGGTTTTTTTAAAAACTATAATTTATAAACTCCTTCAGTGCTGCAAAAGCCCTAACAAGAGTCGTACAAATGTTTCTACTCATTATCTTTGGGCAAACAGGCTTTCCTTTCTCCCAGCAGCTGCCCAAGGGTGCTTGACCTTACACTTGGCTGTTCCCAGTTGGTTCCTTTGCTATTTCTTTGGCTGTTATTAGAAAAACGTCCTTGCTGGGACACTCCCAGTGGGGGTTTGCTCCTGTGCTCTCCCAGGAGAGGAGGACACAGCCTGGCTTGGATCCATGGGGTCGGCCTGTAGGGTAGGTTTTAGTTAAGCTTGACTTGGTGGGAATCTGGAATGCATTTATCAGAGGGAGGTTAAGGGGAAGAGTATGGACATGCTTAATGTGGAAGGATCAGGTGTGTGTGTGTGGAATGCCTCTGGAATGCTTTGGGAACCATTTCTGTTGCAGCTGCCAGGCTCTGGAGGTGCTCAGGTACGTCCTGGGCACGGGTCCCACCTGGGCAGCTCCCTTTGGAAGGGCTGGCTGAAGCTCAGGGGTTGGTGAGATGCCACAAGTGTCAGCTGAAAGGCTGCATTTCCTCAGTGTCCTGCTCTCCCTTGACTTTCCTTTTGGCTAAAGCTCCTCCAGAGGCACTGACAGGCTCCAGCCTCTGAGAAGAGGCCCCATAAGTAATATTAACTTCTGCGATTTCCTTGTTACTCTTAAGCAGGTTATTAATTAACTGAATGTAACCACTGGCTGTTGATAAATCCTTTTAACTAATTCAAATTCCGTATCGAGCTGGGAGCATTTTCACTCGAGCTGCTGCCCAAGTTAAGCTGGGTGAGGAATTATTCCTGATGTGTTTTCCAGCGCTGGAGTCGGGGCAAAGGGAGAGAAGATACTTGTTTGCTTGATTCCACATGACAACTCCAGGGTAACTGAACAGACTGTACGGTTGGGTTGACAGGGCTGAGCACCCGCCAGCAGCCTCACTCACATACCAGAGCCAGGGGGATGGAAGGGGCACCGGCAGCTGGGATGGAGCCGATCCGAATTCCTCTAAAGAGCGCCAATTTGCCATCAATTATTCATGTTTTTCTGAGGTCTCGCTTCTGAGAGGTATGAATAACTTAAATATGTGTTCATGTACCAGTTTGAATAATGAATAAATTACTGTGAGGAGAGGAGTTGAGGAGCAGGGCTGAGTGTTAAATAATGGAGGAGGTTTTGGAGGGAATGTAGTTGTTAACGGTGTGGCTGTTCCTGGTTTTCTCAGACTGCAGGAGCTGTACTTATTACATGTAGAAATGTATTACAGTGATGCCCATGAGAAGTGGTGTGAGCTGGCTGGAAGTGCCAGGGAAGGAAAAAAGCAGTGTCTGTGTGTGGGACATGCACCTGCAGCACTCCTGGATCCTCCTGGGGCTCAGCTGTTTCCTTCCCCTTGCCGTGCTCAGGGGGCACTTTGTGCCTGGGCTGCAGAATTAAAGCCTTGCTTTAAGGGAGCTCTGGCAGACTGGGGAGCTGCTGCTCCTATTAAATCACGAGCTGGAGAGACACTGGGGTGGATTGCCAGGTACCTGGGAGGAACTTCAGGACATTCAGTTCTTCTCTGGTGACTGCTGTTTCAGGAGACTTTGAGGTTCAATGATTTTTGCATTTATTTACTGCTCCAGTCCAATTTTCCCTTCCAGAGTGGCATTTTTCATGACAGGGTTCCTGTATTCCAACCCTGTGGTCCCTCATGCTCTGCCCCATTTCCTCCTTCACTCTCTTTAGATAGAAATTCACATTATTCGCCTTGTAAAATTTTAAACCAAATTCTTTTTCTGTAACATCACTGCAGTCTTGAAAATAAGTCACAGATCTAAAAGCTCGTTAAGCAACCCTTGCAAATGAGCAGCTTTTGACGGCATCATTGTGACAGTGATGGAATTGGTGTTTGTTATGAAGCAATTTATTCCATCTTAGCACTGTGTTGAGTTTAGCCTAATATTTTAATATTATGGGGCCATTTAAACATGGAATTTTTACAAATCTGCCTTACTGATGTTAAAAATGCTTAGTCTTATGAAGTGTTTTACAAAGCATCAGTGTGTGCTGAAACAGCAGCCAAATACGGTTTCTTATAGACTGAAAATCAGAGAGAACTGTCTTGACAGCACCCAGATTATCAAGTAATTTATATAAATAAAAAATTGATCAAGCTGTCTGTTTGCAGCAGCAGAAGCTGGCAAGTTCTTAAGTACATTCTTACCCCTCTGCAGCAGTGGGCTCTGCATGGGTTGTGCAGCCAAAGTTGCCTTGGAGTTGTGTGAGATCTGGTTCACCTCAAGCTGCTTCTGACCCATCAAACCTGCTGATTAAACCAGTTCATCACAGGGGAGAACATTCCCACATCTGGCAGGACCCTGAACTGCCTGCAGGCTGTAGGCAGTGGCACAGCCCTGGAATTCTGGTAGGAGAGATCTCTTAAAAGGCTCTGTAATTCCTGATGGTCCTGCAGTGGCCTCCACAGGGACACAGGCTCCTTGGGTACAAGAGCTGGATGCTGAGAGCAGGTCAGCTCCCAGCACTGCAGCAAGGTGTTTCATTAGTAAAAACCAGTTTTAACCCCAGCCTAATTAACAGACTTCATAATTTATTGTTTCATCATCTGGTCCAGCTCAGCATCCATGGGATTTCAAGGGATGTGAAGTGTGGAAACCTGTCCTGACAGAAAAAAAGAGAGAGGCTTGTAGGAAACAATGGTTGTCTTGTGGGAAGATTTTAAATATATGCAGCTGATCCCATGGGAACTGCTGTAGTCTATTCATCCTGTGTGAAAATGATGCTCTCTCAATATAATCTTTAATCCTTTTCTTTCACTGAAAAATGTGAGGACTTTATTTCCAAGTTTTGAAAGAATGCTCTGTTTTAGGGAGCAAATGCTTTCCAAGCATAAAAATAAAATAAATTGTTATTAGTGCAACACAGAGGGGGAAGATTCTCTGAAATCTCTTGTAATATTCCATCCATGAATTGCATATGTAGATGTTCTTGGAAAATGTATCCAGGCTTTTTTTTTTTTTTACCCTGGGTGGGTGCAGGGGGGAAGGAAGTATCCAGCAGTCTTGGCAATATTGCAAACTTCTGTAGCTCTTTGAGACTGAAATTCCACAAAAGTTCTTCTTGTAAGATGGGGAAGAGGAATTTCAACAGAAGGAAATTCTACCTGAAATTCAAAGTTTTCTTTGAAGGTGATTGTAATCCTCCTGCTATTCATGGAAAAGGAACATAAAAGTAAATATGCAGTTGTTGCAAACATCTATCCCCAGTTGCAAACATCTATCCCCAGTTGCAAACATCTATCCCCAGTTGCAAACATCTATCCCCAGTTGCAAACATCTATCCCCAGTTGCAAACATCTATCCCCAGTTGCAAACATCTATCCCCAGTGCATGGAAGTCCAAACCTGCTCTGTCCACTGCATGCATGTGTGAATAACATCGGCCCCAGAGCTGCAGCAGAGCTGCTCTCCCCCGCCTTTAAGAGCCCAAATGATGATCAAACCCTGTTTGGTGAAAGCCAATCATTCCTGGAGGTGTTCTGAGGGGCATTTTACAGTCTGGAAAGGCAAAGAGTAACGAACACTATTTTCCTTGTTTTCCTCCAGTGCCTTTCATCCGAGGCATCCAAAGCACTCTGCGTAATCCATGTGTTAGGCATGGCAGCATGGCTGCAAGGTAAGGAAATGGAGTTTTGCTTCCTTTTTAAGGTTACTCAAAGCTCTGGGCTGTGTCGTGCCCCAGATGACCATGGTAAAGCCAACACCTCCCAGTTCTCTAACACAAGCCTCTCCAGTTCAAGGGAATTCCCAGAAATTCCCAGATCACCTTCTTCTCCCCTGTAATTTACTGGACACTCAAAGTCACATCTTTGAACCAGATGCTCGTTCCATACCTTTTGGATTTTTGACAAGTTCAGAAAATGAGCATGGCCTTGTGTTTATCAAAGAGCTTTGGCACCTGTGGTGGCTCAGCCCTTCTGTGGGGAATGAGAAATTCCATGTGGGAGCTGTGCTGCAGCATCTGAGGAGAACCAGGTGTGGTGCCCATGGCAAACTGGGTGTCACAGAGGAGGGGGGCTCTGGTAATTAATGGGATTCC